>NC_134530.1:161927990-162232156 GCF_050624435.1 Tenrec ecaudatus
GCGCCAGAGCTCCAGTTGCAGCGATGATGGCAACGCTGTGCAGGCCGGGGGCTCCGGCTGCGGCCACAGCTCTGGGGGTGGCTGCTGACCAGGGCAGTGCAGATGCGGGAAGCAAGTATAAAGGAACAAAGACCTAAAGTTCCAAGACGCACCCCAGTCTGCTGCATCCTCTCCCAGGCCTGCTTTCCCCGGGCTCAGCTGGGAGGATGGAGGTTCAGCGCTGTCCCCAGGAGCCTCTTGCAGGATTTAACTTTTACCACATCCCCTGCACCTGCGCATGTGTGTCAGGGCTTTTTTCTGACCTTGTTGAAATAAACCTCCTCTTTCCCATCACCTGTGTGTTCCGTGTCATTGCCCTTTGCCCGTCCCCATGGGTGCATGCGTGCTGCTCACCTCAGCCCAGCAAAACCAGTCGTGCCGGGCCATCGGGGCAGAGATCCGAACAAGCATTCTAGGCTGATGAAATGGGACTTCCATGGATATTTCCCATGGTAGACTTCAGGAAAAAGGGAAAAGGGATGTGGGTGTGAGGTCTGTAGCCATCAACAGAATGACTGACCTTCCTAGGAAGCCCAGAATGGGTGTTCACCTCATATTGCCATGCCCAGGGGCTGAGAGGACTTGCTTTCTTCTTCTGGGCACCTTCCTAACAAGCAGCAACTATGGAGTAGACAATGGTCAGAACACATGCATGGTTGATGAGGCTCTCAACAGGAGACATTAGGCAAGAATTTATCTAGAGATCATTTTTGGTCTTCACAACTTAGAGGAAGTCCTACTACATCCAGTGGGAAGATGCCACGGATGCCAAGGAGTAGCCCCCAAAGCATTGGATAAGGCCCCCACTACCCCTCCCACACAGGCAGAGAGACAGAGTTACAGGTACAGAGAGAGAAATCTGGCCTAGATGTCTATAGGACCTAGAGTCAGGAAACTTCGGCTAGAAGAGAGAGCGAGAGGAAGGACAGGATGGCACCTGGGAGGGCAAAGAACTTCATCTCAAGACAAATCCTTGAGAGCAATGGGAGGTGGTGAGATCAGTTAAAGCAAGGAACTCCTGGGCAAAGGAAAATAAGGAGTTGAGAGGCCAGGAAATTTGGTAATGCCAAGGGTGTAGCTATGAGGTGATACAGGAAAGGGGGGAAGAGGAGATGTTGCGAAGATTGTCAATCAATATGAGACCAAAAATGTTTTAGTATTTATCATGCATTAGGATGCTCTAAATCACGAATATCCATTTTATTCTCAAAACAATTGGCTAGACACATGCTCTTAATACTGACATTATACTAATTGGGAAACTGAAGACCCAAGTGGCTTTATACCAGGCCTGAGACCAAGCAGCTCATGAGGAGCGTGTGTGCAATTCCCATTAGGTGCCTCACCACATGACCCTCCTTTGAGACTTTTACAAGAGACCCGTAGATATGATGAGTTTTATTTCATAGCACTGATAGGACTGTTGAACTTAAAAAAAATTCAAGTAGTTCAGAATCAGTCATGTGAATCACAAGTTCAACAAATTTTACTTTTGAATTTTATGTCCCATGACTGGGATCTAAAATGTGGAACCCAGCTCTCAATTAAGTGGACTTATCTCCCTAGGAATGAATCTCATGCTGTGTGCCAGATTTTCCAAATGAGAGGGTACAGGAGCATGTCATCTAGATGTTCTCTACAACAAACCCAAGGAACACCAGGGATCCCAAACTAAATGCAAATTACACAGGAGGGAAATCAGTCTCGAGGCTAAAGCACACCGAATAATGAGATAAACCTATGTACTACTTACCAGGTTCATTGAATGAAACAAACAAAACAAATCCCAAAACTATTTCAGTCCTTGGAAGATATCAAGATGTTGATTTGCTTTACAGCAACCACCAAGATCTATCTCAGAGTTGCTAAAACCTTTGGTATTGATAACGCGAACGTGAAAGTAGTTTGATGTGAGGTATGCTCTGGCCAATATGACCCATGCTCTCTCAAGATGAACACACTTCTCTCAGGAGGAACCGCACCTGCCAGGTTTGGAAGCATCACAATTTCTTGTTGCTCAAATTCTGAGGGATCGTTGGGTTGACCTCCATTGTGGAGCAGAAGTTGTCTTGAGTCATGGTGAAAATATGCATGACCAAAAAAAATTATTCATGACCAACAGGTGAAGGATGGATACTCTTGGCTGTGAAGATGGAGTTGCTTCAGTTATGTGAGACTTTGCTCATGAAGGGAGACAGGGGTCCAGGATCTCCAGATCTCAGCAGAGCGATGCCATGTGTCCAGAAACAAGACCGCAGGGTACAGAGTAACTGCAGTAACTGGAGTTCATGGTCCCTCTTCCAAACTGAGCATCATCTACCAGAGAAGTAGAATCAATATTTGATGAATTCAAGCGTGGCATCTAACAAGGGCTATAGAATGAGACTTAAGGCCTCAGAGCCTTTATCAAGATCAAGTCCTCAACACAAAAATATCTGACCATTCATACAGATAGTAGTAGTTCAGTCTGGAGGTTTGCTGGTGGGGGGAGGGGAGAAGAAACAGGATTTGAACTAAGCAATCGAGTCTGGACCTAAGACTCCAGGACAATTGAAGAAAGAGAAACATTATGCAATATGATGCTGATCCTAAAAGCAGATGTCCAAAGATGAAAGCTCAACGGGGAAGAAACTCCAAATTCTCATCCAGACACTCCCAAACCCCCAAATATGAGTAAGTCATTGAATGGAAACGTTTATTGAGTAAAGGCCCTGAGGAGCAAAAGATGGACAGTGTTCTCCAGGAGCTCCCACTCAAAGACCCTCCTCTACTGCGCTTGCAAACAAGGAGTAAGCACAAGAGACCCTCTCTAGAGTGGACGCCCACAGTCCTGAATTGGGTTGGTAGCAGTGTCAGTTGGATAAGCACAGAGGGGGACCCCGTCTAGGAAAAAACATGGGGACTGAAACATATTGGCTTGACTGCTGGCAAAAAGCACATGTATTAAATTAATATTTTAATTTCTTACTAAAGACAAGAGTCAAGTATGAATGAGGGATGCATTGCTAATGGTGATGAAGAGAATGCTGATATGAAAGTAGACCCTGCCCAATTTCCTTCCTCCTTTCTCCCCATTTCTGTTCCAGTGTGTGGGCTCAGGAGGTACAAAAAGCACGTCCCAGGATCTCAGGAGCTTGCTCTGGTCTCCCCCTGGCATGTCAAGGTGGAGAGCCTCCAATATGTGGCTTCCTGTAGCAAGCTCCATAACCATGTTCTACCTGAAGTTATCTCTTTAAGTTTTGGGTGATGTATAATATTTGTCCTCTCCTGGTCTGTGGGGCCGGCCCAATCCCAACTACTAAGTGGACACCTGCCCCTCCCCCAGGAGAATTTATTTCAAAGAATGGCACTGAACCTGCAGCTCCAGGAGAGGGATATATCTGATCAGAGCACATGGGAGCAGATGAAGGGAGAGGAGAGGAGAGTGAAGCCCATCCTGGCCCACCAGGCCTTGAGGACAATGACCCCAGTTAGAATAGCCAGTCCACAGAGAGGACCACATGGCTGGCCCCCTATGAGGCATGATGCCACTCACTTACCCATAGCCTTACAGGGGACAACATTGGAAACACAAAGTGGGAATTGTGCCCGATCTGATCCCACCACACCAAGGCAAAACACTAAGAGAGTGCAACAGTAGGGAATGGAGGGGCAAGGTCCCCAGGGAATGCTGAAGGTGGACTTTGGGGCCAGGGCATAGCGCCCCAACTGACTGGACTGGAAAACACTCCTAAAGGCCAACAATCCTTGAACTAACTACAAGCTTTTCTTTCTTGTCGTGCTTTGTGTTTTTTTTTTGTCATTGGTTTGTTGTATATTATTGCTTGGTTTTGCTCTGTCTTGTTTTTGTGCATGTTATTATCTCCACAGGTCTGTCTAAATAAGATAGGCTGGGTGAACAATCGGAGGAGAAAACAACAGGACCAACAGTTCCGGAGGGACAGGAGAGGGGGAAGTGGAGGGAAAGGTAGTGGTGTAAACAAACCCAGGGACAAGGGAACAATAAATGATAAAAATCAATGGTTAGGAGGGCGTGCGAGGTCTGGTAGGGCATGATCAAGGGTAATGTGATGAAGAGGAATTGCTGAGACCCTGGTGGGGAATGAGCATGATAGTGGGACAGGAGGAAAGTCAAGGGAAATAGAGGAAAGAGCTGGGAGGCAAAGGACATTTATAGAGAACTAGATAAAGACATGTACATATGCAAATACATTTATATATGAGGATGGGGAAATAGATCTATGTGCCTATATTTATAGGGTTAGTATTAAGGTAGCAGAAGGACATTGGGCATCCACTGAAGTACTCCCTCAATGCAAGAATATTTTCTTCTATTAAATTGGCATTCCATGATGCTCACCTTCCCGACACAACCACTGAAGACAAAGCAGGTGAATAAGCAAATGTGGCGAAGAAAGCTGATGGTGCCAGGCTATCAAAAGATATAGCGTCTGGGGTCTTAAAGGACTGAAGGTAAACAAACAGCCATCTAGCTCAGAAGCAAGAAAGCCCACATGGAGGAAGCACACCAGCCTGTGTGATCACGAGGTGTCGAAGGGATCATATATCAGGCATCATCAGAACAGAAATATCTTACCATAGTGAATGAGGGGGAGAGTGCGGAATGGAGACCCAAAGCCCATTTGTAGGCCACTGGACATCCCTTTACAGAAGAGTCTCGGGGATGAGACAGTTAGTCAGGTGCGATGTAGCAACGAAGAAAAATACAACTTTCATCTAGTTCCTAAATGCTTGCTTCCCCCACACTATCATGATCTGAATTCTACCTTGCAAGTCTGGCTAGACCAGAGGATGGACACTGGTACAGATAGGAACAAGAAACACAGGGAATCCAGGGCAGATGATCACTTCAGAATCAGTGGTGTGAATGGCCATACTGGCTGGGTAGACGGAGGTTGGGTTGGAAAGGTGGAACCAATTACAAGGATGTACATGTGAACTCCTCCCTGGGGGGTGGACAACAGAAAAGTAGGTGAAGGGAGACGTCGGACATAGCAAGATATGACAAAATAATAATTTATAAATTATCAAGGATTCATGAGAGAGGGGGAAAGGAGGAGGGAGGGGAAAAACTGAGCCAGGGGCTTAAGTGGAGAGCAAATATTTTGAGAATGATGAGGGCAATAAATGTACAAATGTGCTTTACACAATTGATGTATGTATGGAATGTGACAAGAGTTGTATGAGCCCCTAATTAAATGATTTTAAAAGTATTCATCCTCTTCCTCTCCCCCCTTTTTTTCTTCTAGCTTTTATTGTGAATTGGGGGAAGGGTTTCTGAGGAGATTTTTTTTCACTCAATAATTCACATACATTTCATTTGATCTCATTGATTATAATCCCTACAATGCAATATCACTCAGCCTACTTCCTCCCTGTGTTTCTTCTTTCATCCCTCCTTTTCCCTCTAAACTGAACCCTTTTGAACTTCCCCCCTGAGTAAATGTGGTCTTTTTGTATTCAAATTATTGATAATTCTAAGGTGTGCAGACTTTGCTACTATTATTGATTCCCTTAAGACCCATTGTTTGGCTGAACATGGAGACAGGTGAATGAGTCCATTCCCAGGCCTGCAGGGTGACTCAGGTCTATACTCCCAGGGGTCCCACCAGCCTAGAGCTGGTAACTTGTATGATTTTGAGATTTGCTCTACATTCTGGTTCCCTCTAGCCAAGACCTCCTCATGTGATCCCTTTCAGAGTAGTGGGTGGTGATCGTCAATCACGATCTGTGCTTCTGGTCTCAGGGTCATGGAGACTGCTGTCCCCATGATAATGTCCTTGCTTTCAGTACTATAGAGAGTTCTTTTGCATAAGTTGTACTTGATGCAACACGTCTTTTGATCTCTTGACCACTGCCTCCAAGAGCAATGATTGGGGATCCACGTAAGACAAACTCCTTGACAACTTTAATCTTTTCTCCACTGTTCATGGTGTCACCTATGGGTCCAATTGTGAGGACTTTGATCTTCTTTACATTGAATTGTCATCCATAATGAACACTGCAATGCTCACTTTCAGCCAGCAAGGTTGTGTCATCTACATATCGCATGTTGTCAATAAGCCTTCCTCCAATCCTGATGCAGAATTCGTCTCCACATAGTCCAGTTTCTGTCCCTGTTTTCTCAGCATAAGAGTTGACCAAGAATGTTGAGTGGTAGAACCCTGGTGCTCACCTTTCCTGATGTTAAACACGCAGTATTCCCTTGTTCCATTCTCACACCCGCCTCTAGATTCATGCCCAAGTTCTTCACGAGCACAATGAAGTGCTCTGGAAGCCCCTTTGTTCTCAAGGTATCCAAAGTTCATTATGAGGCACACAGTGGGATGCCTTGGCATAGTCGAGAGAACACAGGGAAACATCTGTCTGGAATTCTCTGCTTGCAGCGCCAGTCCATCAGATATCAGCCAATGATGTTGTTCCATCCCTTCTAAACCTGGCCTGAATCTCTGACAGCTCCCTGTTGATGCACTGCTACAACCGTTGTTGGTTCATCTCCAGCAAAATTGTACTCACAGGTGATATCGATGATATGACTGTATAATTTCAGCAATCTGTTGGGTCACTTGTCTTTGGGATGGGCAGAGACATGTATTTTTTCCAGTCAGTTGGCATACATAAGCATTTGATAAGATTCATCAGCTTGTTGAAACATTCCAATTGGTATTGGTATTCCATGAATTCCAAAGCCTTGCTTTGGCTAATGCAAGGTGAGTGCACATTCATAAATATCCTGTGTCAAATGCATATGTATTTACATTTATATTTCCACTGTCCGTCCCACACCTGTCAGCCTGTATGCCTATCCATGTGTCTATCTTTGCGTAGACCATTTTTATCACACTATGGGGCATATAACTGTTTTTGCCTGCATTGCCTTTCATACTTGCATTCCCAGTATTGTGTCCCTTGCCTCATCCTTTGTGGGTATTCCTCATCTTATTGCGTATGTATTTCTCCTGCACTCAAGTTAATGTGCCGCTACCATCTAGCCAGTGTTTCCCAATGATGTGCTTTCCCACTCAGAGGTGGTGCTGGAACAATAAGGGGCAGAGGGGAACTGACATAGCACATATCTACATGTTATCCTGAATTATGGGCTATGGAACAAAAGATGATAATTGCCGGAAACGCACTGAGTAATTTTATTTTTTTCTCAAAAAGGGGCAATAGGTCAAGTAAGTTTGGGAACCTATGCTCCAGCCACTAATGTGCTCTGTCTTTCTTTCCTGCCCCTGCTAGGTGTCAAAGAGTGGGTGTTCTAGGGTGTAGCCATGTTCCTGATTCTGCACAGCAGTGGTCTCAAACAATATTTACCTTTTGCGATGGGTCTAATTTCACTCCTCATAATGCTGTCCAGGTTCACGCAGGTGATGAGGAGCTTCGCAGCTTCACTGTTCCTCTTTAACGTTGTTGTGGTTCCACTCGGTATGCATCACAGTTTGTTTATCCATCCCTCCATCACGGGCCTTTCCTTTGCTTCATCTTTTTGTTACTGTGAATAGTTCTGGGATGAACATGGGTGTGCACACGACCCTTCCTCCCCCTCCCCATAGGATCTATATCAACGAATGGGATTCCTGGATCAGCTTTTGAAGGGAGCGCAGTATCGTTTTCCTTAGTGAATACACCATTTTACAGTCCCACCCACAGTGCATGGCCCTTCCAGGATCTCTACAGCACTGAAGGCATTTGTTGCTTTCTGGTTTTATTTTTGTTTTTAACTTTGCTATTAATTTGGAGTGAAATGAAAATGTCGATGTGATTTGGATTTGCATCTCTCTAGTGGTCCATAAAAAGGAGGCACTGACTGGTAAACATCAGACATTCAAACCCACCAGCTGCTCTGTGAGGAAGAGATGATGCTATTTGCTCCCTGAAAGAGTCGCAGCCGTGGAAGCCCTCTACAGGTCACTGTGGGCTGCAAACAATTAGCTGGCAATGAGCACTCACATTTCTTTATGTGCTTGTAGACCATCGCAGTATCTTATTGGGTTGTTGGTTCATGTTCTCTGCCCATTTTTTTATTGTATTTTTCTTACTGGTGGAGTTTTCTGTTAAGTTTAGAGATGAATGCCTGTCTGACATGCCATCGTCCAAAGAGTGTTCCTGGTCTGTGGGCATTCTTTGAGCTCTTCTGGTTAAATCTGTTCTCGTGCCTAAGTGTCAAATGTTGAGGACGTGCCAGTCATGAGGTTTATCCCGTGAGTTTTCAGTTATGTTTGATAGCAATACTCAAGTCACGTATTAGTACTCCTGTACCTTTGGCGATTTGCATTTAGGCCTTTGATATCACATGAGTTCATTCCTGTATATGGTTGTCATGTATAGGTGCTGTTTAATTTTTCTACTAAGCGAATACAAGGTGTTGAATGGACCATGTAGCAGATACAAAGGAACAAAAACAATCATTGTGTGATCAGCTTCCTCACATAATTTCTGAAGACGAAAGTGTGCATAAGCAAGTGTGGTGAAGAAGGCGGATGGTGCCCGGCTACTGAGAGATATAGCGTCTGGGGATTTAAAGGCTTGAAAGCAAACAAGCGGCCATCTAGCCCAGAAGCAACCGAGCCCACATGGAAGCAGCACACCAACATAGGTGACCATGAAGGACAGAGGAGACCAGGTCTCCAACATCAAAGGTGGGGTGGTGTCGAGAATCACATCACCGTGAAAGAGGAGGAGTGCATGATGGGGACCCAATGCCCACCTGTAGACAGCTGGACACCCCTTCCAGAGGGGTAGTGAGGAGGAGATGGGCCACTCAGGGTTCAGTGTAGCAACAATGAAACTCAAAACCTTCCTCTAGTTCCTGAACACTTCCTCCCCTCCCAGTCATCATGACCCCAATTCTACCTTGCCTTGTGGACCTGGTTATACCAGAGGATGTACAGCGGTGCAGTGGGGATCTGGAGGCACAGGGAATGTAGGACAGACGAACCCCTCAACACCAGTGGTGGGAGTGGTGACACCAGGAGGGAAGGGCATGTAGAAAGGGAGAACCGACCTCGGAGATCTATGTGTAACCTCCTCTCTGGGAGATTGGCAAGGGGGAGGTGGGTGAGGGGAGATGCCGGGGAGTGTAAGATAAGATATAATAATTATTTATAAACTATCAAGGGACCAGGGGTGGGATCTGGGATGGAGGGGGATGGGGGGACAAAGGGAAACCGAGCTGATTCCAGGAACCCAAGTGGAAAGTGAATTATGAGAGTGACGAGTGCAACGAATGTATAAGGGTGCTTTGCTCAATTGATGTATGTACAGATTGTGATAAGAGCTTTATGAGCCCCAATAAAAAGATTTATAAAAAATTTTTTCTGCTAACCTATATCCAATTTTCCCAGCTCCATTTGCTCAAGGGACTATCTCTCCCCTATTATATCCTTAAGAAGGACATTATTTCAGGTGAATATACAGTTACTGTAGTATATTAGAATGCACAAAGAAACTATGTTGCTGGCACAATGTAATTACTAAAGACATTAGTCACATTAATTACATTATGTTGCGAGCACACAGTCTACACGGTGACACTTATCAATTATTATTCATCTTCAATCACTTATTATTCACCTTTTGAATACAATCTCCTGGCTATCCCAGCCAAGATGAGTCACCCCTTTCTCTAAACTAACCCGGGGACTCATAGGAACTATGTGGGGTGAATTACTTAATGACAGAGTCTCATGTGATAGAAGTTCCTTTGTCAGTTCCGTCTTTGACTCCTAGGGAAGGAAGGAGACAACGCCAGGAATACCTGATTCCGCAACCAGTATTCGTAACGCATGCAAGACTGTGACTCCGTCTACCAGTCACATGCAGCCCTTAGTTTGACCCCCTCTCTCCCTATGGGGCCCCTTCTGCCCCTGTCTTCATGAGTTCCTTCCAGTGGCAGCACCCGGGCCTGCTGCTCCTCATCCTTTGCTCCAGCTCCAGTTCTTACAGGCTGCTGACCTCATCTCAGCCTCTCCCCAGTGATGCAGAAGGAGGGCATGTGACCACACCAGGGCAACAGGAGGATGACACCTAACAGCTCTTGCCTCAGTCCTGGGACTCCCCATGTGGATTGCCTATAGCCCTTCTCACCTAGGTTTTACCTATTTGACAACCTGTCTGTCTACCCCACCAGGCTATGAACTACACAGTGTTTCTACTCATTTATGGTTTCCACTCCCATTGAAGTGCCTGGTGTGTAGTATGTTTTTTTTAAGGGGAAAAAAAAGAAAGACAAAAAGACAAGTGGAGAGAAGAAAAGGAAAAATGGAGGGAGGGAAGAAGGGAAGGAAAGAAGCTAAGAAAAGACCGAGAAAAAATTGGCATATGAACAGCTTGGGGCTACCCAGACATGTTGCCATAGTAACACGTGCCCTCTCTTCTCCCCTTTATCTCCTTACCACCACAACGCTGTGTCCTGTAAGTGAGCGACAGAGAACTTGTGAGCAGCACCCCTTCCAAATCCTCTTGAGACCACTGACACAGAAGTAGTCAGAATGAGAGCCTATGCTCAGGTAAAGCTCCTTTAGGTCCAGGTGCATCTAAGACAGGTAAGGAACTGAAGGTGGGATTTGGAAGACAGGGTGGCCAGAGTTGAGAACAGAGAAGTAGTCAACCAGCACCCAATAGGCAGAAACGTGGGTTGCCTGCCGATGAGTTTTCCTTATTCTAGGAAAACCAGGTAGGCAAGTCCACAGGCAATCCCATTCTCCAACCTCACAGTCTTTTCTGCCTCACATTGCCTGATTTCTCAAGCCTGTCTGTGCGTGAAAATTACTGTGAAGTAAGGAAAGGTCCCAATGCTCGGAAGCCCTTCTGCCCAAGTTAACTCATCTTTAGGGGTGAACCTCAGATATCAGTAATAAAGCCTTCACAGTTGCTTCCACTCTACAACCATCTTTCAAACTCAAGTTCACTGTCATCAAGTCGATGCTGACTCAGAGCGACCCTCTGTGGGTTTCTGAGACTGTCACTGGTTATGAGAGTAGAAAGCCCAGTCTTTGACCTGAGGTGCTGATGGTGGTTTTGAACTGCCTACTGTGCACAGTGTGGCTCTCTGTGTGTAACCACTGCACCACCAAGGTTCCTAGACAGCCATCCTTAGAAATATCTAATTTAGGAGTTTCTAGTTCTTGCGAGAAACATAACCCTCTTTCAAAATCCCAACTTTTCTTCACCTCCACTTCTGGATTCCTTTTGGTACCCATGGTAGGTTATGAAATAATAAACCTTTCTTCCACCTTAGGCCTACCTAGGCCTGTCTTGGCAACCCAAACCCAAACCCAAACCCAAACCCCACAGTTCCTGGTCTACAACTCACCTACACGGCCTCCTGAGAGCCCATTTCCAGGGTTAATAATCATAGTAAAGTAAGGTTCAGATGAGAGATGCCCTTGGTGGTTCATAGGAGCTCAGGGACATGAGCGGTTCCGGAGCACAAACTTCCTCACGTTGATATTTTTATACTATTTCACATTCTTGACCACAACGCCCTGGTTTCAGAAAGTGATGATCATTAACCCCAAGATGAAGGTTTTGCTGAGTGAAGTTTTGGAAATGTAAGTGTGGAAGGAGGTCAGATGCTCACAGGCATCTCCCCTGGAGGCAGTCCCTGCCAGTCTGCTTTCTCCCCACACCACAGTGGTGGGCCTGCGCCCTGCTGCTGGAGACAATGGATTAATGGTCTCTATCAGTGGAGCCAGGGAACAGGCCAAACTGATCTGTGGCATCCAAGGTTAGGCTGCCATCCTCTACCTGGGATCTGCCCATCTTGTCACATGTATACCCCCAATCCCTCCTCTTCCTATTGTGTATATTTCCCTAGACCACCCCTCATTCCTGTATTACCTATAGCTTAACCCCTTCCTGTGATGTATGTCCTCACCTGTAATTAGGGGGCTTGCATGCCCCAGAGAATATAAAAAGCCTGAGCTCACATTAAAGTCTCCCTCCCTCCATGTGGACCACCAAGCAGGGCTGAGGTGAGCATGCTACTATGAATCGTGTCTGTCTCAATTTATTTCAATACTTCACTTCTGTCTCTCATGCTCTCTTTACTTATTATCGCTGTACAATTGCGCCTACCGGACCCATGATGATGTGTTAGGGGATGGTTTCCCCTGACATGTAAGGCAGTTTATGACCAAGTATTTATTGATTGACTAGCAGTGGGGAGGAAATATTTCATGAAATAATGATCCTAACATCCCCATTCAGAAGTAAAACAGAAATCTACACATTAAGGAATCACAAGGAAGTCCAATCGAGATAAATCCATAACGATCTTGACCCAGACAAACCATAATTAAACTTTCAAAAGATAAAGAGGGACCCTTGAAAGTAACAAGAGAAAGGGATTCATCACTGCACCACCAAGGTTCCTAGACAGCCATCCTTACTTCATCACGTTCAAGGGAGTCTCTGTAAGTTTCACAAGTGATTTCTACCAGAAATCATGGAAGTAAGAAGGTTATGGGATGATATATTCCATGTACTCAAGCAACACTGTCAACCGTGAATTCTCTCTCTATGTATGGATATATAAAGCTGTCCTCAAAAATTAAGGAGGATTTAAAACATTCCCAAATAAACAAAGTTAGACAATCCATCACTACCATCAAGAATTAGTAAATGCAGTTACTCCATAGAGAAACAAAGCAAAAAGTGAATTATGCTGATGACAGTATACATCGAATGGTTTCGTCTTCATAACATTTCCTATTTCTATATAGTTTAAAAGATAACTGGTTAAAATAACAATGATAAAACTTGGCTTATGATAAGTAGAATTATAAATGAATATTATATATGGTTAATGCTGTATATTACACACAAGGATGTACTACTTGTGTTAATGGGGTCACAAAGATAGGGAGTGGATGGAACTTGTAGAAGCAGATATTCGGTTATTTAGAAGAAGTTGATGTTGATCCTTACTGGCCTGTTTCCCTGGAGACAGTTTGAGTCATGTGATCCTCTGTCTGTCCAATGAAAGCTGAGCTCCATAAATATGAGAAATGATGCATTAAAGTGGGCAATATCTCCAGGTTCCACAAAAGGACCATGTGCCACTTTCCATCCTGACCATTAGCACAAGGACAGGGGTCTCCTCCTGTCCAGAGTTACGGTCTGGGCAATCCACAGGCGCAGTTCTAAACCTGTCCTATTTAGGTTTCATGAGTCAAAATTGACTCATTGGCAGTGAGTTTGGTTTTTTAGAGGATTTTTTTAATCAAAACTAAAAATTTACTACCCTGCTGGTCCAAAAACCCAAGGTCTGGGTTCCTGGGAGCCACGAGAGCACCCTTGGTGCCCAAGTAAACCCAAACACGGCCCCAGCTGCATGGCTCCAGTTACTCATCCATCGTGTCCCCTGGAGCTCACAGGGGCGACAGATGACATGAGGACACCAGAGCGCTTTCAGTTATTTTCCGGGGCAAGAAGGCTGATGGGAAAGCCAAGGACTGCAGCCTGAGTGTCTGCACGATTGTACTGCGGCAATCATACTCAAGTTTAGAAAGAGCTATATGGGCATTGGCATGAGTGTGTGTGTAATTTCTCATCTTTCTTTCCAAACAGATTGCCATTTACTCAAGGTTGGAAACGTCCCACATTCACCTAAACATGCTTCTCTAACAGTTATCAAATTCATTCTGATTATCAGCGAAACTATAGGACAGGCGGGAGCTGCCCTTGTGGGTTTCCAAAGTTGCAACTCTTCACAGGCCCACAAAGCCTCTTACTTCTCACTCAGGGCAGTGAGCACCTTGACCCTGCTGACCTTGCACTTGGCAGCCCGCCTCATAGCCCACTATGCCACCAGGGCTCCAAGGATGCTGAGTTCCAGCAAAGTCATGGACACACCTGTTTTGGGGACTCTAAGGTGGATGGATGGTACAAGTTGGTGAGCTGGTCCACAGAGGTGTGCGAGGCAGGTAGTCACTCATCACCACTTCCTTGTTCCCTTTGATCAGGCACCTTGGAGAGCAGCTAGGAAGACAGTGATCTCAGGAGAGTGACGTCAGCACCCTTCCCCTGGTTGGGAAAGGAACAGCATTCCCAGGCTGTGCATCAGGACCCAGCACAGGATAAAAGGGCTCCTGCCCTGAGCTCCTCATCCACAGCCTCCCCAGGAACAGCCTTCTCCTGCCTCCTCTGCCTCTGGTGAGTGTCTGGAGGGGGCCGGATTTCAGCTGGTGGTGCTTGGGGAAGACAGGGCCAGTCCTGAACAGCGGTGGGGCAGGTGATGGGGAGGGAGGCTCAGTCAGCTCAGGAGTCCAGTGAGTTACAAAGCCAGCAGTCTCAGGGTGACCATGCTGCAAGGGATACCCAGGTGCCCGCTTGACATCCTTGAGGATGAGCTGCCCCCACATGGAGGTTTCCTTTCCAGGTGCCCACATCTCACCCACAGAGGTCAGCTTGGAGCAGCTTGATCCTGGGGGCAAGCATCTGACTCAAATCACAGGTCTGAAGGCTTCAAGCTCATGTCTCTCTTCCCTTCGCAGGGTGAAACTCCTGCCGAGATGTCCTGCCAGCAGAACCAACAGCAGTGCCAGCCCCCAGCCCCACCCAAGTGCACCCCCAAGTGCCCCCCAAAGAGCCCTGCACAGTGCTCCCCCTCAGGCTTGTCTGGCTGTGCTTCGACCTCCAGGGGCTGCCATGGGCCCAGCTCTGAGCCCGGCTGCTGCCTGAGACCCCACAGGCGCCGCAGGTCCCACAGGTGCAGGCGCCAGAGCTCCAGCTGCAGTGATGATGGCAGCGCTGTGCAGGCCGGGGGCTCCGGCTGCGGGCACAGCTCTGGGGGTGGCTGTTGACCTGATGTCTGGATGCAGAGACACGCAATTTTGGAGAAAACCAGGTTCCAAAACAAAGCGCCAAGCAAAAACTTGATTCAGCCTCTTTGGAACATCCTAATCTTTTTTTTGGACTGAGTAGCTGAGCTCTCTGTGGGAGAAGATCAAGCTTTTGACACAAGGTTCTATCCAAGTGTTTGCCCAAGGCCCTTGGGTTTCTCTTCTAGGTCCCCCATAACGTGTGCTATGACCTGTGTGTGAACATGGAGAAAAATAAAATCTATCGAGGCACCTGACTTCAACTCTCCTTTTATTCTGACTCACCCTGGCGCCCAGCGAGCCTCTCCTCCCTCACATCCTGCCAGCCCAGGCAGAGTCCTGGCTCTCCTCCACCTCTGGGGGCTGTGGGGGCTTTGACGGTGAGAGCATGGGAGAAAAAGAAACATGCTGGGTCTGCGACAGAGCAATCCAGCAGAAGGCCTGATGTGTGTCGCGCGGTGGGGAGGGAGAGTTTGGCTTTGGACCCCGGGTCTCTGTTGTGCAGCGTCCAGTCAGAATATGGCAACGCTTCTGCATCGAGGAACAAGGCTCCTGGAGGGGCGGGTGGTATTCAGAGAACCTGCAGGTAGACAAGAAGGAGGCCGACGGGATGGGGGAAGGGTGGAGGTGGAGGTGGAGAGAGAGGCCTCAGGGAGCTCAATCCAGGGACCCTGCCAGGAGTGGACACTAAGGAGATGAGAGCGGAAGAGGTAGCAGCCTCTGAGGTGAGTGGAGTCGAGCATTTTCCCTGAAAGACTGTGTGCGGGGTGTGCAGCGAACACGAAGCTCTGAGCTACCAGAAAAGCAAATTCAAAGGATGTCTCAGGGGATTGATTAATTGTGGTAGTTTCATAATCACCTGTCAACTTCCGTGAAGGGGTGGATTCTAGTATGTCCATCAGGTTACAGCCAGTGAGGCCTCTGTGTTGACATGACCTTCTCCTGAGGATTCTGGGAACTCCCCTCCCGTCTTCCTCCCGGGAGGCGACACACACTCTGTGCTTCCTTCTTCCTTGCTGACAAGACACATGAAGCTGTACTGACAGAGCCAGAGCCCTGAAGCTGGAGGAGCCATGTGGAGACCCTTGCCAGCACAGAGATGCTTCCACCACCACTGGATCCACAAGACTTTCCACCCACTGGCCTGGGATCTTCCTGCATTCAGTGCCATTGTATATGTTGTGTGAGTCTGAAGAGGAATTTATAGGTTAGTGTTAGACATATGGGCTAATCTGGACTTGATCTGGACGGGCTGAGATGTTTCCTTAATATACAATTGCTCTTTGATATAAAGCTCTTTCTTGTACACACATGAGCGTCTCTGGATTTGTTTTTCTAGTCTACCCGGACTAACACAGTACCTGAATGTTTCTTTCAAGGGATTTGAAATAGAGTGTAACTATTTTTCATTCTTCCTGGGGAGTTGAATGTTATTTTTTGAACTCAACAATAATAAAGGGATCTGCTAGAGCTGCAGGGGGATCTTCACTGGAGGGCACCTGCGCTGCCTTGAAAGGGCACTATTGATGTGGACTCAAACCTGTGGAATTCCACTAGGTGGTAGCCTAGAGCGGGTACGGTGCCACCACAGAATGAGGTTCTCGGGATACTGATACAGAGAAATGGGAGCCTGTCCGGACGATTCTGCACGTAACTTCAGAAAGAGGAAAAGACCTATAGGTCTGGCTAGAGTCAAAGTTGAAATGTTTGAGAAAAGTTGGTTTAGGTATGGGAATTCTAAGTAAAGGACAAATATCTGTGTGATACTGAGGGAGCTCAGCTGAACACAATATTTCCATTTCCTTATCTAGACCTTGGAATGTTGTGACACAGCCACATGCCAATTGCCTTTCAATCCCCATAGACACCTAATTTCTTAAGGAATGGAAATAAAAAGTGTCAAAATGAACCTCAATGATGGGTCCTTTCAACTATTTTAATAGAGCCAGATACCACAGGATAACATTTGGATTTGTGCCTTACACTCAGAAACCGTTTTGTGGCCCAAGACCTGTCCCTCCACCCACAAGTGATATTAGTGACAACATCTGGTGATATTAGCGACAGCATCCCTGTAGAACAGAGAATAGCTATCCAAAGGTGATGACTTAAGTTTCGTGCACTTTCCATACACTGACATAGTAGCAAGTCGTAAAACAGCTCACATGGATCTGACTGCTTGTCTGTCTTCCTCACTGCTCTGTAAACTTCTCCAGGATGGGGATCTTATCTTACACATTTTGGAATTCACTGTGTTTAACAACAACAAAAACCAAACTGACTGTCAGAGAGCTAATTTTTGACTCCTAGTGACCCTTCAAGACAGGCTAGAGCAGCCCCTGGACACTGTAACTCTTCATGAGAGTAGAAAGCTGCGGCTGATGTTTCTGAACTTCCGACCTTCAGGTGGCAGCCTGGGCCGCCGGGGCCCCTCTGTTTGTCCCACATTCCTGACGTGGGGGGTAGACTCAGTTCATGTTGTTTGAATGGAGAACGGAATGAAACATTCCTAACAACTGGCATTCCAAAGTCTTGATGATCCAGGGCAGCTAAGCTGGATAATTGAGGAACTTTCTGGCTTCTTTACACCTACATGTTTTCTGCATGTCTGTGGAGGAATGAGGAAGGCCTGAGCTTATCAAGTGTCAAGAGCTATTACTAAGATCATCAGTATTCTTCATGGTTCATTTCCAAAGTAGTGGAGAGAAACCCAAAGACCTTGAGGTTGGTCAGCAATCCTCTTGAGCCAGATCAATGCTGCTCAAGGCCCTTTCTGTTTTCTTATTGTTATCTGTTGCCACGAAGTCCATGCCACCTGAAGTGACCCCGTGTGTGCGGAGTGGCCTACTTCATTGGGTGTCTAGGCTGTGGTCATGCGGAAGCAGGTGGCCAGGCCTGTGTTCTGAAGCATCTCTGGGTGGATTCAACCATCCTCCCTTTGACTAGGAATCTAGCCTTGGCCATTTGCCACTCCTAGGAATTCCTTGGTTGCCCTTGGATTACCCAAATTGTGGACTCAGGCAATAGGATCAGTCTGTGAAAAGTTGTTGGGGGTAAGATATCAATACCTGTATCTATTTATCCATATTTATGCTTCAAAACGTTTGTGGAAAAATGGAATGAAAAGATAAAATGGATTTCCCCACAAATTTCATATTTTTGTCTTTGTCTATGCCTGTATCCATACCTATATCCATAGAGGTGTACAGATATTGATATTGAGATACAGAGGAACCTATGTCTATATAGAGATAGATGATGGTTAGGTAGATAGATAGGAAGAAAAATTAGGATTGTCAGGGGAAGACCTTGTGTATATTGGTCCTAGTGTCATCGGGACACTGCAGTAAATGGACATTTTTCTGCCCTGAGGATGACACATGTTCTTACCCCAACCCTTCATTGTGCGCGCCGGGGTACATCTGCACATTACAGGTATTGGTAGGGCTCCTGAGAATGTGGCTTTGTCCCAGCACCTCCCTGGACTTCCTTTGAATGGCTGGCCTGTTGGAAAGGCTGCAGAGACATATTTTACAGCGTGGACATGTCTTCCTTGTCAGTGGTGACCTACCTGATGGCTGGTCCCTCAGCTATGAGTTTATGATGAAGTGCTACCAAATTTCAATGCCTAAATCACAGCAACTCAAACCCCGCCTCTACCCACATCTACCAAATATCTCTCAAAACTTCTGAGGGCATCCGAAGGCTGTGTGACTATAACCAGACTAGCATTGGCCATCACTAACTAGTTTCTACTCGCTGGACCCTGAGTACCTGCTAACTTCCACACCCACCTTCCTCAGAGGAGCTGTAAGAGGTGGTCTTTGGGGGAATCACTGTATCCGTCTCAGCTGGTATTCTCAAAGCTCTTAGAATGGTACTGGTTCCACATCGAGAGAGAGAGCCACTTTCTTTTCATAGTGTGTCATCCTTGAAGCCCAAACCTGATTCCGGACAGTCTCTTGTGAATAGTTCTGTCAGCTCTAGTCTCCCACCCATAATCTCACCAAGTCGCATGAAGCAACTCTGCTGCCTTCAGGACCTTGCTGCTCCAATCATAGGTGACAAGGACAGACCAAGTGGGAAGATGCCACAGATAGACAGACAGACAGATAAAAGCATCTTTTCCCTGTAATGTCTTTCTTTCCCCCAGCTGTGTCTGTCACAAGCCCAGAAACTCCAAGATCGCTGGTTGTCCTGACTGAGTCTCAGTACCATGCTTCACTCCGAAGAAAGACAAATCTAACCTAAGAGCTGCATGAATAACATCGTTTTTGCTGGAGGGGTTTGTGAAAGGGCAGCACCGATGTTGAAAGGCAGTGTGTTCTGTCTAGCCATCCCTTTCCCTCAAATGCCATGCTCCTGCCTCTCCCCCTCTCCTCTGTCCCCTCTATTTCCTCCTCATCCATTAGCCTCTTCCGCTGGCCATGCATACTCTCCACCCTGCCTCTTCCTGCTCCTGGCTGAAACACTAAAAAATCCTTCAGTTGCTGAACTACTGTCCCAGCCTGCTCGCTCCCTGTACCTCGTTGTCAGATTCTTGACCTTGTGTATATGCTCTACTACCGTCAGTCCTCCTCAGTTCTTCATTGTATGGCTGACCTCATACTCCTCCTCCTCCAGCCTCTTTTGTCCAGTGTCTGATTCTCTGGCCTGGTAATTCGTTTCCAGTTGCCTTCGCCCCCAAGGGAAGGGAACTGGAAATAGACCTGAAAACTTTTCCTGATCTTCCAGAACCCTCAGACGCTGGAGATTTCATTGCCAGATCATAGCTTACCTCATTTCATACAAGAAAACGCAGGACGTTCACGGATTCATTCCCATCAAGACTGCTCTCCAACCACCTCCATCCTGAACCACCCCTCCAAGTCCTCTTGCCAAGGGAGTAGAGTAGGATCTTGCTACTGTACTATTTTCAAAAATTATTTGGGGTTTAATACATGCATCATTCCGTAGTTCCGTCATGTCAAGTAGAATGTACAATTTCTACCACAATCCATTTCCAGACATTCTCTTTCTACATGGACTCCTTGTCATCATCTCCCTTTTATTCCCCACCACACACCACCACTGTACGCCCTGCCCCTAGAATCCTTATTCTCCTTGCTGTCCCTACAGGTTCGTCAATTCTAGGTTTCATATACCAAAAAATGGAAGAAAAAAAAACATATAATACCGATTCAATAGGTTGACCTCCATTGACATAACACCTCTGAGATACATTCTAATATGAACAAAAATTGAACAAAATAATACAAAGCAGAAATACAGAACATTTTGGAAGCCAGATCAGGTCCAGTCTGCACCATATGGGGGATCTACTGAAAAAATTTGAATGGTTCAACTCAGATTTCTGCCTTTGATCTTCTATACTCGGCTCTCCGAAGTACTCTTTTTAGTGACGTTTTTCCTCCCACCCCTCAATTTTAGATAGGGGGGTTCTCTGGAGGCTCATTTCCTATGGAATTCCACAAATGAATCTCGGCATCACACTGTCAACCATCACCACCAGCCCTTTTGATTCTCACAAGTAAGCCTCTGATACTAATCCCTCTTTCGACTTCGGATTATATGGACTCCAATCTTTCATTGACTAATGATGGTGTTGCTTCTTCCATGTGGACTTAGTTGACCTCTCGCTTAGATGGCTGCTTTTTTGGAGACAAGCCTTTCAGACCCCAAATCGTATTCAATCTGATAGCCTGACACTATCTAGATTCTTTGCCACATTTTGCTGTGCCATGCGTATCTTCTGTGTTCCCTTCCCAAGGGCAAGTATTGAGCAGGGCCATGGTGTAAAACCAATTATTCTTACTTTGAATTTAAGATTTAGTGTGAGCCCCAAACACATTCTTATATCTATGCTTTTCTTTTAATTTGCTATAACTTGGGAGTTAATACATAGGAAAGGGTATTCCAAAAACCAGAATTGCCTTGGGCAGGCTGAACAGAGCTTTCATAGTATGCATTTTTCCCACTAGGCAAACACCAAGCAACTTGCTCTGAGCTAGTGCCCCCAGTGGCATCGCCTTGGAAGATTATCTCTGGTCACAGTGAGATTTTTCATAAAAGCAGTTTCTCTCAAACCTCGTTTTTATGATGACGATTTAAAAGAAGAATATGCAGCTGTGAAACTTTGTTTCCTGCTTGGGCAAAATCGCCACAGACACTGTTGTGATATTTAACACGGTTCACAAGGACAGCGCTATGGGAACACTTAAGTGTATGAGTGGTTCTCTCATTTTAAAAAAGGTGAAATGTCAGTTGATGACAACCTCCTTCTGGATGTCTGTCAACTTCCTGAACAGACAAAAATGTCAACTCAGAGTGCATTTGCATTTCATTCCACCAGGTCAAGCTGTTAATCAAGCTTTCTATTTAGAGGTTCTGAAAAGATTGTGTGTCAGTGTGCGACCAAAAAGGCCTGGCTTGTGGCAAGTGGGGAACTGGTTTTGCCACCAAGACAATGCGCCTGCTCATGCAGCCATCTCAGTGCTCCAGTTTTGGGCTAAAAACAACATGCAGCTCTTGCCCCATCCACTTTACTCACCTGACCTCACTCCATGAGACTTCTTTTTGTTTCTGTGAATGAAAAGGGACATGAAAGGACAGTGATTTGACAATGTAGAAGAGGCGAAAACAAACCAACAGGGGAGGTGCTGTCATTCATCCAGATGAGTTTGAAACCGGTTTCCAAGAGCGGAATTGTGGATTTGACAAATGTATTACATGTAATGGAGAGTACTTTGAAGGTGATAAAATTGTTTTGTAAAAAAAATAATTTAAATATATCGCTTTGAAAAACCAGATCCACTTTTTTTGGGGGGGTACCCCCTCATATGTCCTATCATTCCATAGTTTAATGACATCAAACGTCATTGAAAAATTGCTTCCATCATCAGTCTCCAAACATACTTTTCCTTCCTGGGCTGCTTGACATCATCTTCCTTTTATCCGCCCCACCACTCTGTATCTCCCCTCCCCCCAAAAGCCCTTGTTCTATTTACTTTCCCTATAGGCTCATTGTCCCTGGGTTTCATTTACCCAAAAACAGAGAACACAACTTCAAGAGAGTCACCCCAATGGTGACACGCCTCTGAGATACACCCTAATATGAACAAGCATAAGCAACAGAAACAGAATGTCCATCACAGGAATACCAGAAAAATCCGTATCTTAATCTGGCACATGGGCGCTGAGGTAGCCAGATCCTGTTGTCCACCAGCCAAGAGTGCACTGTGTTTGGTACAGCTGTCTCCTGCTTCCTCGGACATCATGTGTTTTCCTACTTACACGTGTGTTTGAGGTAGATTCTAGTTTACCCAGTAGAGTTCCTGCGCGGGATCGCACCGATGCAGCCCCAGGAGCATGCCGTGCACCTCAAAGCGCCCGGATTCAGTGTTCCAGCATTCTACCACACCTGGCCTGCTTTCCCAGGATACTCCCCAGAGGCCCGGGTTCAATTTTTCCCACGTGCTGCATGCCACCAAAGACACTTCCACCTAATGGCCCCAAAAGTATCCTGTCAACTCCTTCCCACCTGGAGGTCAGCTCTCCCCGCTCTCCCCCCAACAGATGTGCATTTTGGTTCCCCCAAACATGACCATACCCTCCCCCCTCTCCTACGCTGTCCCTCCCATCAGTGAACCTCATTCTGAGGACAGGGCCACCTCCCTCTCTGAGGGACCTCACCCCAGATCCACATGGCAACCACTCAGTAGACCACATCCCCCACTCCCCTCCCCTTCCCACCGCTGCCCATTTGATCCCAGCTGTCTTGAGGCACCCTCTGGCCAAGTGATCTAACAACACTTACCTGGAGCGGACGGTGTGTGGCTTATTGACACTGGTTAGCCTCTTTATCAGGCTGTCTGTCTGATCCCCGGCCAGGAGACTGGATGCCCTGGAAGCTTGGGCCTGTTTCCATCCTGCTGCTTGTTCTTACAGCAGTGGACTCACACACTAGTTGTTCTTTTGTGCTCAACTAACTTCCCTCAGTACAATTTCCCCAGGTCCCTCCACGTGTTGAGGTGTTTTGTGGTTGCATCGCTGTGTTTTAGGATGCATGCTATTCCACTGTGTGTGTGTACCAGAGTCTCCTTATCCACTCTTCCACTGGTAGGAATTTAAGGCTGTTTCCAGCTTCTGGCTATTGTGAACTGTGCTGTGGAAGAGCAAACATCTGTTCATGATCTGCTTCTTATTTCTTTTGGGAATTTGCCCTGTAATGGCATTGCTGGGTCATAGGGTAGTTCAAATTCCATCTGTTTCAGGAATCGCCGTGTTGCCTTCTCCAGTGGTTCCCATAGTTACCAGTCCACCGGCAGTGGAGACGAGTCCCATGTCACCATTCCTTCTCCAACATTTGTTGCTCTGCTTTTGGTTTTGTTTATAAATTGGGCTACAGGTATGGGCACAAGATGGCATCTCATGGCTGTTTTGACTTGCATTTCCCCGATGGCTAGTGACGGGGAGCATTTCATCACGTGTCTGTTCGCCATTCCCAGGTCATCCTTTGTGAAAGTCCTCTGCCCTCCTTCTCTGAGAGCTATTCGATTTTCTTGCTGTACGTCTGTCAACTTCTGTAGGTTGTATAATCCCTTGTCTGTTATGTCCTTACCAAATCTCTCCCCTTCCTTGTGCTACTCTGCTGTTCCTGAGACAGGATTCTGCACCCACACTTGGGCCGTGCTGCTCTGGGTGGCCTCGGGTATGGAAAAGAAATCAGCACATTAAACAAAGGTTTCAAGGAGAAAGGCATGTTTTATTGTTTACGGAAACACAGAGAAAGGGAGGTACAAGCATTGGAATCCTGGAGACTAGCAGGAGGAATCGTCTGGGGAAGGTTTCTTTCTCGAAGGAAAGTTTCCAGCAGCAAGTACAAGGGGAAGGAATAGAGGAGAGTGAACTGGGACTGGTTCTATGCACACGGAAATTTTCTTTTTTCAAATAGTTTTACTTTAATTTTTTGCCTAGGTCAGCAGCCTCCCCCAGAGCTAGGCCCGCAGCCGGAGCCCCCTGCCTGCACAGCGCTGCCATCATCACTGCAGCTGGAGCTCTGCCGCCTGCACCCGTGGGACCTGCGGCGCCTGTGGGGGCTCAGGCAGCAGCCGGGAGCTGAGCTAGGCCCATGGCAGCCCCCGGTGGTCGAAGCACAGCCAGACAAGCCTGAGGGGGAGCACTGTGCAGGGCTCTTTGGGGGGCACTTGGGTGATGAAGGGAACTTGGGGGTGCACTTGGGCGGGGCCGGGGGCTGGCACTGCTGCTGCTTCTGCTGGCAGGACATCCCGGCAGGAGAGCAGTGAGCCTGGACAAAACAATGACCAAATAAAATATAAGTCAACATGTGTGAGGAATGGGGATGGGGCGTGCGCATGGGGGAGACAAAAAAAGAGGTTTTAACATGGAAAAGAATACATAAAATACGAAGCAAATTGCTTCATGGTGGGAGGAAGTGGGGTCCTCCAAATTCCCAACTCTGCAGATCTAAATATTGATTGGAGGGCCAAAAATGAGGAGGTGGGGGAGGGGAGTAGTAAAACTGAAGTGGACTTTGAGGCTTGAATGACGTACACATTCATTTCAAACATGCTCACATTTTTGCATATTGATAATCAATACTAATTTATACATAGGTATCATGATAATCAATACAGATTCGAGCCAGGGTCTCTTCATTCACTGGGTAAATTATAGATCCTGCCCCTAATACCAGTTGCTCCTCCAGTCGAGACCTGGGTGTGGGAAATGGAACTTGCTCTGGGATTAAGGCGGCCTGATCATGGCCTTCCCTTCTCTCCCTCTCACCTGTGAAGACCACAAGCTTATCTCTGAGGCTCGGGAGCCGCCTCCACCCAAGGGCTCTTTCCCACAGACATTACCCACATTAGCAGCGCCCCCTGCTGTCACCCATGCCCAGAACCCAGGTCTGTAGTTTCCAGGACCCCCCTGTGCTTTTTGCTGCAAAGATCACTGAGAGAGGAGTAGGGAGTGAGGACACCCCTGGGAACATGCACGTGGAGAGGGAGGGTGGGGTTCTGCTGTCGGCTTTCCACACAAGAAGCTTGACATGACTCACAGTGATGCTCCGCCACCCCCCATGGGTCTCCTTCTGCTACCTCTATCCTGTTCCCCTGAGACCCTCTGCTGACAAGTCTGAGGGAGCGGGGACCGTCTGCCCAGGTCTCCTCAGCTGGAACCTCACCTGGTTCTGTGGAGGCTGGAGAAGGTCTTGCTGTGGCGACTGTGGACTGAGGGACCAGAGCCCTTTTATGCTGTGCTGCGTTTTGTGACACACAGCCCACGTATGCGTCTCAACCCCAGAGGACAGCGACGGCACCACACACTCCCAAGACCAGCTTCCAGCATTTTCTCAGGCACATATTTCAATGAATGACACAAAGGAAGCAGGAAACCCAGATGGCTGTCCAATTACCCAGGGCTCCGGCCTACCCCAGTCATCCCCCTTTTATTTAATCCTTCCCCTCGCATGCCCTGAACTCAGGCTACCTCCTGTGAGGGCACTGGTAAGACAGACAAACAGAACACACATTTGCCATGGTGTAGCTCCCAGCCTCCCAGACAGGCAGATGGCCAAACAAACCATAGGCGCGATTCAATGTCGCTTGTGATGGATGGAGCACAAGTGAGGGATGAGTCTGGGGTCACCGCCTTGGAGATCAATATCCCCCTACTCCCCATTGCTTTGAAGATTTCCCAAGTGGGAACCAGGTAGCTGGCTCCTGTCGGAGGGGCTTGCCTGAGCTGAAGTTGCTGGGCAACGGACAGCAATGCACCTGCTGCTGGAAAGGAAAGAACTGCCCTGGGGTCAGGGCTGCAGAGGGACAACCCTGTGGAGAATGTCTTGGCGCCTGCCATCTGCCTGGGGCTGCCAAGGAGAAGATGGGGAGAGCCACGTTAGACCTCCATGGAGGAGCAGACGTAAACCTGTGATCTGTGTCTACGGGGTGGCAGAAATCATGGCAAATGAAAAACCAAGGGGATTCGTTTGCTGGCTGTCTGTGGGATGTGTGTGGCTGACTGTAATGTGACTAACGCCAACCCCATGGCCTTTACTCTAACTTGACTGCATGTTATACGACTCTGTGCTGCTCATGAAGATTTTGAGTAGGACATGATCATGATTGAGAGTTCTGTCTTTGTTTGGTGTGAGAATGCTTGAGATGTCCACATGATCAATTCATGTAGGCTGAATGTCATCTTCTCTTTGGATTAAATTTTAACACTAGTGTTGGATCCATCCCTGGTGGAGTCAGCAGTTCAAATCCGCCAGCCATTCTTTAGAAGAAAGGGGACACTTTCTACTGTATTCTCAACATTCCTGCCCTGTCTCAGAAGCGCCCCGGGGCAGTTCTACACAGCCTTCAGGGTCACTATGAGTCAGGATTGACTGAATGGTGGCAGTGAATATTTTAAAGATAAGATAACCTCCAAACAGAAACGACTGCATGTTTTCTTTTTCTTTTCCAAAAATCATTTTATTGGGGGCTCATACAACTCTTATCGTAAGCCATACATGCATCCATTGTGTAAAGGACATTTGTACATTCGTTGCCAACATCATTTTCAAAACATTTGCTCTCCACTTAAGCGACTGCCATGTTTTCTAAGATGAACCCAACTTTGCTGACTCTATGTTACAAAGAAAATAATCCCAGGTAAGATGTTATTGTCCGTAAGGGTCTTGAATTTACGTGACATTGCAATCGAAGAGCAAAACGTTAGTTTCGTCGGAGTGCACTCTCTGACCAAAGTATCATCCATTGGAAAGGCCATCATTCCTTCCTCTTCCCTCTGCCTGTCATTGCAATGGAAAAGACGGTGGCACCTTGAGATCTTTTAAGAAATCTGTAGATGCTCTAGAACAGCGGTTCTCAACCTGTGGGTCGTGACCCCTTTGGGGGGTCGAATGACACTTTCACAGGGGTCGCCCGATTCATAACAGTAGCAAAATCATAGTTATAAAGTAGTACCAAAAATAATTTTATGGTTGGGGGCGGTCACCACAACATGAGGGACTGTCTTAAAGGGTCGCAGCATTAGGAAGGTGGAGAACCACTTCTCCAGAATGAGGGAATAGAAATTCTGGAAGGAGACCAGGTAAAATGCTGAGACAGGCATGCCCCTAAGGACCATGGTCTTGTCTGCAGAATGAAGTTTCCAAGGACGCTTGTATGTTCTGCCTTTACCTCAGAGCGAGGCTGGAAGTGACCTTGTGCTTACATGGTCAGGTGCCCTCTGCCCTGCTGGAAGTTATCATCATAAACAGCCACAAGGACGATGGGTAAACCTGAACACTGGTGGGACGCTAGGCCCGTGGGGAGGCTGAGGACAGGAGCGAGTGGAGGAAAGTAGGGCTCTTCTGAAGCCCCCTGTGCCATCTTGACTGGGCGCGGGTGAGGTCGTTGGGTCAAACAGTACCCTGCATGCTGCTGCGAAGGCCTTTTGCTGATTGGATTAGCGTTTACCATCAGTCGGCATTGAGATTGCCCTTCCTAACATGGGCGGGTCTCATCTAATCAAGACTGACATAGAAATCCTGCCGCCCAGCTGTGTGATCCAATTCTTTATAATACAGGCATCACGGTGTGTAACTAGATAATGGATGACTTTTGTTTTTGGAAACTCCTGACTGCCATGCCCACTTTGGTAGTGGAGAAAATGGCAGACAGAGGGGTCAGCCCGAGGACAGGGGTGTTTTCAGAGAACTGGGGGCCGCCTGCCAATTCAGCTCTGGCCTCTGGGCTATGTCCCTGGAAGAAGCTGATGTCTTAGGATCCCAAGCCGAGGGTCCATCCTGTGCCGTTCCCTATCGCCCCTGGCTGGAGCTCCTTGCCTGTACTCATGTCCTGCTATAGTTCTTTTTCAGAAAAACACATGCTTGGGGGCCTCAGGCATAAGCGCGACATTCATCATTGAGAAGCCTACAGTAAAGAAAACACCATTCCTCTCCCTCAGGGCTTAAACAGGACAAACACCAAGGCCACTGCCACCAGCCCACTTCGACAGATAGCAAGCCTGTCCAAGGTTTCAGAAAGCGCCACCCTGTTCTGTGGATGGCTGGTGGATTTGAACTGCGGACCTTGCTCTTAGCAGCAGAACTCATCACCCACTCGTTTAGAAGACCGCCAACACTGCAAGCAGCAAGAGCAGCAGTGACAGATATGACCGAAGGGGGAATCCGACTGTGTTGGGGGCCTCACATGGTCTACTGCAGGGACTTTGTCTCTTTCTATCGCTCACAGTTTTCAGAAGCAAGCACCGAAGCTCTGCTCAGTCCAAACTTATACCATTTGGGGCAAGAATGGGACATGGCACACATTACAAAATTGGCTAAGAACCGAAGGATGAAAACATTCACAGAGGCTCCGTGGAACAGTTCTTATGAAGTATCGATCACTTCCGCGCGGCTGCTATGTCCCATTCCTAGACTCTATGTTGACGCTGTCAGGCCAATTGCCTCTCACCCTTCTGTTCTCATAGCCCCCACCTCGAAGCCCATCCTTCTCTATGAGCCGAGTCAGAGGCTGGCATCCTGCGCTGACAGCCCAGTGAATCATCAACGAGCGACCTGTCCCAACCCGTGAGGGCCGCTCTGACTGGAGAACACGTCAGGATTCATCCCGGGCCCTGTACTCGGAAGTCCCAGGGAGACGTCATTCTGGCGCAGCCCATTGGGCCTTCAGCGAGTTCTGTCCTCTGGTTCTGGGACTGGCAAAACAGGAAGAGGCAATGCAGCATCACAGGTTAAATTCTCAGAAGTAGGTTTCGACCCAGAGATATCAGTAAGAGATGGACCCAATTCATCAGGGACCACATGGCCAAACACCATTGCCTAACCAGCCTCTCCCATCACCACAACCCTCTGTATGCGAGGGAACGCAGCTAGGTCGTGTACAGTGAGGATGGGATAATGAATGTGTAAGTCCCATATGGGCTGATTCTCATGTGACTATGCCGTTCCTTGGCTTGGGTTCTGTTAGGTGCCATGCTGCCAGTGTCCAACCCACAACCACCCACCCTAGGCACAATGGAACGGAACACTGCCGCTCCTGCACCATCTCCACAGTTGCTATGTCTGAGCCCATTGTAGTCACCGTGTCAATCCATCTCCTCGGCCGTCTTCCTCCTTTCCACTGACCTTCTACTTTACCAAGGACGATGTCCTTTTCAAAGGACTAGTCTCTCCTGACAACATGCCCAGCACACATGAGACGCAGTCTCCCCATCCTTGCTGCTAAAGAGTCTTCTGGCTGGACTTCTTCCAAAATAAAGTGGTGTGCTTTTTGGGTAGTCCGTGACCTAGCCACACTTCTTCGCCAACACCACAAATCAAATGTGTCATTTCTTCTCCTGTCTCCCTTCTGCACGGTCCAGCCTTCACATGTCTCCCTGCGGCCTCTTCTATCCATCCCCTCTGCCGAGGGGCAAAGACGTTTCCTGCTGGAAAAGCTTTGGACTACGTTCAGCTGTAACATATGAGAAACCGAAACCCATGTGCCGTTTGATAAAGCGTTTGACTACATTCACCAGGTCGTATAAATAGATTTGGATTATAGTTGCCAAGCGAAAGTGCTTCTCCTTCTAAACAGAACGCACGCAGGTCCAATCCCACAGGACTCGCTGTGCATTAGCAGCACGGATCCTACCGGCAACACGGCTCTGCCTCATCCTGCAGTTCATACACACGGGAAACTGGGAATATGAGAAAAACGGGTCCAGCAGTTGGCCATCGACGTGGGGGGAACGCTAAGACGTTTCCTTCTCTGCTCCAGGGGGCAACGGGGCAGGATGCAGGTCCCATGAAAGCGTTCTAAAATGACTACGTGTTGAGGCTAGGGCTGTGTGCAAGAAACAAACCGGAGCATTTCAGCTTAGGCTGTGGACTCACATCTGGTTTCTGCTCTTAACTACGATGAGGCAAAAGGCAGAGGGGGCAGCTTGAGGCTGGTCTACACCCTGACCACTGTCTGGGCAAACACAGCACCTGAACCAGATCCATCGAGTCCAGTGCGACCCCATGTGTTGAAAAGTAGAACTGCACCCCAGGGAGTTTTCAAAGCTGTGATCGCCAGGCTTTTCTTCAGAGTCTCTTCTAGCTGAGTTCAAACTGCTAACCTACACAGTAGCTGAGTACTTAACCCCGTTCGCACCATGCGGAGACTCCATTCCTGGAGCCAGAGGTAAGGTTTTCCTATGCGCCCGCTGGACATTGACCTTGAGCTGAGCTGCCAGCCCCTCGCTGGGCAGGGGCGTCTCTGAGCAAAGGAAAGTCAGCACTATTGATCCATGAACTTGGAGGCTTGATCTAAACTGAATCTATGCCTCTGCAATGTGGGGGGGTCCTGGGAGAACCCCCTGCACAGCAACCTCAGCAGGAGCTGCTCAGCAGCCAGAAGAGCTGATGGATAGTTCACGCTGTCCCTGTGGTCCCCCGTTCTCAACACGCACTCCTATCATGTCAATTCCCACTCACCGTGACCTGCCCTTCAATATGGTGGACGAAGAAAGGGACTCCCAGAAGATGGAGTGCCTGCCCCTCTCCAACACTGGGGAAAGAAGAGGACTGGAGATTAAAGTTTAAAATGGAATTACATTGAACCTTCCCCTGCACCCCCTCCCCCAGCCCTCCCCCACCCACCGCCTTTTTCTTTTTCCTTCCATCACCTGTAAGTCAATGGACAGCCATAGAATCCATCTGAAATATCTTTGATTGGAAAGGAAAATTCAGCCAGGCCCAGAAGAAGGCGGTATTTGGGGATGAGTAGCAATGTTGTGTTTCTGTATCACACTGAACTCAGCCTGTGCAGGAAGCCATGCTGAGGAACTCTGCTCAGTAAGCAGTTCTTGGAGGACCTCCCCATCCAGACCAGTAGAGGACTACCAAGTTTTTAAACATGTTTGGGACCTGATTCCAAACTGTTACTTAGTTTCGTGAAAACTTAGTTTGAGACTTAGTTTCGTGGAATCTCTCTCTCTCTCTCTCTCTCTCTCTCTCTCTTTCTTTGGGCATGCTCGTGTTTATCCAACAGGTTGAGAAATGTTTGTGCTGCCAAACCCATTCCTCCCCACTACTCTTTAAAAGCCTCTGAGGCAGTGGTTCTCAACCCTCCTGATGTTGCGACCCTTTCATACAGCTCCTCATGTGGTGGGGACCCCCAGCCATCACATTATTTTTGTTGCTACTTCATCATTGTTATTTTGTTACTGTTATGAATCATCATGTAAATATCTGATATGCAGGATGTATTTTCATTGTTACAAATTGAACATCATTAAAGCATGGTGATTCATCACAAAACAATGTCATTATATATTGACATTGTTTATATTACATATATGTTCATTACATATTGTGAAATATTTATTTATAATGACAAATGAAAATTTTTCTTGAAACATGGTGTAGCATGTGTAGCAGCCTTCATGCCAGGCACTCGTAGGTGGGGGTATCTGCATGTGGACAGACCAGCCTGGAGACAGATAAAGGAGCAGTGTCTCAGTTCCTAAGACCATCGGAAAGATGTGTTTTCCCATGGTTTGAGGCGACCCCTGTGCAAGGGTCGTTAGACCCCCAAAGGGGTCGCGACCCACAGGTTGAGACCCGCTGCTCTAAGTCATCTGCTAGTGAAGGGAAATTGGATTGCCTAGTTTTTCTCATCTTAAACCAGCTTGCATGGTTAGTGCTAGGGATTGCCGGATGTGGCCCACAGTGTGGGAGGAAGCCCTGGTGGCCTACTGGTTTCGCATTGGGCTGCTAACCTCCAGGTCAGCAGTTTGGAACTATCAGCTGCTCCTCTGGAGAAAGACTGGGCTTCCTACTCTCGTAAAGAGACCCACTGGGGCGGGTCTACATGGTCCTGTAAGGCCACGGTGCGACGTCATTGGCTCGAAGGCAGTGAGTTTTGGGGTGAGAAGACGTGGGAAGCACCCTGATGAAGGTGGTGGGTGGGAATGCCAGAGACGCGCTCGAGCAAGGGGTCCGCAGCCAAAGAAGTCACACCATTTCGTAAAACTCAGATGTGGACACTCTGAACGGAAGCCAGTCGGTGTTGGACAGGTCCAGAGTTTGGGGGGAGGGGCGCATTCAGAGGATCACATACCTGGTAGGAGGTATTTTTCCATAAACCCCGTGGGTGCAGCGAGCTGGAAGCAGCAGAGCTCATTCAGATAGGGAAAACGCACGACGTGGGTCCCAGGGACACCGGCTGCAAGTTCTGGAACCGCTCAGAGGAGGAGTTCATTTCTCACAGACACCCTCCAGGCGGGATCCGAAGGGGTGGCTGACACCCGGCCCATCTGGGAGGACCCCCCACCCCCTTAGCTTTCTAGCCTCTGCTGTTTCCAGGTCCCGAGACAGGGGAGGCAGTCACCACCGCGTGTGGTCCGCGTGGCGGCGTGGCTGGACTTCTGGACCTTGGGTTTTAATATGATTAACAACTGTCCACTGAACCGAGCACCCCTGGAGTCAGGGGCTGAGTGCTACCTCCTTGGATTCCTAAGAGTAATGGACACACGAATGACTGCATGTGGTTGTTTCACTGAACTTTGAATTGGATTCAAAAGTTTGCTGGGACAGGGACCAGGAAATCAATGAAAACTTGAAGATCAGGGGGAAAGAGAGTCAGAAAAGCCACGGGTTTGGGCAAGGGACAAGCATTCCTGTGGGGGTATGCTTTAATGTGAAGACGTGCATTACAGAAAACGTCATGTTAATCGGAAGAGCCCAAACAATCATGTCCTTGTGAGGAATGAGGGTTGGAGTGGAGACCCAAAGCCCATCTGTAGACAACTGGACATCCCCTCCCCACTATCATGACCCAGTTCTACCCAACAAATTCAGTTAGGCCAGAGCAGGCACACTGGTACAGATAAGAGCTCACAACACGCAGAATCCAGAACAGATAAACTTGGGAATATCATGACAGTAGGTGGAAGGTGGGAGGAAAAGGGGGGTCAGGGGGAACCAATTGCAATGATCGACCTGCATCCAACCCTCAGGGGGAAGAACAAGAGAAACATGGGTGAAGGGAGACAGCAGATGGCGTAAAATATGAAAATAATAATAATTTCTAAATTATCAAAGGTTCAGAGGATGGGAAGGTCGGGGAGGGAGGGAAATGATGAGCCAATAGCAAGGGTTCAAGTAAAAATAAAATTCTTTGAAATTGATGATGGCAACATATGCACAAATGTGCTTGATACAATTGATGTGTGGATTGATCTAAGAGCTGCAAGAGCCCCAGTAAAACGACTAAAATAAAAAAAGAAAGAACTACACTGATAGAGCCACTTTGCTCCAACATTGCGCTGCAAGAGCTGTCTTAAGTGACCCGCTGCATCTGCAGTGATGGCCTCCTCCTTCCACGTTGCATCCTCTCCTGAATTGTCTTCTCAATTGTGTGCCCATAAACTTCACTCTTAAGCCTGAAAAAGAAAAAGAAAATGCTATCCTAGTTCAGCTGAGCCACCGCCGAGAGTCATCTTGACCGTATGATCCTATCTGTGGGATGAAGTAAAGTTCTCCCGGGGACTCCAAACCCAGCAGTCCCTGTGGGGCCGGGGCTAACAAGAGTGGTGGGTACACTGACTGCCAGAAAAGGCCTGGGAGTCCGAGGCAGGCTTCCCACCCCCGGTGAGGGGCATGGGAGAGAGCTGCTCAGAATATGGGGCAAGCAGGAGGACTTTTCTTTGCATGTGTAAAACCATAAAACCCAACTCTGCCAGCAACTTGATTCATGTGTCTGTGCCTTAATTTTGTCCTCAAAAAAAAAAAAAGAGTTTTTGGTTGCAAGCTTGCACAGCAGATTAGGTTCCTGTGTGCCTTCGTTTCTTCTTCAGTAAACTTGGGATCACATTCATTTTGTGGACAGCAGGGGGAGGAGAAGTCACCCTTATATACACCTCTACTAAGGAAAACATCAGCATGGGGGCTCTTCTCCCTCGACACAGCCTCGATTTAGGCTTCCGTACTTCTGCAGGAAGTGGTTCTGTCTCCCAAACCTGCCCCGCAAAGTTCTGTGCCCGTTGATTTCCACCAGGTCAAAATAGCAGTGTGTACATCCTCAGAACGAAACAAAAAGACACCTCCCTTCCAAAGGACAGAGTCGAACCGCCCCTGTGGGTTTCCAAGACTGTACATCTTTACAGGAGCAGAAAGCCTCCTCTTTCTCCCATGGAGCAGAGCTGTGGTTTCAAACTGCTGACCTTGCAGTTAGCAGCTCAAAATGTAGGTAACTCGTTATACCACCAAGGGGACTTGAGGGACTCAAATCATGTTGTTATTGCTGTTTTGTTTTTTTTAATGTTCTTTGAGTTTTGAGAACAACGAAGCTGGAAGGGGCACGTTCAGGGCTGCAGGGTGAATGCTGTAACGCTTCTCAGTGACATTCTTGTTGGACAGTCTTGTTGGTCTCAAAGAATAAACAGGTACATTGCCAGGATGGAGAAAAAAATCCTCAGCAAAACTTGCTTGACTTTTTTCTCACTGGTGACATTTACTTTGTGTTCTTGGAGAAAATCTAGCAATATTCCTCCTTTGAAGCCCCCACAACCATCCTCCTGCCTTACTGAGCCAGGTATCTCTGGCTTGAATCAAACTGGCCCTGCAGCTCCCCCCAGAAACCTCTATTCTACTTGGACCCTTGTTTTGAAGGCACCTTAACTAGATATAAGAAGAGCGTATTATTGAAGGAACTTGTCTGCAGTCTCTGATCATGGAGACAAGTTCAAACACATTTTGTTAGGAATAATCCCACGCATGTATGAACTAGAACCTCTCTGGCTTAGCCTTGTACTTGCAAACCATGTGGCACAGAGCCTGGCATTTAAGTGCTCAATGACTTCATAAGGGAGGCAGTGGGATAGAGTCAAGGGAGGCAGTGGGATAGAGTCTTTCATAAGCGTTTGCCGCCGAGCCTCTGAAGATGTGCTGGTGGGGACCCACACTCTCAGAGATCAATGAGAAGCCTTCTCCAGCGAGAGCCTCTGCTTGAACTGAGCTCCCAAGAAATGTCTGCCCCTGCATTCCCATACGCAATATGTACGGACCAGCATGCGCGTCCAGACATCAGGCAAATCGCCCTCTCTCTCAGGGTTATTGGATCGCAGAGTCACCCGGCGGAGGCAGAGCCAGTGGTAACTTCCTCCTCACGGATCCTTTTGTTTATTCTCTAGGAACAGAAACACTGGGATGGATGAGAGGCGCTGATGATAGAGGGAGTTTCCAGTTCAACAATAGTCATGAAAGAAGTCTAAAATGTGCAAGATAGATGTAGTACTTCTGAAATTATGACCGTTTGGAGTCAATATAGATTAGATAATCAAACCGTCACATACATTTATGTACTTATACCAATGTACTCATACACTTACTTGTACATTTCCTCATTCAGACTTCATCGGAGTAAAATAAGATAGCCGGAATTCAGCTGGGGAGTCGCACTCAAATATTTGGGAATGAGAAGTGTTGTGTATGTGTTTTGTTTCTGAGTCAAATGTGGTGAGGACGTCTCACCTGAGTTGTCAGGATGTCATTTACTAGTTATTTGCATATGTGTGTATGTGTGCATGGGGGAGGGGTCCTTTAATGACATTTTATGAGAATCTCAGGAGTCACTCAGTCTAAAAAGTTGGAGAGATGTTTCTCTGATATTCACTATGCAGTGGTTACTACGAAAGCACAGATTTTACTAAAATTGAAGATTCTTGACACTCAAAATGCCTACCCCATGGCCATCTAGTCAACCCCAGCCCATGGCAATCCTACAGGACATAGTAGAATTGTCCCCTTTGTGTTACCAAGACTTTACATCTTTATGAGAGAAGACAGCCTCACCTTTCTCCTGCGGCGTGACTGGTAGGCTCAAACTATTATGATATCTTTAAAAAAACATTACCCATATGCTGAAAGTTGCAAAATTTATTTCTTGATATAGTAAAAGGAAATAATGCTATGTCTACAAATGTTGGAGGAGGAAAGCATGTCTTGGCTTTTTGAAAATGGAGAACTCGGTTATTGCTATGCAAAATTTCAACTGAGCCTAACAGTAAGTGATCAAGAAGCTGTAATAAATGACTATAATAAATTATCTGTCTAAAGGCATCACCAAGCTACCAAGTCAGTGAAAATGTGTGGGGTCAAGACCTCAGACCGAAGAGAAAAAACAAACCAAAGTCACCACCGTTGAGCCAATGCCAGCTCGTAGCGACCCCCTAGTGCAGGGCAGAAAGGCCCCTGTGGGTTTCTGAGATGATAACTCTTTACGGGCGTAGAAACCCCTCTTTCTCCCAAGAGACGGAAGAGAAGTCAAGAGAAATTAACCTGGAATTGAACACTGCACTTTCACTTGCCACATTTGCCAATTCTGAAAAACTGTAGCTAGAAAGTTGAGAATCTAGGAGGTTGAGATTCTAAGAAGATATTTCAACAAATTTATGAGGATGGAGGGGGGAAAGAATTGAAACTAAGATACTGGTTAAGTTTTCAGGCTTTGGTTGGAACCAGAAAGGCTACACATGGGAAGTAAGGGTCATCAGAGATGGACCAACTTGGCAGAGACTGAAACCAAGTTTTTAATTATCTCCACCTCTGACTGAATTATCTGGGATTGCTAGCGCACCTGGGCTAGATGCCCTCTAGAAATAAAAATGCATCAGCATCCCAAGACTCATCGATTTCCTACGGTTGTCTTCACATCCAGCTCTAGAAGCAGTAAAACATAATCATACATTTGCAAGGCAATCATTGTAAATCACCATATTATAAAATAACAAAGATTTCAACCATATGGCAAGAAATGCAGAAAATGAATCTGGTAGCATTCAGCATTCATTCATAATTGAAAAATAATTCTGGTTATTATTAGAAGCGGCATTCCTTGATCACATAAAGAGTTCTACAAAGGTTGTAATCTTTCTTTCTGAGATCAAGAACTCATTTGTGACATCATGTTGGAAATCAAGGAGCCCTGGTGGCACAGCAGGTAAAGCAATGGATGCTAACTGAAAGGTTGGCTATTCAAGCCAGCTCACTGTTCTGTGGGAGAAAGGTGTAATGGTATCCTCTGGTAAATATTTATAGCCTTGGACACCCTCTGGAACAATAAAGGACAAAATGAAAATAACACAAAAATTAAAAGATATCATAAATCATAGCTAATTTTATAATGTACACAGAAGGTCATAAATAACCCATATGTTAGAATTAAAACATACTTTTATTGAGGTCACTAGTATCAGGGTTCATTCTTTTGGGTGGGGCAGGTATATTTCTAGTTTACCTTTATTTAACTATTAGTCCTTCGGGTTCATCTATAGCCTGCTGTTTGCCAGTGCCCCCTCTTCATGGCAAGCTCTCATCGGAGGAGGTGTGGCAAACTGGGTTTAGCCTCTGGGATTCCTACCCACCACTGTCCTAATCTACACTTGACTGCGGGACCTTCCCGTCCCGAGTGCCTGACTCCATTTCCAAACCTTGTCACTGCTTCTTCTCAAAGCCTTGGCACAGGACTGTCAGATCAAGGACAGGACTTCCAGTGAAAGATGAATTTCAAATACGCCAGGCTGTTTTACTGTATATATACATAATATAATGTGGAGACCTAAAAAGAGAGAAATTGTTCTTTCTCTGCACTTGAAATTTCCCTGAGTGTCTTGGTGGCTCTTTTGTGCCTTCAAAGGGATTTTAGAAGGTATTTTCTAGTTCTTACTAGAAGATTGAAACAAGTGAGAAGGCCCTTTCCAGGAAAAGACACTCCTAAGATAATTTAACGACATATAACTTCTCATTGAAGCAGGGCACACATGTAGGAAAACACACAAACATTATATGTAGTTTGATGTTTTTTTAAAGGGAACAAACACATCCACATAACAGCACTTGGATCAAGAAAGCAATGGCTACCAGCATGCTAGAAGCTCTCTTTCCTGCCGCAAGATTCCCATTTACCGGAGGGTAATACCTAAGCTGATTTCTCAGGGCATGTATTGATTTTGCTTGTAGTTGAACTTTGTGTAAATGAAACCATACACTAAATACCTTTTGCAGCATTGTGTTGATGAAATTCATCCATATTCTTGTGTGGGCAGTTGCAGTTTAATTTCCAGAGTACTTCAGTGTCTCGCAGTGTAAATATCCCACAACCAATTCTCTTACTTGATATTTGGTAGCTCCCAGCTTTTGCCTACACGGACAATGGCTGTCATGACCATTCTTGTATTTGCCTTTTGGTGCACATATGTGTCAGCTTATTTTCAGGCATATACCTGGGAATAGATCTCAGGTTCTGCATATACTCAGCTTTAGAAGACACCAGCAAGCAATTTTCCCAGAAGTCTATGCCGACCACGCATCCTTCCCGCACCATGCACCACCCCTCCATGCCAGCTTGTCTATCGGGACGGCTTTGGGTTGCTGTGCCGTTAGAAGCCATGTCATCAGTACTTTAATTGGTAGCCGGGCCACCCACCATAGACAGTTTACTCCAGAGCTTCTAGAGAAGCTAGAGAGGAAAATCTTTTTTTTTAATTTGAGAGGAAAATCTTGAGGATCTACTTTTGAAACTAACTAATGAAAACCTCATGGTCACAATAGACTATCACCAGGTGAGCCCCTTACCTTGAAAGGCACTCAAGACACACCAAGCCAAATAAATACAACAAAGCAAAAAACCCTTCCCTGCTGACTAGTCGATTCCATTCTGGCCCCTAGACGCCCCGTAACGGAGTTGAACAGTGCCACCGAGTGCCCAAGGCTCTCATTGTCTTTATGAAAGCAGACCGCCATTTCTCTCTCCCCGGGAGCAGCTGGTGGGTTGAGTCCCTGACCTTGTGGTTAGCAGTCAGGTGTGTTAATCAGAGTGGCACTAGAATATCTCAAACTATGTGCTAGCCACAAGTAGACCAATGACCATTGGCAGCAATGTTTATTTGCTCTGCTATCGAAAGTCAGAGTCAACTGGAAATCAACTAACAGCACCAGCAACCTGCAGGTTGCAGTATCTCTGTTGTGGTATGGCGGGTAGGTGCCGTTGAGTTGGTTCCGACCCATAGCGACCCTGTGCACAACAGAACGAAACCCTGCTCCATCCTCACAATGGTTCCTGTGCCTGAGCTCACAATGCAGCCGCCGCGTCACTCCATCTCATGAAGGGCCTTGATTCTGCTCACTCCTCCTCTGCTGTGCCTCGCAGGATGTCTTTCGTCTCATCCTCCTTGCCTCTGGAGAGCGCTCTGGTTGTGCTTCTTCCAGACAGATTTGCTGGTCCTTCGGACAGTCCGGGGTACTTTTCCCCTGGATTCTTCTTTGGTCTTCCTTATTCAATGTCCAACCATCACATGCAGATGAAGTGACTGAAAAGAGTTTCGCTGTAGCCATGGGAATTGCTTTCATTATTCCTCATTCAAGCTACTCATTCTGCGTTCCTCAGGGGACAGCTAAATGCAGCCACGTAGCTGCCGAGGTTGGGGCCAGACAAAGGCAGTGTAGGCTGTTCTCACCGGTGGGAGAAGGTCCTGAGAAGTTGCTCTGATTAGCCCACCAAGGCCTTCTAGTCCGCCCACGACCTCTCGGACTCTCCTAGCCCCTCCTGCTTCCGGCGTCCACACTTCAGAGCAATTGCTTGCATAACTGGCTCTTTTCACCGCTAGTCTGTTACTTTTGTGAAGACAGAGACTAAGAGAGCCTCAGCATTCTGGAAATATCTGGCTAATGAATAAATGGATGGACTTTTGTCTGGATTCTCCCCTAGAAACATATTTATATATAAAGCTTTATCTTTAGACCCACTGAATGTAAGGACATTACCCACACGTGTGCACACACGCACACATGTGCCACCTGTGATGATATTAAGGATGACAGAGAGGATGATATTGCAAGACCGGGCTATTTTCTGACCTTTGTGAGAGCCGTCTGAGTGCGTGATGCTGCGGCTACAAGTGATCTTACTGTGGGAATGTCCTTCATCCCTTCATAGGCATTTCCCTGATTTTCATTGGTGCTGTCAACAGAACACTGACCCCTGGTGCGGTTATCTTGAAGGGATGGGTCACCCATCTGGCTCCTCACCCATGCTGCTGACCTAACCAAGGAGCTCCTCTATCGTCTGGCCTGTGCTCAGAGCGAGGGGACATGAGGAGGGAGGGAAAGCAGGACCGAGTCTTCCAGCTGACTCCGACTCACGATGACCTGTGTGTTACTGGGCAGAACTGTTCCAATGATGGTTGGAGGTTTTGTCTTTTTTTTTTTTTACAGAGGGTCTTTATGGAAGCAGATCACCAGGCCTTTCCTTCATGGCACCACCGGACATGTTCAAACACGAAGGTTGAGGTTAGAGGAGTGCAGACTCTTCTCACCACCTAAAGGTTGTCAGGGGACACAGACAGGTCAAGGAGTCCTGCTTTTGCCGTCAAATAACTCAGACCACCTGGAGACAGTGATGCATTAACATGTAAAAAGCAATGGCAGAGGCCACGGGTATAAAACATTTACAGACTGAACGAGAGCAGAGGCCGGGAGAGTTGCAATAGAGAAGGAAGTAGGGCTAGTGGGCTGAAGGGATGTAGATAGGTTACATTGACTAGCTGCTCATAATTAGTTACAAAAGGGCTAGGCAGACCCATGACTCTCAAGATATATTCTAATAAAATATATTTTGCTTTAATTTAACCAAGGTTTTTGATGGTTGAAAGCTAAATAATAACTATCTTGGTTCTTCTAACTTCCTAGAAAAGAATCAAAGTCATGCCATTGTTTTCCCAATCACATTTTTTCCAATTAAGGTATTTATCTCTTGGTCTCAAATACTGGGGATGTACTAAAGCGAGTTGTGGATAATCATTGGTATTCTGTCCCTATAACCTTGGATCCCTTTGACCAATATTATGCATTTTTTTTTCCTTCAAGAGGGCCGCATCTATTATCCTTGATGAAAAAAAAAAAAAAACACTCTCAGGCCACTAAAGCCTATCATGGGGTCATGGGTTACACGTGGGCTGCTAATCACAAGGACAGCAGTTCAGACCCACCCGCTGCCCCAAGAGATAGGTAAGGCTATAAATATGTGCAGTCTAGAAAGCCCACGGGGGCAGTTCTATTCTGTCTTACAGGGTCTAGGAGTCAGGATCAACACAATAGCAGTTGTTGTTCTGTTTGTTTGTTTATTTTTAAACCTTTATTAGGCAGATGTTGCTAAAGAAAAGTTCAGTAGCACAAACACAGGAATAAAATGAAGCTGCCTACTCCCATAAAGAATTACGGTCTCAGAAACCCTAGATAGACTCCCTGTGAGTCAAAACCGACTTGATGGCAGTAGGGGTTAGTTAGTTAGTTAAAATGTATGTTTATGCACAGATTTTCTATAGTGAAATTGTCTCTGCTTCATAAGATGCCTTAATTATATCAGCCTAATCACATGCTTTTTCATACATTTTATCCCTTAATCACTCTCAAAAATGCAGAAAGTGGAGCAGGAAGGACTAGGAATATTACTGGCCTGTGCTTAGGAACTTCAGATTCAAGACACACTATGGGACTGCCAGGGATTCAATTGTCCCCCCACCCCCCATTAGTGTCATGCTTCTCACTGGTCGGGCACTTATGTGATGATAGAATGTGGCAGTCCCACAATGATGCAGGGTGGCAGGTACGTCGTGGTCTCCAAGCTGTGACCTGATGGGATAAAAACAGGATCGAGGGCGGGGTGCAACGCCCTTCGTGCTGTCACAGTTCTGATCAGATGGAAGAGGCGTTTCCCTGGGACAGATGGCCTACTACACCTTTTATAAGAGATGAAAGAAGAGAGAAAGGGACCTACCAGCACCCAGAAGGAAGCCAAGGGCAGAGCCCAGCTCCCCCGGGAGTCTCCTAGGTCCGAGGAGAAGACCCATGCCAACACACATAGAGACCTCAAAGCATATTGGTCTGCAGATGCTGAAAGGGGACATGGACTTCCCTCCTAAGCTGCGTGCCTAGAGAGAGGCTTCCCCTGTGTGGGCACAGGGAATGTGCTCCCAGCCTCCTGAGCTGTGAGAGGAGAGGCTCTGGTTTGCTGAAACCATCTGTTTCTGTGAGAGCGGCCGTAAGCCAGCAACCCAGGAATGAAGCATCCATACTGCCTGGGCTGTGGGACATCTGGTGACAGTCTGTGCTTTCTGTTTTCCTATAAATTCCACTGGTTTCATTTGGACCACAAATCATGTTTGCACATAATTGCTCTTACAGCCTGAAGGATGTATCTGCTTGGCTGGATCCAAAGACTCTAAAAGGGCCAGCAAACCCATTGTGACTCACATGCGAGAGGACAATGAAGAAGGACCATTTGTAGCTTGTGGCAGTGGGGTTTCTGCAGTTGAATGTTGGGGGCTGTTGAGCCCATTGCAGCTCAGGGCACCCCCCTGTGGCAGGGAAGACCTGCCCTGCACGGGAGTGGAAGCAGAGACAAAAGCAGTATCTTCTTCAGGTGCACAACCATTTTTTTTTTATGAGACGCTCCTTCAATCTCGATTCTAGAATTCTCCTCACACAGGTTCTCCTCAGTCGGGCTCTACCGAGAATTGTGTCCTTTTCTCCCTGGTGGTGCCTGGGCCTTCCTTCTCCCAGGCCCTCCGGAGGGATTGGGTTCATGGTGTCTGGGCAATGGAGAATGAAAGGAGAGTTGAGGTTTGGATAAGAGCCGTCTATTCTCACCACCATCCTCCACTTGCTAAGGAGCCCTGGTGGTGTAATGGGTCATGCATTAAGCTGCTCACTGCCAGGCCGGCAGTTCAAAACCACTCAGAGGGAGAAAGATGTGGTTTTCTATTCCCATAAGGATTGATCGTTTGAGAAATCCACCTGGGGGTAGTTCCACTCTTTCCTAAAGGATCTCAATGAGTCAGACTCAACTCGATGGCAGTGAGCTTGGTTAGGGATTGACCTGTGTTTGACCCTAGGATGCAGGGCAGATGGCCAAGATGCCAGCTACAACTCCTACTGGACCCTGACTGGAGGCAGCATATTGGTCCAGCCAACCGCTCTGGACCTTGGCCACCCCCAGTCTCACTTGTGTCAACCAAACCGTAGCAGCAACAATAGCTCTCCCTTACACACTCTCTGTTTTGAGGTGGGGACTGCTGTTTGCACACGATGGATACCCCCAGTCTCACTTGTGTCAACCAAACCGTAGCAGCAACAATAGCTCTCCCTTACACACTCTCTGTTTTGAGGTGGGGACTGCTGTTTGCACACGATGGATACAAGACAGCCTAACAAAGTGTGTGGAAAATGAGATTGAGAGATTGAACATGTTCCAAGAACTGTACTCCTTTGAGGAAGGTACAATGATTATCCCCAGATGAGGAAAGTGAGGGTCAAAGAAGCTCACACTTCTGGTGCGTGGCAGGATGAGGATTCAAACCCAGGAAGTTCAGCTCCAGAGTCTATGCTGCTAACCACTCAGCAATGCTCCGGGATGACCATGTAGGCATCTGGACCCATTCATTATGCAGTTCATTTTCAGTCTGATAGCATGAAAGTGTTCGTTCAATGCAGATTTAGAAGGCAGAATGAGTTTTGTGTTAGAGAAAAGTTTAAGAACAAAAGGTGTATTACACCTGGAAGAGATAAAATCACACAGCTAACTACATTTACCCTACTTAGAAGAGTCCCTGGGCATGCAGGCGGTTTGTGCACAAATACTGACCTACGGGCTAGCAGACCAGACCTGCCTAGCAGTACCTGGTGGGAAGCCCTGGCAATCTGCTCCTGTGAGATTACAGCCAGGTGACTCTAAAGAGCACCATTGCTCTGAAACCCATGGGGGTGGGTCTGGGGGGGTTGTCTAGAGCCAGAATTGACTCGCAAACAATGGGTTTGTTTCATATTATGCTTTAGTTTACCCTGCTTTTCAAAACCCACTGGCATCAGGGAAATGCCAACTCATAGAGACCTTACAGGACAGGATAGAACCGCCCCAGTGGGTTCCTGAGCTTGTTAGCTCTTTACAGGAAAAGAAAGTTTGACCCGTGGAGTGGTTGGTGGTTTTGAACTGATGACCGGCCGCTTAGCAAGCCAATCCTTAACCACTGCGCCACCAGGCCTTCACGTGCCCAGGGAGAACGATCAAACGGCAATATGCTCTAACTTTGATAGGCTTCTCAGTGCCTCTGGCGACATGAGCTCTCTCCTCGAGATAGCGGTGGTAAATAAACCCATAGTCCTCAGCTGCATCATGTGACCGCGATGGAGTCGCACGTCTTACAAAACGAGCTCCTGAGAGATTGCCCAGGTAGCCCACCCTGCAGTCAGTCTTTGTCCTTGTGCAAGCCTCCCGGGAGAAGGGCTTTCCAGAGCAGAAGGGATGTGAGAGGCTGAGAGAGGAACCACGGCAGTTTCTGAGGAGATACACCCTTTATTTTTGCACAGGTGATGCAGGAGAAGCAGAAAGTTTGCCACGTGCGAGTTCCCACGTTGGCGTACAATGACTTGGTCCTAGGATGCTGGGGAAGCGGGCAGGGAGGAGGACGTGCGCAATTTGGAGCAGGCTGTGGGGGTCCGGTCTCATCTTCTTTTCGGTGGCCCTCCTGGGACCCACATTAGCAGCAGCCCCCAGAGCCGGAGCAGCAGCCAGAGCCCCCCGAGGGCTCGCACTCACCGCACTCGGGGTTCTGGTGCCGGCGGTGGAAGAGATGTGGTCTGTGGTGGCTCAGGCAGCAGCCCCCACCCCCAGAGCTGCAGCAGCCCCCGGAGCTGGGCCCACAGCAGCCCCCGGAGCTGACGCTGCAGCAGGAAGAGGTTTGAGGGCACTTCGGGGGACACTTTGGGGGACACTTGGGGGGGCATTTGGGAGGGGGCTGGCACTGCTGCTGGTTCTGCTGGCAGGACATGTCGTCAGATCACTTAACCTGGAAGAGAATCATGGCATGATTAAATAGGCGAACCCCAAACTCATGGTTTTTACCTCCTTCAGAATCAGCCCATTAGGGGATGTGAAACCGTACCCCGCACATATAGAGATGTAGCCAGAAGGAAACAGAATCCAGTGATACCACGTGCATTGTATTCTCATTTACAAAGGGAAACAGGTGTTTCTCCGTCTCCACATCCCTGCGCGTCAGTATGCTCAATCCTCTCTGAAGGGCCGTCACGCACTGTCCTCCAGTCTGTGCCAGCTCAGAGCAAGCCTGTGGGACAGAGCGGAACTGCTTCCGGGACTCTTTGGGGGAGTAGACATCTCTGGCTTCCTCCCAAGGAGCAGCTGGTGCTGACAAACGGCAGGCTTTGAGGATCACAGACTAACGTGTGTAACCATGACCCCACCACGGCTCCGTTCGAGGCGGCATTGTTCTAACATACTCCAGACGGAGTCCCTGGTAGTGCACACCGCGGAAATGTTGGCTAGCGGTCGGCTTGTCTCTTCCATTCGTAGAACCTTCTGCTTAGTTAGTATTCATCCAGAAGCACCCCAGGACTTGGGCCTGCTTCTCAAAAGCCACAGCCTTGACCTCTGGAGTGCTGTTCTGTCCTGACACAGGAGGCTCAGTGAGCTGGAATTGTCTTGAGGTGACCGACGGACGGACAGACAACAGTGATCTAGACCTAACCAACCCACTGACTTTTTAGCCTGGGGCAGGGTTTCCAGTGCCAAAGACTGCTTGGAACCCAAGTACAATTTCCCTTCTCCTGAATTTAATTTCTGCACAGTATGGCAGACAAAGACACACCCCGGGTCCCCAGCTCCCTTCCCCCCAGTCCCATTCCTCTGCTTGCCCTCCACCTCCCAGTGGTCAGCTCTGCCCTGGTCCTGATCAGAGATGCTCAGGGCTCTCAGTTTGCACTCACCCTGGTCACACACACACGAGCACAGACGCGTTCCTAGGGAGTCTGAGTCGATGAGGTGCTAGGGCCAGGAGTGACCTTTATAGGGGCCCTTCTCCCTTGGCTCTGGGAGGGGCAGGAGGTGGCTCTTACTCAGCCAGGGCATGTGCTGGGCCATTCTTGACATGCCTCTACTCCTTGTCCTGTTCTCCCAGGAGGCCTCGTCAGCTCCCAGGATGCCCTCCTGAAAACTGGAGCCCCAAGGTGTTGATTTGAACCAGTGTTTGGGGAGAGATTCAAAATTCACCAGGGGAGCCCCATCCTGTGTGGGTGTATTTCATTGTGGAATACACAGTTCTGGTTGCCCCCCATCCCTAGTGCTTGTCTTCTAGATCCTGCGTAGGAACCCTCCCTTCCCAGGTGGGCTTGTCAGCAGCCTTGAATTGAGAAAAAGCCTCTCCATTCCCCCATTCTTCCTGGGACCTGCCTTCAGGGGTGCCAGTGAGTCTCCCATACACTCTGTGAAAAGCACCTGTGTTGTCTTGATTATCTTTAGTTGTAAGTCAAGCAATGAATAGTTAGTCTGAGAATAATGATCAAAGAACACTTGGTGACAGGCTCAAAGAGGTCAGATCTCCGTAGCCATAGACCAGGAGTCCTCCAACTACAGCCCACGGGCCACATGCAGCCCCCTGAGGACATCTATCCGGCTGCCATGTGTTTTTGCCCAATTTGTTGTTGTTTTTTTACTTCAAAATAGGGTATGTGCAGTGTCATAGGAATTTGTTCATAGTTTTTTTAAACTATAGTCTGGCCCTCCAGCGGGTTTCAGGGACAGTGAACTGACCCCTGTTTAAACAGTTTGAGGACCCCTGCCCTAAACAGACTATGTAGACTACAAGTTAGCTCTAGCACAGCAGCTTCTCCGGAGAAAGATGGGGCTTTCTCCGCATGCTGAGTTTCAGTCTCAGAAACTAGTCCAACCCTGCACTCTCAGGTTGATGGCAGAGCGTTTTGAGTGGGACCCAGCCTTTGACCCATCACTCGTATTCCCTAAATATGGGTGCTTCTTTTGCGAATGGTGATTTGTCTCATGATTTGGGCATTAAGAAAGGACACTCAGCTGGGAATGGCAGCTGTGTTTTCTTCGAGAAACAGAGGTGGGCAGTCCAGTCCCAATGCTGATGAGGTCATCAGATATCTACCCTGGCTTATAACAAGAATCCTGTGAGAGGTTCATGACGTCAGGGAACTTCTGGATGGGAACAGAGTCAGTCATTTCTGGGTATGTGGGTGGGTGGGTGGTGATTATTAGAGGGTCGAGCTAAGGTTGTCCCTGAGTGAACAGGGAAGAGCTTGGATTAGACAGATGCAAGCATTCATCTGCAGAGACCATACCACGTGACCTTCACTGGGATACGGACAGGAACACAACTTTAACCAAACAGAGATGAGTTCGCTGCTACGGAAGGAGAAGAAGAGATGAAATCCCTTTAGCCCCCAGCGGCCCATCCCCAATTCATTGTGTTTGATAGATTCGAAAGAACTAAGACTTTCTCCTTGCTAAACACAGGATGTTTGTCTTTCATAAGCACTACATCACCAGGACCAGGACTGGGCAAAGACGGGTAAATCACGTGGCCGATGATACCTGGAAAAAGCAAAGCATACTGCAAATGAGAATGCCAATCAAGAAGCACCAAGGAAATATCTTAAATAACAGTTTTACTGTTTTGGGGGGGGTCAGGTATTATTTAATATTTGTTCATTAATATTTTGAAACCCTTTCCTATCATCTAGTTCTGTGCAGCTCTTTTATTGTTCCTATTAAAATGTTAACCATATGAAATAGTAACCTGCCCTTTTTTACACTTAAAATGAACATTAGGGCAGCAAGCCAGCAGTTAAATTACTTTCTTCCCCGCACTGGGCCACATCCATCGTGTTTTCTCTCTGTTCTCCAACTTCTTAGGTCACGACACGGGTCTAATCATGACTGGCTGACGTTGTGCCTGACAGAGTGGTGTAGCTAGCACCCCAAGATTACGTCAGTAAGATCATAATGAGGAGTTGTACTGGGGAGATTACAGAGAGGGGGAATTGGGGTAATTTACCTCATAAAGTTGTTCATGAACTTCAGTATTTTCCTTTCTTTCACACACATGTCTGTATCCAATGCAAATTAACAAACATTTGAGAACTGGAGAGACTGTTAGCCCGGTCCCAGACTGACCACCAGGGGGCACACTGTCTGGACAGATTTTAAAAAACCACGAGACTGAAAATGCAGTTGCTATGAGAACCACGTTGCATTGAAGGAGGGCTGAAACTTGCAAAATGAATCTAATCCAAAGGCTTGACTGTTAAACAAATGATTGATATTCTGCACAGTATTAAATTAGACGTGACTCTCGTGGTGTAATATTTAAAATATCCAGGGTACAAACCAAAATTACTGTCATATAAAAACCAAACAAACTATAAATATCTTAGCTCTGATGGTGAAAACACAATCAACAGATACCAAGGCACAGGTGACACAGGGACTAGAATTACTGGACAAAGACCTTAAAGCACCTGTTATAACCCTGATCGTTTGAGAAAGCATGGACACTATAGGAATAATGGTAAATAAAAAGAATCAACAACAACCAAGAGATAGACGATATCATAAACTGAAGCAAATAGAAATTGTAGGACTGAAAAATACATAGAGTAATGGAAAATTTAAAAAGTCACTGAGTTGTACAAGTCTTCTTGATGGGATTGAACTATTGAATTGTATGATATGTGAATTATATGCCAAGAAAATTTTAGGGGAAAGAACTCACTGAGTCAACTTGAAAATGGATCAAGAAAAAGAATGCAATCTGAAAGCAAAAGCATCTAGTATTTGTGTTATTGCAACCTGAAAGAGGACAAAAAATGTGGAATGGGAAAAAAAAGTTTGAAAAAAAAAAGTTAGATACGTTCCAAGTGAAAAATGGAAATGTACAGACTGAACCAAATAAACAAAGAGAGCATCCATAAACAGGAAGTCCAAAAAACCCAAACATATCCGTCGGAAACTAATGACAAAGAATTAATTTTGAAAGCAACCGCAAAAAAATGACGATTTACTGAAAGAGAAGACGTAAAACAATGAAATCACTGCAAAAATTTCAACAGAAACCACGGAAGCAAACTAGATTTTTCCTTTGGCAATAGATGTCTGTTAGACTCTGTAAACTCTGCAGATCCTCTATTACACTCTGTCAGTAGGGGGCGTTGAAGGTGTACAGAAAACTAGAACAGGAACCAGGAACTTGCTCCCTAAGATTTTTTTTATCATGTTCCTATAGGCAACACGCAGTTTGATTGATTGATTGATTTTTAATGTAGAAATAATAGTTGGTTCCTATCACCATTTCCCTTGCATTTCCAGAACCATCTGCATCTCTCAGAAATGCCAGCCTCACCAGTCAATGGTCCCTCCTCCCAAGGCTGGTTTCCAGTGCCAGGGGCCCCTCTTCTAAGTACGTGAGTTCTGAGAACCCCAGTTTCATCCACTTGCTCCCTCTGTCTTGCAAGGGGTGGTAGCAGTTATTCTATGTTACTGTAGCATTCCCACCTGCCTTTCATTTCTCCAGTATCTGCGAAGCCAATTCCTTATTGTATGTAGCATAACAACTAAAGTCTCGTTTTTCGTGGATAGGCAAACTCTCCAATATGCCAACTGCTGGAGAAAACACAATGTCTCGATATAGTGGTGTCTTCATTCCGTATTGTGAACACTACTAGACTTTGTTTACCAGCCAAAAAATATGAGAACCAAGTGAAAGGAGCCAGTATATTTCAAAACAACTATACCTAATGTATAGTTAATACGCTAGCTTCTGAATTTGACTTATTTAGTTTGTTTTATTATCTGCTAAACCTTGTTACAGAGAGGCACAGCAAATGTTATGAAAAAAAGAGACAATCATGTAACTCCTCAAAACCAGGAAACCTTGAAGAAAGAGAAGAGTATGATTATTAACCTCTTATCGTCCACCTGTAGAACACAATAGCATTCTGGAGCTCAAAGCTCAAGGGCCACTTAATTGAGCTTCCTTATTCTTGATGGTGTGGTTGGTTACCCATTGAGCTACTAACTATAAGGTAAATAGCTTGAACTCACCAGCTGCTCTGCCAGAGAAAGATGAGGCTGTTCACATTCTTAAATTCTACGGGGTCACAATGAGTCGGAGTTGACTTCATTACAGTGGACCCACCTTTTCCAAGGAGACCTGGGGGTGTTGTCAGATTCTGTTGGACTGTGTAGTAGTTATACAATGTTTGTCAATTTGAGAGGATTAAGAGTGAATGGGGTGGAGTCTAGCCTATCAATCAGGTGATAGCCAATGAGACCTCTGTTGGGCATGGCCTTGTCCTGAGGATTCTGGGAGCTCCAGTATTCCTCCTTGGAGACAGGCTTTCTCTGTCTCTCTGTCTGTCTTTCTCAGCTCAAGCCCTGTGGCACATCCCCGTGGAGAAGACATATGGAGACAGGCTGATGGAGCCAGACCTCTGGCGCCGGAGAAGCCACGTGGATACCTCTGCCAGCGCTGAGATGCTTACAATGCAACAGGATCCATAATATTTCCACCCACTGGCCTGTGATCTTCCTGCATTCAGCATCATTGCACATATTTCATGGGAAATTGGAAATGGATAATGGTGAATTTTGCACAATATAATGAATACAATTACTATCATTAGATTGGGCATGTGAAGAAGATTGGTTCAAGAAGTTTGACAGGATAAATGCTTTGTTAAAAACATATTTACCACGATAGTTACTTATGTGCCTGAGAGAGGGAAAGAGAGAGAGAGAGAGAGAGAGAGAGAGAGAGAGAGAGAGAGAGAGAGAGAGAGAGAATCAGCCTAAATGTTAGGTTACTCAGGCTCAACATTAAAAACAAGAAAGGCTAGATAGCATGGACTAGATTGAGAAGAGAGGTTCTATTATTTTATTGTTTGTCTCAGGAGGCACGGTGTCTTGAGCAGCCAGATTTGTGGCACAGGTGACAGAATCCTTGTAGTGTTCCTTGGAGTACTGGTTGACCAAGGTTATGTCTACAAGTTCATCAGAGCATTCCAGGTCTCCCTGGGAAGGATGAGCTGGAGAGACAGGGGAGAGGAATGGCAGGAATTACCCTCTAGGTACCTGAGGAGTTCCTCGAACAATCACCTGCTCCTCCAATTTCCTGGCTTACCAAGAACCTAGTCAGCCAAGTACCTATAAAATACATCTCAGACACTCTCTGTCCTGATACCTCAGGAAGCTCCTGGTTCACATCTGGACCAGACCGCAGTGAGTGGTGGTTAGGACCTCGGCTGAAAGAAAGAAGTGGGCTGGTGGAGATCATCAGGGGGACGGAAAGGGGACAGAGGAAAGAGAACTGGGAGGGCCAGGGTTTGTTCCTGAGTCTATTAGGACCCAGCCTGAAAATGATAGTCTCTGAAAATGGAAGGGGAATCATTAAGGAGTCTAAATATTTTGCCAGTGTTTGGTGAGGGCTAATCATAGACTATTTACGTGTCACAGATATCTGTAGATACGTAGAAAGAATGACTTATGCTCACAGAGAAAATGGGACAGCTAATATTGCCTTGAGCTGCAATCTCCTCCTCTTGTCTCCGCCACAAATGCAGTGCTTGGCACCTCTTTCTTCTCCTCCTCCCTCCCTCCCTTTATTTCTTTTCTTACTCAATTATGCATTTGCTTATTCAGTGTTGTTACTGTGTACCCTTGAGCTTCCTACTCATCTCGACTCTTGCAGGAATGAGCTGAATTGCCCCACAGGGTTTCCTAGGCTGCAATCCTGACGGGAAGCAGTCTCGGTGGTTACATGCTAGGCTGCTCACTTACAGGTGGGCCATTTGAATCCACCAACACTCTGCAAGAGAGAAATATCACAGTCTACTTCCATAAAGATTGTAGTCTTGGAAAGTTCGTGGGGAAATTCTACTTTGTTCTTTAGGGTGGACATGAGTTAAAATTGACATGATGGAAATGGGGGGGGGTTGGGAGTGGTTTTGTTACTGGACTGGACCTAGAGGTTTCAAGTCTCTCCTCTTGATTCTCATAAGATGAGAGAGAGGGGAAAGTCTGAACACAAGGGGTGAGTTTATTCAAGGGGTCCTTCCATATGGAACATGCTGAAGGGCACTGTAGCTGGTTCAAGGGTACACTCTTTATGGAAAATTAAGATCCGTGTATACTGCTGCTGGTGGACTTTCTGTTATTAGCTGGCTTTTCTTAGTGTACCCCCCATTTACAGCTGATACACGTTCACCCCCAGAGTGTGTGCTGTGTCTTTATCACAGGCATGAACCCAAGAATCCAGTCATTCACTGTGGGGGTGGTGGGAGTATTCTGCTTCTCTGCCCACACCCTTTCACTGTCTCCTCTTCTTGAAAACTCCTGAGAAGGAAATATGTCTTCTCTGCCCTCTACCTTCCTGTGTGCTGGGCAGCTATTGGAAAGAAAACTGCCTTCCATCTCTTTAGGCTAGACTTTCCTTCTATTGGCCCCCTGGCCCCTTGCCCCTATTCTGATGACCCCGCAGCTCGGTAGTCTTTCTGGGAGCAGACCGCCCCTTTTTTTCTCCAGCAGAGCTGCTGGTGGCTCAAGCTGATGATGAGCTTACACTTGGCTGCTGCTGAGTGCTTAACCGCTGTGCCACCAGGGCTTCTACTTAGTCATCTATTCCACAAATACTTATTGAGTTCCTATTGAGTTACAGACACTCGTCTGGACACTGGGCTACAGCACTACGCAAAACAGGGAACTATCTCCATTCATCTAACACCTTTCTTTGCGACAGGAACCGAAGCACACACACACAGCCAAGAAACACGGAAATTAAGAAGATGGGGACTTGGGTCAGAACTTTGGTTTCTGTGGTTATGATTAGGTCAAGTGGTCAGCAGCGTGGGAGTGGTAGAATCTACATAAGAAAACGGTGACTTACGCTTTCAGGAGTTCATAAAACATCTGTTTTGGTTTTAGGTTGACTGAACCCCCACCAAGATGTTCTGCCAGCAAACCCAACCTCCTCTTGAGGGCACTACCACCAAGTGCCCTCCAAAGTGCCCCCCAAAGGGCCCTCCCAAGGTGCCTAGCTCCATTCTCTTCCAGCTATTGCCGGCCCTAGCTCCAGGGTTGCTGTGACCCCAGCGGCCATGGCCACCAGAACACCTGCCGTTGACACTCCTGTAGGACCACTACCCACGTAGGCTCGGAGCCCCAATCAAGCCACCAGAAAGCCAATGGCCTGACTCAATCATGGCCTGCTGATCCATCACCCTAATTTTAGTCCTTCATGAGTCCTTACCGATGGGCCTGTGACTTTGGGGCTGAGGTCAAACTGGCTTTCCAGACACAAATGTTTGAAGGAGCTCCTTTGCTACAATAAATATTTTTAAGATCATCTTTGTCTTGTGTTTGCTTTTTCCTTTAAAACAATTGTTTGTTTGTTTTTTAAGTTCACGTTCCTACATGTTGGGAGAATGGCCTACCTGTGCTCAGTGGCTGGATGACAATTGGATCCCTCTCTCCCCGTTTCCCTTCTCATCATCAGAGAAGGCTTCTGCCTTGTGCTAGACGCACAGTCACGTTCTCCGTGGCTTACGTTGGGGTGCCATCTAGCACCAGCCAACCCTATTTCCAGAGTTGTTCCTGGCAGGAAGGACTAGCTTCTTCCTCAACCACAGCACGGGACAGGTGTACGTGGAGCCTCTGCCCTGCACTGGCCACCAGGGGTGGCTTGCTGACCGTGGGGAGACCTGTGGCTACTGGTGAAGCTGATCTCCCTCTATCTCATTTTCATGAGTAGAGAATTGTTCTGTGCCCTCTCGGAGTGTATAGTTTGGTTCTTTTCTTGTAGAGATCTCAAGTTTTAATAAGACACATCAAACTTAGTCTCTAGTAATCCTAGCAAGACTTACTCTTTCTCTCTGGATAGATTTCTAAAGTCTTAATATTGGCTGAAAGGGTGAAAAAACAAACCCACTAGACACAGGGAACTACTTAAATAAATTTTAAAAATACAAACGTGCTAAGTTGAAATAATGTATCTAAAATTGGATACATCAAAACAACAACAACAACAACCACATTAGAGGTATGCTGGTGTTACCGAGAAATCTTATAAAAATATTCCCAAAATGACTCTTAAAATATTTTATATGACTTTAAACAGAAAGTTTCCTTTTATATATTGTTTTAGGGAACAAAAGACTCCCCAGAGCTTAGATATACTTTAAGGGGGACGTTTATAAAGTCTGAAACCAGGCAAAAGCAGACAGAGACACAGCGTCCCTGTGAGGCAGACCGTTAGCACGAGGCCGTCATGGTGTCAAGGGATTGCTGAGGGAGAGCTTAGGAAAGGCCACGGAAGGTGAAGGAGACGATCACAAAATCAGTACTGATGCAGATCAGCACATCTCAGTTCGGACTGGAACTACAGAAGAGGGAGCAGAACCATGATGGGGACATGCGCATTCTGCTAGACAGAGAGCTCACAAGACTGGTCCAGGCTTCGGGGCATGCCTGATAAGCACGGCCCATTACTATGCGACCCCTGGCATAGCTGATACTTAGGTTGTCGGATAGCTCCAAGCTCAAACTGTCCACTATGGGAACAGCAACGTTTAAAATATTCTGCTCGGTGTTCGTCACTTTGCTCCACAGTCGAACTGAAAAGCTGACTTGAAGAAACCTGCACCGGCCAGTCGTGAGTCAAGCGCCACGTCTCCCTGCTGACGCTTCAGTCTGTTTAACAGACAAGTGCTGGTATTAGTGCATGGAAGTGTTTGTTGTTGTGTTTTTGTTTATTGTTGCGTTTCATTTGCGTAAAACATTGGAATCATGACCTTAAAGGAAGTGAGTGGTATCAGCAGTAAAGCTAAGAGGAAAACTGTGAGACGCAGGATAGAGTTAAAGAAATCATTGCAGGGTTGAATCCGGTTGCTGCTCTTCTGATTTGGTGACTGAATACAATGTGGCTGTGTGGACATTTTCAACACATCATATATATATGATTAAAGTAACTGAGTTAGTCTGGGAAAATTAGAAAAGCCAATCCACAGAAACTCATATATATATTATAAGCAGAGTTTTATATAAAGGCTAAGTATACATTAAGAAAGCATCTCAACCCAGTGCTGTCCAAGCCCATAAGTTCAAAATTAGTCGATATGCCCGACACTGATCTACAAAGTCCTCCTCCATCTCACAAAACACAAACGATGATGCTGACTGCAGGAGGAAAGCTGAATCAGTGAACATGTAAGCATCTCAGCGCTGGTAGGGATCTCTACACGGCTGCCCCAGCACCCAGGGCTGCATCAGGATAGGTCCATGTGGTTAATCCTTGGGGATGTCTTGCAGGAAGTGAACCTTGCAAGCTGGAACAGGGAACTGGCTAAGGCAGCTTCACGCTTGTCTGACCATCAAAGTGTAAGAGACCCAAGAGAAAGAAAGGCGAGGCTCACCGAGCCATTTTTCTCACCGCCCTTCAATTAACCCCACATGTTTATCAGTCAGGTTGGCACAATAAACTTTAACTATCTCTATATGCAGGGGAAAGGTATGACCTTGTTATCCATGAGACAAAGAACCCAGGCTAAGCGAGAGGTTGACATTTGACTGTTTGGATGAATCAGAAACAACTTGATGGCCACAGCACCTTTGAGACACTGATATGTGAGAAGCTTCAAGCCTCCAGGGTGATTTAAAGTCCTGGAAAAAGTGAATCTGTAAAGGTGGTCTTGGGATCTCAGGACCAGTTATCTGGTTAGCCATCATTTCTTATGGGAAAAATATGTTCACTTCTCTAACTTTCCCACGTTTGAACACGAATTTTGAACGTTAAGTTCGACAACAGAAACTCGCTGTCATAGAGTTGATGCTGACTCATGTGACCCTACAAGACAGGCAAGAACTTCCCCTGGGGGCTTCCGAGACTGCACCTCTTTAAGATAACAGTTATCACTATGTTTTGCTCTCTATTGGGGACATACCCCCCCAAACCTCCTAAAGAGACTGCCCTTCCCGGGCTGACTGGAAAGGGATGGAGGTGATCCACTCTCTGACTATCTCTGCCTCAGGGAAAGACTGTTCTCATCTGGTTCCTGGTCAGAGGCATTCAGTGGAGGCTGAATGCACGTTAGGGACTTTGCAAACGGACTTTGGGCTCTCATTGTCATCCATAGCCCCTGCAAAGAATTGTGCTCAGGATTTAATTCCTAACACAATATACATATTAAAAACACTAATTTGGACAATGCTTACTAAGTGCCCTTATAATAAAATATAATTAATTAACATTTTTGATTAATCAGCTAATCTACATTTTAGATGGATTAATTAACCTACATCTTTGCTGATGAGGTAGATTTTATTTGAAAGAGGATTTAAGCAAAGTAAACCCTGGAGTTTGATGAAGAAAACATATAGGGATCTGCTTTGATTCTTAGTGTTCTTTTAGTGCAGATTAATTAAATTAATCCTTGATTGTATTTACACATTCACATAGAAGCCCATTTCTAGGTGATCAGCCAAAGATAAGTTGACATGACTTCTTCCCACTCTGCAACCTCAGGGTGAGAATGTCTCACAGACCAGTTTCTACCATTTTATGTTATTGTTGTTAGGTGCCATCGAGTTGGTTCCCACCCAGAGTGCCCCTGTGAACAACAGAACAAAACACTGCAGGTTCCTGCACCATCCCCACAATGGTTCCTGTGCCTGAGCCCATTGCTGCAGCCATGGTGTCAGCCCAGCTAGTTGAGAGCCTTCATCTTTCGTAGACAAAATCTTGCCATCCTTGCCTCTAAGGAGCTGTGATAGTCTGGATACTTTAGAGAAACAAATCCACAGAAACTCATATTTATAAGAGAGAGTTTTTATAGAGGGTAAGTGCACATCAAGAAAACATCCCAACCCAGGGCTGTCCAGGGCCATAAGTCCAACATTAGCCCATATGTCCAACACTGATCTACAAAATCCTCCTCAATCTCACAAAACACATGCAATGACGCCAACTGCAGGAGGAAAGCCGAATCAGTGAATATGTAAGCATCTCAGTGCTGGCAAGGGGTCTCCACACAGCTGCTCCAGCACCCAGGGCTGCATCGGGGTAGGTCCATGTGGCTTCTCCTTGGGGATGTCTTACAGGAAGTGAACCTTATTAACTGAAGCAGAGAATTGGCTAAGGCACACTGGTCCAACCATCACAAAGCAAGAGACCCGAGCACTAGAAAGGCAAGACTCACCAAGTCATTTATTTCTCTGCCCTTCAATTAACCTCACGTGTTTATCGGCCAGGTTGGCACAATAAACTAAGTACCGCAATCCACCTCTTGTCAACATGGCATGTGTACATAATTCTTTAGCCTCATAATTGCAATTAAGTAACACCTACACCTTAATGCTATAATCCTGTGAATATGTTCCCCCACCTATGAAAATTTGTAAGCCAACTACTTCATGCCTCCCCCCCACCCACCAATTTTTGGTATCCAATTTATATCCTGCTCATTTATATCAACCCTGTCCTCTGAGGAGATAATAATTTTCCGACATGAAGAATTTTCATTCCAGTTGGAACCTTATGAAGTCTGTATCCATAGCGAAGTCAAATCCAGACAAGTCATCCATGAAGTCAGCAACAATATGCATCAGTTCACAGGCTCAAAAATCTCCATCTGGTCGGGTTCTGGTCAACTCAACGTGGACTGCCTCACTCAGCCTCCACAGGGTGCCCATTGGCCACCTTGCCTTTAGACCATGGGCTCTCACCAATACTCAATAAGTCTAGCCCCTTCGTGCTAGGTCATGAACTTTAGACCAGTCAACCTGTTCTCATCTTCTCTTTTTCCTGTAAACCAAGTCCACAGGTGTCAGTGGCCAAACTCAACCCGTCTCTTTATTGCTGCATTTCTCCCACTTCCACTCAACAGGTAGATCCAGGTGGTCACCTACCAAGCATCTCAGCCTGCCCACAGGCTCTCTTTAACCTTCAGTCCCAGAGAGGAGTTTTTTGCATGGTACCAGATTTTTTCCAGCTTCCAGCAAAGTTCATTGGTTCCTGAGCACTCCAAAGCACTGGGTGGGGGCATATATTTTCAAAGTGTTCTTTGCAGGCATGTCCTAAACCCATCTAAAGATCAGATTTTAGTGGCTTAAAACAAGTGGGTTTACAAATTTTCTATTTTCATACTTCCCCATATTTTCCCTAGAAAACTAAGTAAACAGTGTGGCTTTATCTGACCTCTGGCTAGACAAAGAAGTAAAAGTACCATGAAGATGAGGTCAAACAAACATCTACTCTCCATATCATAATTTGTTTCTCCAGTATCTCTCTCCCAAGGTACCAAAATATTCACAGAATTATAGGATTAAGGTGTAGGTGCTATTTAATTGCAATTGTGAGGCTAAAGAATTATGTACACGTGTTAAGTTGGCAAGGGGTGAATTGAGGTAGTTAGTTTATTGTGTCAATCTGACTGATAAACACGTGGGGTTAATTGAAGGGCGGTCAGATAAATGGCTCCGTGAGCCCCACCTTTCTAGTTCTCAGATCTTTTGCTTTGTGGTGGTTGGACCAGTGTACAGCTTCCGTTGCCAGTTTCTGCTTCAGCTGGCAAGGTTCACTTCCTGCAAGACATCCCAAAGGAGAAGCCACATGGACCTATCCTGATGCAGTCCTGGGTGCTGGAGCAGCTGTGTGGAGACCCCTGCCAGTGCTGAGATGCTTACACATTCACTGATTCGGCTTTCCTCCTGCAGTTGGCATCATAGTGTGTGTTTTGTGAGATGCAGGAGGACTTTGTGGATTGGTGTTGGACACATGGGTTAATGTTGGACTTGTGGGCTTGGGAAGCCCTGGGTTGGGATGTTTTCTTGATGTTCACTTAACCTTTATATAAAACTCTCTCTTATAAATACGAGTTTCTGTGGATTTGTTTCTCTAAACTACCCAGACCAACACAGGAACACTCTGGACTTACTTCTTCCAAGACAGATTGGTTTGTTCTTTCAGCAGTCCATGGTACTTTCAATATTCTTTTCCAGAGCAATGATTCAAATTCCTCCATTCTTCTTTGGTCCTCCTGTTCAATATCCAACTTTTACATGTATATGAGGTATTAGAAGATACCATGGCTTGGTTCAGGGACACCTTAGTCTTCAAAGTAGTACACTTGCTTTTCAGGACTCTGCATACAGAGGTTGTGTGCAGTAGATTTACCGGTTCCTAACACAATGTATTGTCTGAACTCTTGACTGCTGCTTCCATGAGCACTGATTGTGGATTCAAGCAAGAGAACTTCATGGAACAGTTATATTGTTTATTTTATCATTTTTTAACCAATGTTTTGATGCCACCTTATGTGTATACACACACACACACACACACGAGAAGTCAAAAAGTCTGATACAGAATTATAGAAACCTGTTTTGAACAAAAATATTAAAAGGTGAAGCTGTTGTAGCTACTGTTTTGTTAGGTAGCTAGCAGAGGGACTGGGGCATCCATTATGCATGCTGGGAGGTTAGCTTCCAGCCAGGAAGGGGTGGTACACCTTTGTAGGTGTTGCACCTGATTGGCCCATCTGTGGCAGGTGACTTTGATTATTCAGCCAATGGGGTCAACCAGGGTCAACAACCATTTCTTTCCGCAGAGGAATTGAAAAGGCCAGAGGTTTTGCTCTGGCGCGCGCTCTCTCTCTCTCCCAGTGGCTGCTATACAATATAGCAGAGCCTGGATGCGGTCCCGCAACTGTGCCGCAGACTCTGGCTTGTGTTCCATTTTCTGTACAACCTGAAACTGCTTCTATTCTCTACAAACCCACTGGGATCACAAACCAGGCTTCAGAGTGAATTCTTTCTCTCGTGGAGCCAAGGACTGAGAAGGAAATTGTGTTGGGAAACGGGTTCTCAACACAATTTCCTTCTCGGTCTATACACTTCTAAAGGCGGCGTCTCCATCTCTCTAGCCCTTCCCCAAAAGCTATTTACAGCGCATCAAAATAACATGCTTCGTGTTACCTTATTTGAGTGACTCAAATGTGTTTCTTTGAAATGTTCTTGAGTTTGGGGAACAAAAATAAGATGAAGGAGCAAGATCAGGGTGGATGAAGGAAGGTACATTGTCATGACCCACAGACACATAGATTATTTGGTACCACCGTCTTGTTTTATTTTGTTCACCGCTGTAATTTTCCATTTGCTTCATGCTGCTTCATAAGAAGCCCTTTCTCTTGCCTTATATCCTATGAGAAAATCTATCAAGATTAGCCCTTTGGAATCCAAAAAATATTTGTCATAACCTGCAAAGCTGACCACTCTGCCTAGAATTTAACTGGCTCATTGGATTCTCCAGAAGCCATTTCGATTGGCTCTTGCTCCCTAGACCTAGGTAAATCCAAGACTTGCATTCAGTTGTGATTCAGTCCAGAAAAGTCCCTCACTTAGAAGATTCAATCGTGCATAGAGAACTGATTTTTGTGTAATACTTTTAAAAATACCTTTATTTTGAAGGCACCTCAATGAGACTCAGACAAGTCTATTAATGATAGACATTGTGTGGAGCCCCCACTGATCATAGTAATGCATTTAAGCACATTTTATTTGGAATAAATTCACACACGTATGAACTAGCATCCTAGTAGCAATGCTTCTTGATGTACTCACGTGTGTGTGCGTGTGCGTGTGCGTGTGTGAGCTTTCTAAGGCCTACTGGTTATGAGTTGGGCTTATAGAAATCACCAGCTGCTCCATGAGAGAAAGATGAGGCTTTTGACTGCTGGAAAGAGTTGCCATCTCGGACACCCGCAGGGGCAGTTCTATCCTGCCCTGTAGGGCTGTGCTGAGTCAGAATGGACTCAATGCAGTGCTTGTGTGAGTGACCACTGGGAGAGCACTATGACGTCATCCAGGTGCTGAATACGCTTGCTTCCCAGAGAGTGGATTGAATGGAAATACGATCAGTGGAGCAGAAACCCCAGAATACCAGGGGAAGACTAATCGTCTGTTTATTGTCCAGCATGGGTTACTGATGTGATCATTTATGAGAGGACTTCAAAAAGTGAATAGAAAAAGTCCCTGGTGGTTGTAACTGCATGTTTGCACAGAATGTTGGAAGTGCCCGCCTACCTTGATGCTGAGCTTGGGAGGTAGAGTCTCTGAAGTCAGCAGGAGGGGAAGGCAGGCAGGAGCTACCATGGAATAATTGGCAGTTGCAATACCAGGAAGGATTAGAAAGGAAGAAACTGCCAGAACCACAGTGCCCGGGTCAATGGTGAAGTCCTGAAACGTTGGCTGGTTCCAGAAGCATCACCTCAGAAAGTCAGAAAGTTTGAGGAGGGCCTTGTCCCCAAACACACATTCAGAAAGGGCGCCAGGGGAGACAGTGAGGAAGGTGATTGGGCTAAGCTGAAGCAGGCCAGGGTCCTTCTTCCCTGCACACCCCCTGAGGTCAGCAGCTGCCCCTGGAATGAGAAGCCCCGGGAGAAACAATGCCTGACTCGCTAAGAACCGGTTGGCCCGGCCTGCCTGCCAGAACTGATAAACTACACCCTGGCCCATAAACCTTGCTGCTTGCAGCAGGACCTCCCTCTCCCGATTTCCTTTTAAAGCCCCAGAACCCGGGGCAAAGCCCACGATTCCCCTGGGCTACTTGCTAGACCATGGGGCTTCGCCCAGGAGATCCCTGCTAATAAAACTATTTCTGTTTCTGCTCTCCATTTGTCATTTCGGTGATCTTCGTCCGGCTCCCTATGCCACAGTTTACCTCTCACTGGCCCTGTGCTTCAGTTGATCTTGACAGAAGGTATCTCCATGGAGTTAGGAACTGAAAGGTTACCTGGAGGTGATTAGAAATACGATCCAAGAGAAAGAAGGGACCAGCATGAGTAGGAAACATGAAATGACAGTTTCCTCCTCAACTGGGGAAAAATAACGTTTGTTGACAGAACCTTTGGAGAATAATTGAGGGAGCAGAACATTCTTCCTATTAGCCTCTGAGTCCCAGGACAGCTATCGTACCAGGAGGCCAGGGGAAGCAGCGCTGGGATCCCTTTGGTCTGGCGCTTTGTTCCTCAGAGGAGTGATCTGCAGCCACCCCAGCCTGGAGCACTGCTACAGTACATGGGACTCTGGCGACTTAGGTAGTAACTGTTTGCAGAGGTAACTGATGCTCTGACACCAGCTTCAGCTCGTGTGGAAATAAGACACATGGATTTTCTAAGACTTCCCGTCCTCTTTCCTGGAGGGTCACAGAAGGGCAGTGGCCAGGTCGAGATGCTGAGGGTCAGAGAGAGTCTTGTCTGAGGTCACAGCAGGGAAGGAACTGTCCTGATTGAACGTCTTTCCCCAGAGGGTGTCTCACCTAAATTATGACCCGTTAACTTCCCGAATAACCCCATAATCATGAGTATCAGCTCTGAGTTCTAATCCGAGAAGCTGAGAGAACTGTGGAAGAGGCGGCTGGGGTCAGACTGGGAGGGCGGTTGGAGGGTGGGGTATGCTTGCTCAGCCTCAATAAACCTTTGGCAATGCTGACGTGGAGTTTGATTTCCCTTCCCCCTGGTAACGCTAGAGGAGACACAACCCACACACCATTCTTTCAGCAACCAGAAATGATAGCCCAGCAGTTCCATTGCGCTGAAGGACTCAAATCAATTGTATCTAAAGTTGTCATCTTATTCCAACATTCTTCATTTTCTCTGATTTTATAGACTTTGCTCTCTGCTTCTCCTTTCAGCCCACTGCATCACCCTGCTGGTTTCCTTATTAATACATGAAATACACCTTTGTTAGGTGCCCAACGGACTTTTTGTATGAGAGTCATTTTTCAACTTAAAAAAATAAATGGTTTGACATGCCTGTAGACCTACTTTACTAGTAGATTCTAATGCATCTGTGTATTCCATACACCAACGAGAGAGGTTCAGCCCAGGCAAGTGGTAAGGTTTATGTTTTTTCCTTAGGCGATGGCAAAAAAGTAATAATTGTAGGATCTTAATGGCAACTTTAAAAAATTTATGATTATATTGAGTTTAAGTCCCCTGCAAGACCTTTCCGATGGAATCAAGAAGATAGGAAAGTGCCTTTCTAGCCTCAAGTGAAGTTTGTGAAGTAACCGCAGGCCGTCAGCCTCGTGATGTGAGCTTATGACGTGGGTTTATTTATGTACGTAGTCATGCCATCACGCATTTAGTCATCCACCCAGGCACCATTCATTGGGAAACCAGGCTTGTGACTATCGCTGAGGTAATGTGGTCAACGAAGGCGAGGGTTGGTTCTGATTTCGGACAATGCTATTTTGAGAGTAGAATTACACTCTATGGGGTTTTCGTGGCTAATTCACAAGTTGTACATCCATTTCAAGGGTAAATGTTCATGGAAAACCATTATCTTTTCATTCCACTTCTCCACAAACTTATTGAAACCTTCTTTAACAATTCAATCATTATAAAAAATAATTTTATTAGGGGCTCATACAATTCTTTTCCCAAACTGTACATACATCATTTGTGTCCAGCACATTAGTACATTTGTTGCCATCATCTTTCTCAAAACACCTTTCTACTTGAGCCCTTGATATCAGCTCCTCATTTTTCCCCTCCCTCCCCACTCCTTCCTCCCCCTGAGCCCTTGATAATTTATGTTATTATTATTTTATCATATCTTACACTATCCAATGTCTCCCTCACCCACTTCTCTGCTGTCCGTCTCCCAGAGATAAGGTCATATGTTGACCTTGTCATCTGTTCCCCTTTCTTCCTCACCTTCCCTCCACCCTCCTGATATCGCCACTCTCACCACTGGTCCTGAAGGGTTCATCTGTCCTGGATTCCCTGTATTTCCATTTCCTATTTGTAGCACTGTACATCCTCTGGTCCAGCTGGATATGTAAGGTAGAATTGGGATCATGATAGTGGGGTGGGGAGGAAGCACTTAAGAACAAGAGGAAAATTGTATATTTCATCATTGCTACACTGCACTCTGACTGTCTCGTCTCCTCCCCACAGTCCTTCTGCAAGGGGATGTCCAAGTTCCCCAGATGAGCCCTGGGTCCCCACTCTGCACTCCCCCTCATTCACAATGCTATGATTTTCTTCTTTTGGTCTTCAATGCCTGATACCTGATCCCTTCACTGCCTTGTCATCTCACAGCCTGGTGTGCTTCGTCCATGTGGACTTTGTTGTTTCTCAGTTAGATGGATCCTTGCTTATCTTCCAGCATATAGGACCCCAGATTCTATATATTTTGACAGCTGGGCACCATCAGCGTGCTTCACCACATTTGCCTATGCACCTGCTTTATCTTCAGCATTCGTGTCGGGGTAGGTTGGTGTGCTTCTTCCATGTGGGCTTTGTTGTTTCTTAACTAGATGGTCGCCTGATTGTCTTCAAGCCTTTAAGACCCAGATGCTATATCATTTGATAGCCAGGTACCATCAGCTTTCTTCACCACTTTTGCTTATGCACCCAATTTGTCCTCTGCGATCAAGTCGGGACAGGCTGGTGTGCTTCTTCCATGTGGGTTTTGTTGTCTCTCAGCTAGATAGCTGCTTCTCTATCTTCAGGTCTTTAAGACTTCAGGTGCTATATATTTTGGTAGCTGGGCACCATATTCACAGAGCTGTATAATTATCACCACACTCAAGTTTAGAAATTTTGATTCTTGCAAAATGAACCTCATATGCATTAGCAGTAGCTCCGCATTTGCTACCTCCTCACCTTTCCCCCACCTCCACTCTAGCCCCTGATGGCTGCAGATCTACTTTCAAACTCTGTTGAGCTGCCTAGTCTGGCCATTTCATAACATAGGATCACGGTCTTTTGTGATGGATTCTTTCACTGGGTATAATGTTTTCCAAGTTTATTCTCAAAACATATCTTTTAAAAATAAGTAAATAAATCTATCCAAGGCAGTGCAAAGTGAGGATCTCAAATGTCCCCTAATTTACAAGGAATAATCAGTGGAAGTCTGGTCAACCATACTCTTCCTATAAATAAAAGACTTTCATCTCCATGGGAGAACTGAAGAATACTGTAGATGTCCCTAGGACATTTTCAAAGGAGCTATGGTGGCACAGAGCCATAAGAGTGGTCAGCATTGGGCTGCTAACCACAAGGTCAGTGGTTCAAACCACCAGCCCCTTGGTGAGAGAAAGATGAGGCGTTTGGCTCCCATAAAGATTTACAAGCTTAAAAAAAAAAAGATTTGCAAGCTTGGAATCTCACAGGGGCAATTCCATCCCGTGCTATTGGATCATATGAATTGGATCTGTCTTGATGGCAGTGAGTTTTGAGTTTTTTGAATGAGGATGTTTTCCCATCGTCTAGGCATTTTACTGAGTTAAATTCTCTGAGGGTAGGACAATCAGTCCTACTTCACGGCCAGGTAAGAACGCAACTCAGAACTTTACATCGTTCTCTTAGCTACATATTTATTAAGCTTGTTTTAGCCACAGAGTATGGTGTTAAACTTTTTCTCACTTTTCATTTAATATTCCAAACAGTGATGGAGGTGCTCTTTTTACACATGACAACTGCTAATCACAGTATCGGAGCAATTTTCAAATATTATCCAACCAACCAGTTGCAAATTTTCTGACTTTAGCATCAGGCCCAGCATAACGAATTCCTTGGATTAATGTGTTTAGATTTTAAAGGAAATTATTTGTCCTCAAACACTCTCCCTGCCCGGGAGAACTTGATGAGCTCAGATTTAACCCACCTGCAGGGAGTGTGGGAGCAAGCCTGGACTCCCAGGGCTGAGAGGTGGATGGGGTTCTAAGGAGACAACTGCTACTGCAGAAAGATCAAAGCTTCCTGCGGGACTGGACTTACATGTACTTGGGCCTAAAAGAGAAATTTTCTGGATAGGAGGGTATAAAGTAACACTGAGGCACGAGGAGACAGACAAAGTAGATGGTAAACTGAGGCAGGAGGACATAACTGACAAGACAAAGGAGAGCAGAAACAGAAATAGCTGTATTGGGGGAAAGCTCTCCAATGAGGTTCTGTCACCTAGGCCACCAGGTCAGGGAAGTCCTGCTCAGTAGGGGGTGGGGGAGTAGTTTCAAGGGGGTGGTGAGGAATGTATGGCAGTGGACCCCTTGTGGCTTTCTTGGAAACTGGAGCATCTGGTCTCCCCAGTTATCTTATCTGGTACTGTCTGTTCTGCTTTGTTTTTGATCTTGTGTGTGTGGGAGGGGGGGTGGGGGGGGAGTGTTTAGCCCTTGCCCTCCTGCTCCTGTCCAGACAGAGGGAACCAGATTAGAACATTCACACACACACACACACACACACACACACACACACACACCAAAAAACAGGAGAAATTCTGGCTCAGGACTGAGGTCTTCTCAGAGGACATGCAAAAAGAGGTGTCCAGCCTGCAGCCTTGACCAATCATAGGGATTGACCTGGGGCCCAGGCTTTTCAGATTCCATTTCCAGGAGGCTTGCTGGGAGCATCCAGAGTCTCCTGGGTGGGGGGTGGGGGAGTGGGGGAAGGGACAGGAAAGGAGACAGAGGAATCTACAAGATGACTCAGCTGTGGCTTGACTGAGTAAGAGCCCCTGGAGGACCCACCCACCCCTTTTAAAAGCCCCTCCTGGCTCCAGGACCTTAGCTGCTCAGACTCCAGTCACTGGGAAGCATCCCTCCTCCTGTCCTGTCTGCCACCAGAGCCAGGTGAGTGTGCGCGTGGGCGCCCCACGGGCTCTGCACAGGGCCCTGAAGAGACAGCAGCTGGCGGCACAGGGCTGGCCGAGGGAGGGAGGAGAGAGACTGAGGAAAGTGGTGTGTGTCTTAAGCTTGAGCCACAGTGAGCAGGAGTAAGACTTGGCCTCCTGTTCTCTGCGAATCTCACTCTGGATTGGGAGGGGAGTGCAGGGATGGATAAGCTGGAGCTGCTACCTATGAGCCTGGTGCTGCTCACTGAGTACCTCTCCCCCCCACCCCTCAACTCCACCTGGCAGCTTGGAAACAGCAGGGTGGGCACCTTCGCATGGCGTAAACGAACCGATGCTCCACATGAAGATGTTCGTTTGTCTTCTTTTGCTTTTTGGGGAATGTTGGTTGTTAGCTACCAGAGCACAATTTAACGTGTGTCAGGACGTCTGGTTGGTCACTGCTACTTGGGTGAAGAGAATGGGACCTTCAGGAAGTTGGGAAGTCCCCGTGTTGGCTGGTAGGCATGGGAAATCCCAGGTTCTCCCTAAAAGGCAAACAAAGAGGCACGCGTTGCATTGAATTCATAATCAGCATACTTTTATTTGGAGGCAACATTCAAGTTTCTTTTGGGTTACTTAGATAGCCTGAATATTTTTCGTCTTCCACATTTGCATATTAATTTTCAAGAGAGGTGCGATTGTGACCTTTAGTTTTAAATAGCTAATGAAGATTCATTATCTACTAGGTTGATTGAACTGCTGCTAATAAATATAGCCTGCCAGCAAAAGCAGAAGCAATGTGAGCCCACTCCCAATGGGACCCTCATGTTCCTCCCAAAATATCCTCCTCAGTGCTCAGCCCATGTCGCCTCCAGCCTCTTCTGCCACAGCAGCTCTGGGGACTGCTGGGGCAGGTCTGCAGAAGGCAGACAGAAGAGGGTCATGTCTTTGATTCCGTGATGATCTGCTAGACAGAACTAAGACGCAGTCTGAACCAAGTCTGTAGAAATCTGAGTTGGCCTTGGAAAAATATGAGCACCTCATGTTTGTCCTGGGAATATTCTTATGTTAATAGGATGTGCGGTAGGGGTGTGAACACTTGGTGCAGACTTATGAAGGTTAAAAAATACTACTGATTGTTTAAAAGAATAAGACACTCCATACTGTATCTGATTGTTCAGATCACATACTCTTACTTAGGAAGCGGACCCAGGCTATCCCAGGGGTAGTTCTACCCTGCACAATAAGGATCCCTGATAGCATATTGATTATGCATCGGGTTGCTAGCTGCAAGGGCAGTCGTTCAAAACCACCAATCGTTTTGTGGAAGAAAGATGTAGTTCTCTGCAAAGCGCTATCAGCTTAGAACCCACAGAGCCAGCTTTACCCTGTCCTACAGGGTCTCTATGAGTTGGAATCGAAGATAGTAAGTTAAATATTTTCATTTACTTACTGATGTGCATATGTTAGATAGGGGCGCTGGTGGCATAGTGGTCGTCTCGTTGGGCTGTGAACTGCAAGGTCATCAGTTCAAAATCACCAGGTGCTCCATGGGAGAAAGACAGGGCATTTGACTCCCATAACCGACTCGGTGGCAGTGTTTGGCTTTTTAATTTAGATGTTAGATATCCTTAATAATCACCTTGGTTTACATGGAAAAGAGATCATATTGTCATGTTTACTTTATTTATCTAAAGAGTTTCATTATTAATTTTCAGATTGAAGGTCCTGCCAAGATGTCCTGCCCGCAGAACCAGCATCAGTGCCAGCCCTCCTCCAAGTGCACCTCTGAGTGCTCTTCCAAGTGTCCTGCCCCCAAATGCACCCCAGAGTGTCCCCCCAAATGTCATCAGGTTACTTCCTGCTGCAGTGCCAAGTCTGGGGACAGCAGTGCCAGCTCTGGAGAGGGTCACGCCAAGTCTGGGGACAGCAGCGCCCACTCTGGGGGCTGCTGCTGATGGGAGGCCACAGAGTAGCTACTGGAGGAATCGAAGGTCCCAAAGCTGATGTTTCCCTCTTTCCCCTCCCTGTCATGGAATTCCCTATCAAGTCGACTTACAGAGATCTTGGGGAAGATGGGTGTTTGGTGGGACAGCTCAGTGCTCAGCCTGCATCTAAATTCTCATGTCCTCTTCGATGTCATGTTAAAATAAAGCTTTGATTTCCATCTACAGAACGTCTCAGTCATTCTTCTTTTTGCCAATTCCACTGCTCTCAAAAGTCCAGGGTCCAGAAGCACCCTCTGGGAGTTGCAAGGACCCTGAATTACCCCACTGCCATTGAGTCGATTCTGACACATCATGACTCTCTGCAACACAGTAGAACTGCTCCTCTGGTCCAAGACAGCCTCATCGCTTCCCCAGGACATGGTTGATTGAGTCAAACTGCGAATGACCTTGTCATTGTTTCCCAAGGGCTCAGAGGCAAGGGCAGCAACCAAATGATTGATGAGCGGAAAACTGCTCCCAGCTGGTGAGCTGGAACAGCTGGACTCCCTCTGTCTGTACGTGCTTTGGACTTACATTACATGCATAGCCTGTCTCCTCAGTGGTTGTTCCCTTTCACCACTAACCTTGTGTTCAGCTGATGTTAGAGCTCTCACCATAAAAGTAGATAGATAATAGATAAATAGAGATAGATAGATAGGTAGATATAGATAGATAGATAGATGTGGATATATATGACATTGTACTTTATTTTTTAAAGGAGCACTTGCGTATGAGCCTGCCTGGAACGCACCGGACTTAGGCCCTCACTCAGTGTGGTACAGAATGGCCTGAGAACCACAGGGAGGGGAATTTGAGTCTGGTCTGGGCCAATGATTTGCTTCTATTATGCTGCCCTGGGCCCCTGTCCATATGCTGGCCAGATGAGTGGTGAGTGACCAAATATTTATTAGAAAAATCATTAAAAAAGAAAAAGCATGAATGTCAAACTCAGAAAATTAAAAAGATGAATAACACTCTAAGGAAGAATGGGGCGTCTCTCCTTCAGTCATTGGCTTCAGGGCCCGGGCACCCAAAGATATCAGGGCAGAGAAGCAATGGGCTCCAGGAGCGGGGAGGGAAACAGGGCCTACAGCAGAACTGTTGAAATCTAGAAAGATGTGCTTCCCGTGTGTGTGTGTTTACTATCAGCTGCTACCAAGTGTGCAGGGGGAAGTCTGGGCGGAAGAGTTGATGAGGCAGGTGGGCTGGGAGTCTCCAGGACGACAGCTGCCGGAAGAGCGGCATGAGACTTGGCTTGTGTACGCATGCCTTAGGGTTACTTCTGCCTAGCTTCTTACCTCAAAGCGGATGCAGAGCTATGTGTTGTTACTATGGTTAAGCGCTGTCAAGTTGATCATACGGTAACCCCATATGCAACATAACGAGACACTGCCCATTCTTGTGCCATCTTCACAATTGTTGTATCTGAGCCCGTTGGTACAGTATTTGTATCCGTCTCATCGACACCATTCCTTTTTCTCTTACCTTCCATATTACCAAGCACAATGCCTTTCTCCAGAGCGGGGTCCCTCCTGATAACATGTCCAAAGTTCATGAGACGAAGCCTTGATATCTTTTGTTCTAAAGGAAATTCTGACTATATTTCTTCCAAGATAAATTTGTTCATTCTTCTGCAAGTCCATAAGTGTACTCAGTATTCTTCACCACCACCACAATTCAAATGCATCAAGACTTCTTTCACATTTCTTTTTAAAAAAAATAATTTTATTAGGGGCTCATACAACTCTTATCACAATCCATACATATACATACATCAATTGTATAAAGCACATCCGTACATTCTTTGCCCTAATCACTCTCAAAGCATTTGCTCTCCACTTAAGCCCTCTGCATCAGGTCCTCTTTTTTTTTTCCCTTCCCTCCCCGCTCCCCCCCTCCCTCATGAGCCCTTGATAATCCACAGATTGTTATTTTGTCATATCTTTTAATGCGACCTTTTGTAGCAGATCTTTCCAGAGTGATAAGTCATTTGATTTCTTAACCGTTGTCCATGCGTGTTGATTATGGATCCAAGTGAAGTGAGGGAGGAAACAAACTCACTGCCATCAAGTCAACCCTGACTCACAGTGATCCCATAGGCTAGGGGAGAGCTGCCCCTTTCCGCTTCCCAGCCATTAACTCTGGAAGAGAGTGGAAAAGCCTCGTCCCTGGAGCTGCTGGTGAATTCAAGCCACTGACCTATGATTAGCAACTCGGTGTGCAGCCCACTGCCAAGTACAGTGCAATAGATGGTCATGTCAATGTTTACCTCACTTATCACGATATTGTTTACAAATTCTAGCATTTGTACTTATTAGGTGGCTTGCATTTTTCTGAGTGTTTAATGTATGAGTCCTTAATTTATACAATAATCATATTAGATCATTTTGATTTGTAGTCACTGCCATGGATTGGGGTAAAAGATGGGGCTTTCTATTCCTGTAAAGTGTTACAACTTCCAGAAACCCAGGGAGTACATTCCAGCTTGTCCTAGAGCAGTGGTTCTCAAGCTGTGGGTCACGGCCCCTTTGGGGGGTAGAACAACCCTTTCACAGGGGTCGCCTGATTCATAACAACATAGCAACATTACAATTATGAAGTAGCAACAAAAATAATTTTATGGTTGGGGGGTCACCACAACATGAGAAACTGGATTAAAGGGTCATGACATTAGGAAGGTTGAGAACCACTGTCTTAGAGGGTTACTATGAGTTGGCTTCAACTCAATAGCAGTGAGTTTGGTTTGGTTTGGACATAGATTGAATTGGTGTGTCCCCCACTACGACCCTCAAACACATCTATTCATTTGGCTGGGCCGTGATGTTCAGCTTACTGATGATGTAATCATCCCCCAAATGCGATGTGATGTGGGGATTAGGTTGGCAGGCGACTCCTTTACTAACTTCAGAGCCCTGATCCAGTGTAGGGGAAGTGTCCTTTCCAGTGTGGCCTGCCTCACTTTTATTTTAACAAGAGATGAAAGGAGAGAGAGGAAAGAGAAAGAAGAATCTACCATTGTCACGAACAGGAGAAATAAGAACATAGAGCAGAGAGTGTCCTTTGGTCACAAGGTTTCAGTCCTGAGAAGCTGATAGCCCCAGGGTGAGATGGTTTCTCAGACATTTGCACATCTCCAAGGAATGGATGTTGAAGGGAGACAAGGATCTTTCTCCAGAGATAATGGAGCCAGAAGCCCTTCTCCATCTGGTGCCTTGAATTCAGGCTTTGGGGTTCCTCTGCTGTGAGAGAATAAATACGCATCTGTTAAGGACCTCCACTTGTGGACTTTCTGCTGTAGCAGCCTTCGTGAACTGAAACAGCCGCACTTGCCCGCCCAAACATTGAGGCGCAGGTTAAGGAACTCAGCTATGGCTTCATAGCAAAGATGTGTTTCTCAGGATTCAACCTGAAGTACTCTCAACTAGTACTCTGCAGTTGAAGGCCTATACTGGTTATGTTGCTATAGTTTCTGACTCACCGGGCGGCTATGCACAGCAGAATGAAACCAGGCCTGGTCCTGTCCCGTTCGCACTGTTGTTATGTTTGAGCCCATTGCTGCCTGATGTTCTTTCCCAGGGACTGGTCTTTCCTGATAATCTGGCTGAAGTACATAAGACACCATCTTCTCTTCTGAGGAACGTTCTTGCTGTACTTTTTTCAGGAATATTTGTTTGGTCTTGCAGTCATGGTACTTTTAATAGGCTTCATCAGCACCATTACCAAAATGCATCCATTATTCTCCACTTTTCCTTATTTATTGGCCAGCTCTCACGTGCATGCATATGAGGCAGTTGAAAATCGTATGACGTGAATCACGGGCATCTTAGTCCTCAGAGTGATATGTTTGTTCTTAAATTCTTTAAAGAAGCTGTGTGCAGCAGATTTTCCCAATGTAATATGCCATTTGATAGGGTTGGTATGAGTCTGAATTGGCTTGATGGCAGTCGGCTTGGCTTGGTTTACTATTTATATTATATCAAATTCAAGCAGCGTATGGCAGGTTATTAACAAGCTAGACTCAGGGCAATTATTCCCTTATCTTCTGGCCCCAAGAATGAGTATTCCAAGGGATTGCTTCCCTTCGTAGAACATTCTATTTCTCTCAATCCCTTATCTTCTTTGTCCATCAGCCCTTGAGTTGATGTTGACCCACAGTGACCTGGTAGGACAGGGTTGGCCTGCCCAGAGAGTTTTGGAGAAAGAATGGAAAAATAGCTCTAGGCACTCAGAATAGTATGTATTCATCCTTTCTTAGGAAACATGGTCACACCCTCACCTCTAGGCCTGATTTATGTGCTGGCGACTCAAGACTTGGGTTATCTATTTTCAGTGGAGAGGAGAGGCTGGGATGAACTGAGAGACAGCCTTTACTGGAAGATACAATAAAGCAGCCCCGTTGCTGTGGAAGATAGAGCTAGATGAAGTAGTAGCATCAGCTAGAGCCTAGTGCTACCACAAAGAGGAAGGACGTTTTGAAGGTACTTTGTGGCACAATTCACTTAAAGCCACTGCAAGGATTTGTGAATCTTTAGGAGACATTTGACAGAATCAATTTTCAGGTTAGCGACTTTCTAGGTAAAGAAAAGTTGCTTCAGGGGAAGTATCTCAAATAACTTCTGGTAATTATCTAGTAGCATTTAATTAGTCGATTCTTTCATCAAGTCAACATTTCCTGGGTTATTGCTAGACTCCCCAGGTAAAGCACACCTCAGAGTACTCATGCTCCGGTGATGTGATGTGACATCACATGATGGGGATATGGTGACTATTGGTACAGATTCGAGGATACATAGAATTCTTAAATATTAGTGTGAAAGGTCATGAGTTGATTCCTAACACTGGCTGTTTTTGTGGGGTCATAAACCCCAAACCAAACCAGTTGACATGGGTTCCATTGCAAGTCTGGGAGTCCCGGTGGGCCAGAGTAGAGCTGCTCCTTAAGGTTCCATGATGCAGGCAGACAGCCAGATCCTTCTCCCATGAACGGCCCAACACTTGGCCACTGCACCATCAGCGCTTCTTGGGAACACAAAAAGCGCACAGCACTTTCTACCTCTGTATCCTGGCTTCCTGGGGATGGAGCGCTTTAGAGCGTCACAGCTGACTATGTAAGCCCTCCTCTGCATTTCTGAGCTGGTTCATGGCCGTGAAAACATGCATCTACACACAGACCCCACCATGAGAAAGGCCCATCTTTTTCATTCTCTCCTTCATGCTTACCATGATCTCTGTCCATGAGAATGAGGAAACTTAGAATGACATCACCGAGGCGCATGTTGAGTGAACCAATGCCCTAAGAATTCCATTGGGAAATAGTGATGCAGGCATGCCCAGAGGCTAAACTCATCCTTGTTGTGCCCACGGGCTTTCACAGTCATTTTTACACTGTCCACTGGACCACGAGTGCCTGACATCACAACACACGTGCTCACCTCTAAAACTCTAAGTGATGGGGCAGCACGTGTACTCAACATCCAGACATTCAATCATTCTTTGCTTCCCCCCTACATTCGATTTGTTTCTGTTGTTCAGAAGATGCATGGTAAAACACACACCGACTCAACAGTTTCTATGTATGCCAGCTAGTGACAGTGGACAGACGCTGGAAGCGGGGTGCAACCGTTCCCACACTCCTTTCATGGGTTAACATGCACTCATCGCTCCCTAAGGTTTCTGCCTCCTCTTGTCAGTTGCTGCAGTCCATGTTCCTCCCATACAGCTCCTTCTTAAAATAGCATAAATGCTCAAGTGAGACATTTTATTACCATGTAAAGTATTGTTTAGCTTTAAAAAATTTTAGACCATTATTGGGTTTAAAGTTTAAGGATTACCTCAGGGAAAAGGTTCCAGGGGTTGATCTACCCTCCATACTTTCTGAAAGCCCACAATAATTTGAAATTCTGTTTCACTTTTTCATCTTTTGATCATCAGTGTCTTATAAAATCTATGATCAAAGTATTCAGTCATGGCAGCGGGACACCATCCAGTTCTTTTGGTCTCGGGGCTGAGGAGGCAGTAATCATGGAAGTAATTCTTCCACATTCCCTAGCCACCCCCAGCGCTGCTTCCTGCCCCCGCTACTCCAGGAGAATCGAGTTTAGTTGTTGTGCTTTGAATGGTCACTTGCAAACTGTTAAGACCCTGGATATTAGGTAATGAACTAGAAGTTAGAACAGAAACACCAAGCACATCATTATGCCCATTCACTCTGAAGTCCCATAAAGCAAAGACCCGAACCTCCAAACCAAATCCCATGAGGCGTTTGGTTGTACATATACAGTCTCAGCAGCTATTTTGGGGGTCACTGTCGTAAATATATCTTGCAAAATCTTTTTGCCAATTCAGCTCCTTAAGGGTTCACAACTTATTGACTGTAGTTACACGAATCAGTTGTGCAGTCTTACCCTTAACCAACGTAACTTTTCCATCCACCCCCCCCCCCATTGATCCTTTCCCCTACGACCACCTGCCAATGGTATCCACTAGTAATGTTGGTATCAATATGTTTGCTTTTTCCTCTCTTTATTTTATAAGTGAATTAATGCAATATTTAACCTCTTTTTGGACTTGCTTTGCTTGGCATACAATTTTCAAGTTCCATGCATACAGTAGCAAGAATCAAGGTTCATTTTCTCTACTGGATGTGTATTTGTTGTTACAAAACAAGGATACAATGTTTTCAATGATCAAACATTAATATCAATACCAGCCTTTATGCTTATTTGTTTAACTATCGTGTTTCTTGGTGTCCATCTCTGGGTTTATCCTACTTGGGGTGATTTGAGCTTCTTTATGTCTTTCATTAGATTGAAAACATTTCTGTCATTATTCCTTCAGAAATTCTTGCATCTCTGTTCTCTGTCTTATTTCCTTTGGGAATTCCCAGGGGGTGCACACAGCACCTTGAGATCGCAGCTCTCAGTGCCAGCGGTAAAAGGGACCACATAGACCCTAACTGACCCCCGGGAGGTCTGTCCAGTTGGTTTCAGAAGCTGACTAGGGGAGCAGACTCTATGAATGGGGGATTTGTGGCACTTTCAATATCCCGGCAATCAAGAATTATCAGATAGGGGAGAGGTTGTCAGAAGCCGATCCAATCACCGGGAGATCTGCTTTGCTGCTATCAGAGACCCTCTAGTGAGTGGTCCGTTGAGGGTACAGCCTCCCCGAAGATTTCTCATCTGACAGGCACCAGCCTGAGCAAGAGTCCTCAGCACCAACTGGGTATGTTCATATGTTCATGAACCACATTTCTTTTTACATTTGATCTGAAAATCTTCAGAGTAGGGGGCTATAAATGAGACTAGATGATGAACAAACTAAAGATGGGCCATATCGTAGATGTAAATATGAAGATCACATATTCTCACCCACAGACTAAGGGTATGTAAAAGAAGAGGATGTCTCTCTTTTACCAAGATATATTCCCATTCGTGCATGGAACATTATGGGGACATAGTAAATATTTAATGAATTACTAAAATGTATAAATCAATAGACAAACTAGTCTAATCCAAATCTGATTCCTCTTTCATTAAATAATAAGATTAAGCAAACTATTTCATTCTAATCAGCACTTGGGCTAGAAATGATTTGATTTCTTATAGCTCCAAAGGTGTAATGTCCTTTCTGAGGGGAAATTTTCCTGGTTTAATAATATTTTGAGGTAAACTTTGTGAGGGCAAAAATGGAATATTCCTACCTTACACACTGATTAGGAAAAAATATCATAATCTAGCCGACAGTCTTTGAAAATGGATGTTCGAGTCATCTCTGTGGTTTCTCTGGTGTCAACTCTCAGAAAGGAAGGAAGTAGCCTCCTCATTTTGCAGTTGAGGCTTACATCGTCTACGCAAAGGTCCTGAGGTCTCCCTGCTCATTAATGACAGAGCTACTATTTGAGCTGTGATTTCCTGATGGACAGTAGGGAGAGTATTGATTTTTTTAAAATTTTGTCTTACAGTTTTATTGGCACTTCATCCACATATCCTATAATTCAGCAATTCAATCATATCAAGAAGAGTTTTATTGTCTTAACCAGAAGACGGTATTGATTCATTAGAAAACTCAAAAGAAACAATGCTACTAGATCTCTCGCTCTTGTTCTCTCTGAAGAGAATTTTAACGTAAGGACTTTGCTCACATAACTATGAGTGTGGTCAGTCCAAATCTGTAAAACAGCTAGCAGACTGGAAACTTCAATAGGATAACCAAACTATAGTCTTCAGACATATTCCTCTCTCCAGGAAGTTTCCAGTTTTTTGTGTCCAAGGCTTCAACTGATTAGGTAAGGCTCACCCATATTTGCCAGTATTATTTTTCACTTAAAGTCAACTGATTGAAAATGTTAATCACATCTCCAAAATCTTCACAGTAACATCTAGATGAGTCTTGACTAACAGCTGGGCACCAGAGCCTAGCAAAGTTGACACATAAAATGAACTACTTTAATTGACCCGGTGCGAATTAGCTAGGCAGAAATCTCTCTTGGTCTCAGAGCAGTATGGGTTCTTCAATTTTCTGGAGGGCATAATCTTATGGTAATCAAATGGAGACATCAGTAGGGTGTGTGAGCACTTCATGCAGGTTTATGAAGGTTGCAGAATATTGGCTATTCATTGTATAAAAGAATGAGACGCTTCTTACCATGTCTAGTTGTCAGAACACATATTTTTATTCAGGACAAAAATCAATGTTGTTGTATAAGTTCAGTAATTGATGTCACACATAACATGAACTACCTTATAAAAATACCTTATACTAAAGTAAAATTATTTGTAACTGAAGGAGTTTAATCACAAATGAAGTTTCCCTGTAGACCACCCATTCACAATAAAATTTTTAATAAGTAAGACATGATTTCTCAACTAAAAACGAAAATAATAATTCGTGGAAACCAACTGGATCCATCGGGCAATCCTGTCCACAGGGATCTGAGGGTCACTCAAGTCCGCAGTCAGGAGAGCTGTGTGGCGGAGCACACCTGGGAAGGTGGTTCCCCTCCATGCTGTCAGAGAAACCAGCTGGGCTATGCAAGGAGGATGTGGAGCATCACCCCTGAGGACAGGAGGGGGCAGGGGATGGAAGAAAGCACTTCTACAAAGAAGCTCTCGGGGAGACCTCTGCTTCATCAACCCTTGTCCAGGCACAAACTCTTTGGGAATTCCCAGGTCACTCCTCAGAGACCAATCCTGTGAGCCAGCTGTGACAGACTCTATAGACACCAGCCCCAGAGAGCATCCTGGGAACTAGGAAGGCTTTCTTGGAAGCAGAGAGAAGGAAGCCAGGGAATGTCAGGAATGCCCTGATTAAGAGCCACCTCTTGCCCCTCCCTGAGCCAAGCTTCTAGAGCCCTTATAAAAGGCAAGCCCGGCTCTGCCACTTCATCTACACAGACTCCTCAGACACACAGCACCTGTGCTCCTGTGACCTGAGTGACGGTGAGTGTGGGAGCCTCTGCAGCTCTTAGCAGGATCAGGGAAGAGCTGACAGCAGGGAGGTCAAAAAACAAAACCAGCAATGGACCAAGGCAGGATCAGGGAAGAGCTGACAGCAGGGAGGTCAAAAAACAAAACCAGCAATGGACCAAGGAACGGAGGGATGGGGAAGAAGGCTGAGGAAAGAGTGTCATATAGTGGATTCTGTGATATACTAAACAGAAATACGACCCAGTGTGAATCGGTTCGGCAGAAATCTGTCTTGGTCTCAGAGCAGTAAGGGACCTTTAATTTTGTGGGGGGCATATTCTTCTGGTAACCAAACGGACACATCAGTAGGATGTGTGAACACTTCATGCAGGTTTCTGAAGGTTGCAGAATCTTGGCTATTCATTGTATAAAAGAATGAGACACTTCTTACCATGTCTAGTTGTCAGAACACATATATTTTTACTCAGGAGAAAGATAGATGTTGTAGTGTAAGTTCAGTCATTGATGTGCGGATACTAGGTACCCTTAATATACTTGAATTTGAAAAGTGATCAGATTACCATCCTTCCTTGCTTTATTTAAAGAGTTCCATTAACTTTCAGATTGAAAAGTTCCACCAAGATGTCCTGCCAGCAGAACCAGCAGCAGTGCCAGCCCCCTCCCAAGTGCCCCCCCAAGTGTCCTCCCAAGTGCCCTGCCCCCAAGTGTCCCCCAAAGTGTCCCCCCAAGTGTCCTCAAACCTCTTCCTGCTGTGGGCCCAGCTCTGGGGGCTGCTGTGGTCCCAGCTCCGGGGGCTGTTGTGGGCCCAGCTCCGGGGGCTGCTGCAGCTCTGGGGGTGGGGGCTGCTGCCTGAGCCACCACAGACCACATCTCTTCCACCACCGCCGCCGCCGGCACCAGAGCCCCGAGTGCGGTGAGTGCGAGCCCTCAGGGGGCTCCGGCTGCTGCTCCGGCTCTGGGGGCTGCTGCTGATCCAGAGTCACCGATGAAAGAGTGCCAAGACTTATGTCTACCCTCCTGCTGCTCGCTCACCTTTTCATGGAGCTGAGGATCTTCTCAACGAGTTCTGTGTGTTCTAATGTCCCCAGCACATCCCGGATCCCAAGACTCGTTCTCCTTTACCTTATTCAATAAAGTTCCTATTGCATATTCACAAGACATCCTGGCCATTGTTAATTTTCTCCAAATCGCTAAAGTCCAGAGCTCCAACAACATGCTGGGAAATGCTTCGGTTAAGAGTGTAAGCCAAGAAAAGGCAAAGCCAGAACCATTTCCAAGATACGATCTAAGAACGAGCTTGTCTGCTTCCCAATGGGGTTATCTCTGCACCCGCTATCTTCTGCTCCAGGCAGTGACTGGAAGGGCTAGGGACCCAGTGCTGAACACTCTTAGCGATCGGCATCCTGGCCCGTCTACCGCATTATATGCCATGATTGAACAGAATCTGAAAAGTCTTGGACATTATAGCATAGGTTCCCAAACTTGATTGGTCTCTCACTCCCTCTTCAGAGAAAAAAACAAAACAAAACTTCTCAGTGGTGCCTGGCAATGAACAACTTTTGTACTGTCACCCTAATCCAGATCCAGGATTAAGTGTACAGATCTAATTTTGTGGCCCCCCTTCCCTGGATCATTTCAGCATGGCACTGCCCACTTTGGGAAACCCTGTCAAGCAGGTAGAGAAAGGTGTATTTAACAGAATTCTTTTAATTCAATTAAAATTCAAAATGCTTGGCATATACTTAGGACCCCTGATCTACTTCTGAAAAGCTGCCATGGAAATCCTCCTGAGGTTTCCCTGAATTAGAATGGACTTGACAGTAACTAGTTAGGGACAAGCTTAAGGACAACAGATCACCACTCACCTGCTGGTCAGAAAGCACAAGTCTGCTTAACTATTGCCTTGATTCATGCTCTGGCCTCTCCTGGAATTGGCTGCTAAAGAAATATTTAAGCAATATAAGGCTTGATAAGACCTCAGATATGAGGCTACCCAGTCTCAGGGACTCGGTCCATTGCTCAGTCAGATAGAGGGTGGCTTGAGGGTCACAGAGTGTGAAACACCAGTGGGACAACATCCCTTTATACCTGCTATGTGACACACCTGCAGATGCTCAGGCTTGGTGGCTGGCTTCCACCGATAGTGACATGATGGACACCAGAAAGAAACATGGCGCAGGCCGGCACTGTCCCCACCATTGTCAGGCTTGAGCCCCTTGCTGTAGTGAGCGTGGCAAGCTACCGCACTGAGGGCCTTCCTTTTTGCTGACCCTCTACTGGGCCCTCCTGATAACACGTCTAAAGTCTGTGAGACGAAACCTGGCCATCATTCCTCCCAAGGAGTATGCCCTCTACACTTGTTCCAAGTTAGATAGGTTTGTTCTTCTGACAATCCGTGGGAATTTCAACATGTATGGCAACACCATCACTCAACAGTACCAAGTCTTCTGCAGTCTTCTTGTTTGTCATCCAGCTTTCACATGCCTACGAGACAATGACTTGAGTTAGGTCTGCCTTGGTCCTCCAAAGTCACATGTTTACTCTTCACTCTTTAAAATTTGGGCAGCATGTTTGTCCGATGCAAAAATCACTTGATTTATTGACGACTGCTTCCACTACTGTTGATTGTAGAGCCAAGTAAAATGATCCTCGGCCACTTTGATGTTTTCTCCCTTCATCATGAGGTTGTCTATCACTCCAGTTATGAAGACTTGTTTTACAGTGAATTGTAGCCCACATTGCAGGCCGTTGTCTTTTCTATTCATCAGTAAATGCCTTGAGTCTTCTTGTCTTTGAGCAAGGGAGTGCTGTTGTTTTCGTATGGCAGGTTGTTAACAAGCCTTCCCCCAATCGGGATGTCACGTTCTTCTTCATAGAGCCCAATCTCTCAGATTATTTTCTCAATGTATAGATTGAATAAGAAGTACAGTGAGAGGCTACAACCCTGACATATATCTTTCTTGATTTTAAAACCTGTACTATTGTCTTGTTCTGTGAAGATAACTATTATTTGGTCTCTGCACAGTTTCTGCATGAGCACAAATAAGTACTCTGGAATCCACATTATTTGCAATATTATTCATAGTTTGTTATGATCCAAACATCTGAATTCCTTTGCCTAGCCAATAAAACACATGTAAACACCTTTCTGCTATTCTCTACTCTGAGAGCCCTCCAATCTTAGCCTTGATGTCCCTAGCTGTATGTCCTTTTCTGAAACCACTTTGAATTTCTGGCAGTTGCCTGTTGACATATTGCTGCAACTATTTTTGAATTATCTTCAGAAAAGTTTTGCTGCCTATGATGTTGATATTATTTGATTTTGTTTCATTCTACTGGATTACCTTTCTTTCTAAGGATTTCTTCCAGTCAGTTGTCCATGAAACTGATCTTCAAATTCTTTGGCACACACAAGTGAATGCTTCCAACACTGCGTGAGTTTTTTAGCTTTGTACTTCAGATGGTATTCTGGAAATTCTTGGGGCCTTCCTTTTACTAATGCCTTCCAAGAAACTTGAACTTCTACCTTCAATACCACAGGTTACAGATCACATGCCAACTCTTGAAATGGTTGAAAGTTGACCAGTTCTTTTTGGTAGAGTGACTCTGTGTAGTCCTTCCATTTTCTTTTGATGCTTCCGCATAATTTTAATATTTTACCTGTAGAATCCCTCAACATTTCGATTCAAGGCTTTAATTTTTTCCCGTATAGTTTTCTAAGTCCATGTCTTTGCACATTTCATTATAATGTTTTATTTTCTTGAGCTTCCTTTTGCTCAAATTTAAGTAATTTTCTGTTCAACTTTAAGTAATTTTTTCCAGTTGCTGTATGTGGTTCATTAAGGAATTTAATAGGCCACAAATGCTCACAATACAATTGCTCAGATAGGACAACGTTTTCTCAGCTGTGCTTTGGCCTCTCAAACATATAGCCCCCCAGCCTCTGTTGTGCTTGTGCATTGTTATAAAGCTCCTTCAGGTGTGCCAGTAAATTACCAGAGGGCATGCCACCCTGCCATAGCCTCAGCTAGAAGGCACTCAGCTTTAAATCTATTTTCAGCAAACCTGGCTCCCTCATTTAAGGCATTCACACCACAAGTCAGCCTCTTCCCTTAAGACACTCAGCTTTACTTGTTCCCTGGACTTGGGAGTTTACTGCTCTGCCTCCTGCTTTGGCTCTTGGTTCTGTGGTTGTTGCTCCTCTCTTGTCAAAGATGTCTCTTTGATCCTCTGAAGTCAAAGCTGAGTAAGAGAGGTTTAATGTGCAAGGGTCTCAAGGTCCAAGGGACATGCCCCTCTCCTGGCTCATTTCTCATTCTTGCTTCTGAGAGGGTTTATTTTATATCCAGCATGGACGACAAGCACAATTAACTCTGTTAACAATCACACACGGCTGAATCATAATCCTATCAGCACCTTTCCCAACTCTTCTTACAGAGCCATCAGGAAGAAGTCATTTGGTGGGAATAGCAAAGTAGTATTGCGTCTAGAGTATATAAAGAACTTTTTTGACTCACTCGTTTAAGAAACTAATCTAACTAAAAGACAGTCAAATAATCTGAAAAGACATTTCTTCAAGGAATATATATATGTATATATATATATTATCTATTAATTACCTTTGAAAAGAAGCTGAAGATCATTCATCATCAGGGCTATGCAAATCAATACCATCATACTATGTCACTTCACACTTATTGGAATAGCTATAATTTAAAAATACACACAATATGAAGTGTTAAGAGGGATAGGGAAACTTTAGAACCCTCATACTTTGTGACATGGTACCTCACTTTGGAAAACGGTTCCTTAAGGTATTAGATGGATATACCATATTACCCAGAAACTTCAGTCCTGTTATGTCTCCAAGAAAAAATAAAAAGCACCCACACATTTGCACATGACTATTCATAGAAGTATTATTTAAAATGGCTAAAAGTTAGTAACACCTCAAATGCCCAATTTCTGAGGAATGGCTAAAACTCTGGCTTCAGTAATGGAAAGAATTGAGCAGTAATGCATGCCACAACATAATAGATCTTGAAAACATTGTGTTATGTAAAATATGCCAGCTACACATTGAAGACCACACATTGCATGATTCCATTGATAAGCCATGGTTAGAACAGGAAAGTCCACTAAGATAGAACACAGATCATGGCTGTCTAGACCTGGTGGGTGGGCAAGGGAAATAAGGTTTAAGATTTATTTATTTTTAATGACACAAAAGAAAACGTGAAAAGCTAGCAAACACCGCACAGGAGAAAGATGAGACTTTATATTCACTGGGGCCATCCTACCTTGTCCTGTTGGGTTGCTGTGCATCACAATGGACTTGACAGCAGGAAATGGGGTTTTTTGTTTGTTTATTTCTGTACCAACAATTTAAATTTTGATATACTTACTAGTCGAATGCTTGTGTATGTACACTAGACATCCATTAAAGCAGCTCTACAGCAGAATTGCTAGTTAAAGAATATCAAGTAATAGTCTAAATGTCCAACATTGACAGGATAGCTACATATACGGTAACATCTGAGTCAGGAAATATGAAGTTAGAGAAAGAGAGAGTGAAATTTCCAAGACTATTATTGTCAATAAACATCTGATAACAGTTGAAAGTGTTCAGGTGTGGGCAATGGCATAGAAGGGAGAATCTGACCAAGAGTTTTGGTCACCACCATCAGCCAATCATGGTCTTAGTAGCAGCTTCAACAAACTGATGATTAGTTAATATCTAAACTGCTTCTCAGCTGCTTTCTCAAAATGTTCTTTCTGTACATACAAGGAAAAAAGTCCTTTAATTGTATTTATCTATTTGCCAAATATCTACAGGAGACATTTTAAGGAGTTCCTGGATGGTCCATACGGTTACCATGTTCAGACGTGAATCAACGGACTGCAGGTTCAAGTCTACCTAGGAGCGCCTTGGTAGAAAGGCACAGTCATCTACTTCTAATTAATCACGTGTTGAAACCCCGATAGAATGTAGCATTACTCTGACATGCATAGAGTAATCACGAGTTGGAATTGTTTCAAAGACAACTGGTGGTCATATGAGATAGACATTATGTACTAAATATGAAACTTTTAAAACAATGAGAGGATATTCAACAGTAAGGATAAAGTCTCTGTAGTGAAGCACTTCAAAGACACCTTGAGTTAGTTTGACTAGGGACTACTTACTTAAGTGAGAGCAACAACCTTCTTCTTCTCCAGTGCTATCTTGAAATTCTTGTGTGGGGCCCAGTCCACAATTGAAGGGCCCGAGGAGGGATGCGCGATTAAAGAAGACAGAAAACTGGGCACAGGGGACTCAACTCCCTCCCATCTCAGGAGATGAGGCCTGAGTTTATTCAACAATGGGTTTTTATACCTCTTGAGGCATGAAAGCCCCTCTTTAATCATATACACCGAACCAATAGACAACGTACTGATCTTTGTATTCCAAGCACTCAAAGGGAGTACTTCAAAGAGTACAAAACATACAAGAAGAGTAAGTGCTCTTTAAGAGAAGCATGCCTTCTCTGCGTACCTGGAGAGCCAAGTGTCTCTAGGAAGGTTATTTAAGCATTAATGGGGAATAGATGTGCTATGGATAAACATCCTTCCTGGAATTTACTGTTTGAGGCGCTCCCCCAGGTCTTGAACCATAGAGGCCTGCCTCTCTGCTTGGGCTGGCAAGCCAAAACCCTGTAGTCAGGAGAGGTGGGTGTAAACCGCATACACCTTGAACCAGGTTCTCAGTTTCCACATTCTTGTACTTCCTTTGTCATAGAAAGATACTTCATTTGTAGGCTCCTTCTACATGAACATGAGCTGTGGCATGTTTGTATCACGCCTTTCCACCATTACCACCAACACAAAACGATCCAGGCCAGACACCTTCATTGGGAAATCCTACCAAACAGCCAGAGGAGAGCTGCCATTAATTCTACCCAAACCATTCCAGGGCATAGAAAAGGAACAAACACTCTCTAATGCATTCTTTGAAGGCAGCATCTCTCTGATATCAAAACCAGGCAATGCCACGACAAACAACTAGACACTATAGAGCAATATCTCTCATGAATATAGGTGTAAAAATTCTCAGGAAAATTCTGTCCAACAGAATCACATGATTGCTCAGCTGATGAATAAAAGAAATCGAGGAGAAAAAAATGATTAGGGCAAAGACTGTACAGATGTGCTTTATACAATTGATGTATGTATATGTATGAACTGTGATAAGAATTGTATGAGCCCCAATAAATTGTTTAAAAAAAGAATAAAAGAAATCATTTGCTAAAATCATTCTTTTCTGATGAAAACTCTCAGCAAATAGGTATACAGGGAAATCCCTCATTATGGTGAAGGCATTCAGAGATGCAACACCAATAGTAACTATTGTTCTGAATGGAGAAAGATGGAGAGCGTTCCTCTTGAGAAGGAATGAAACATGGAGGCTCCTTATCACTACTTTTGCTCAATATTGCAGTGGACGTCCAAGCCATAGCTATAAGCAAGAAAGGGAAATAAACGGTATGAAAATTAGGAAATTAGAAAGACATTTACAGATGACATGATACCAATACTCAGACAATTTCAGACTTCACAAGAAAATTAATGGATTTAGCAAAGTGAAAAGGCATAAGAAGCAATACACAAAAATTAGCTGGATGCCCCTTTCCAAACAAGGAGAAATATGAAAGGGAAATAATGAAAACAAAATCATTTACAATAGCACACAAAAGAATAAAATGCCAAGGAATAAATATAACTAGGGACACAAAAAACTTAATACAAGGAAAATTATAGAATATACTACATGAAGCCAAAAGAGATTGATATCAAAGGAAAAACCTTCCATAATCATGGGTTGGAAGACATAATGCTGTGAAAATACCAATATGATCCAAATAGTCTATAGACATAATATAATCTTCATCCAAATCCCAACCATACTCTTTAATGAAATGGATCAACTAATCTCCAAGTTTACATGGAAAGAAAGGAGGACCCGCATAGCTAAAGCAACCTTTAAGAAGAATGAATTAGGATGTCTCACACTTCCTTATCGCAACACTTACTACACAGCCACAGCAATGAAAGCAGGTTGGCTCTGGTTCAATGACAAACACATTGGCCAGTGGAACAGAATTGAAAACCCAGAATTAAATTCATCCATTTATGGGCAGCTGATCTTAAACTAAAGATAGAAGTCCATTCCATAGGGAAGAAAGAGCCTCTTTAACAATTGATGTTGAAAAAACTGGTTATCGATTTGCAGATACATGAAATAGGATCCATAATTCACAACATACACAAAAGCTAACTCACAATGGATAAAAGACTCAAATGCTGAAGCGAACACTATGAAGTTCCTGGAAGACAACGTGGGAACAAAACCAGGAGACCTACTTTTCATCACAAAAGTCTACCAAACACAATTTTAAAAATGCACTATCAACATAAAAGATATTTAGCTAACTAGAACTTCCTAAAGTTACATAGTACACTTATCAAATGGCATTAGCAAAAGAGTAAAAAGATAATCTATGGACTGAAAAAAAGAAATCTTTAAAATGTGACATATCAGACCAGGGGCTAATCTCTAAAACATAAAGAAAGAACCCGACAACAAAAGACAAGCCACCTGAGCAAAAGATGAGAAAGTGACACTAACAGGCACTTCACTAAAGAGCACATTCAGAGAGTCACCAAACACATGACTGACATTTACTCAAATCAACAGAGATGAGGAGACAAGGAGGGAGCAAGGGAAACTAGATCAATAGAGACAAAACAAATGGAGTGGAAATAAGGAGAAGGCAGATAATGCATAAAAATTGGAACCAATGTCACAGAACCGTTTGTAGGAATACTGCTAAGTGAGAATCAATTTTCTATGTAACCAAAGCCAAACTCACTGCCATTGAGTCAATGCGTACTCACAGGGACCCTGTAGACGGGGTAGACCTGCCAGGGCATTTGTTTCTGAGACCATAAATGCTAGTGGGAGCAGAAACCTGCCTCTTTCTCTAGAGGAGCGGCTGGTGCTTCCAAACGCTGACCTTTCGTGTAACCCTAGACCACCAGGACCTCTGGGATTTCTTTCTATGTGAACTTTCACCTAAAACACACACACAATATTTTTTGAGGATGCCTAGTTGGAAAGACAAATAAAATAAGAAGATTTAAAAATATAACCTTCAAAAAATATAAGCTTCCCAAAATATTAAAAAAATGTTTCCCAATATTCTTTCAGACGTTATTCATTGTTTTCATGCAGGCTTTTTTGAGCTGGAATTGTACCACCGGCTGATGGGCCTAAACATTTGAAGCTCCATTTCAGGTCCATTGGATTGCAGCAAAAATGTTCTGCACGCAGAACTAATAGCGCCAATAACAGTGTCAGCCCCTTTCCAAGCATCCTGCCCCCTAAATGTCTCCCAAATGCCCCCTATAGTGGCCCTCCCCCATGCCCAGCCCCATGCCTGCCACTGGGCTCTTTATGCTGTGGGCCCAGATCCAAACCCGGGCTACTTCTATGCTTTCCCTCCCTCCTGTCTGTGTTCTGAGATTGCCACGTTCTAGTTGGACCGCATGCACTTGTGAACTTCCATCCTAGATGGACCTTCCCCTGTGTTCTTGTGGAACATTTCATTTCACTTACGATGTCTCCCAATTCCCAGAGTCCCTCCCTGTGCTGTGGATCAACTGCAGTGGATCTCAACGCAGTGTTCTTTCTCACCCCACCGGACTTCAGGTGCCAGCTCACCAAATAGGTCCTTTGAGACAGAAAGGCATTTGTGTGGGCCCCACCTGCTCGAGCCACTAATACTTTAAATTTCATCTCTTCTTCAAGAGTATTTGTATGTGTGTGAAAAAGGGGGTTGGACTTTATGAAGTTAAATGATGGGTTGAGATGGTGACTGAAAAATTGTCTCCGTCTTCAAACAGAATCTGTTAAAAGGTAAGAGCTGCCTTCCTGATGGAGAGGAGGCGGCTCTGGGATCCCCATTGGCTTTCTCACAGGAGCTCAGAGCCCAGCTTCCAGGCAGCACTTTCAGTGACAGAGACAGAAGAGGGAGCTCTTGAGCAGAGAAACCAGGAAAACTATCTTTGTTTTCGCCCCCCTACCCCTCCTCCACAGAAGCTATAAACTCAAAGGTGGTTCCAGAACACCCAACTTTCTCAAATATCGGTAACAACAACAACAGTGAAAAGATGAAACACAGGAAAGCAGACATTATATAAATATACATTTTAAATGCATCTGCAGCCCACTTCATAGAAACAACAACAATACAGGAGAAAAATGCTGCTGCAACTCTGACAAAAAAAGTAAGTCACCATTTGAAAATAACATCAAATTTTTAATAGAAATGGAAAATGTGGAGAAAGAGCAGAATGTAAGAAGAAAAATAAGAAAGAATAAATTCATCAGTAACTTAGGAAGCGATGCCCAGAAATTGTCTTGGCAAAAATTGGTTGCGTTCAGGATCACAGGAAGGGAGGGAAAAAGCCACCCTAGATACAAAGACAAGGCTACAGAGAGCAGAAAAGGAAAGGTTTAGGGAAAACCTGGTAGGGAAGTCAAAGGGGATCTAGCATGATGATGCCTGTGTATCTGGGGATACAACTGTGCCCCAGGGTCTTCCGCAGTTTATTGCAGAAGTAGATTGCTAGGCCTTCTTTCTGCAACACCTCTGATTGGACTCAAGTCTTTTGGTTAGCAGCCAAGTCTAGAAACCGTTTGCATTCGCTACAATATGAAAGAACCAACTATTTAAGAGCATAATCAAAAGTATATATGTCCTTTAAAGTACAAGAGGATCTGAATCCACATTTTGAATGAGCACACTTGTCTAAGTAATGAGGCATGCCCAAGTAAAATTATTACACTTTCCAAGCAAACCCCAAGTCCTTTGGTAGCCAAGCAAAAAGCCAAGTCTAGGGAGGTTAAAACTCAGGTTTCCTCACAGCTACACTCAGTGTTGGAAGGTAGCTCAAAAACAAAAGTGAGCACCAAGGGTCCAGATTCAGCTCGATTGTCCTTCACAGTGTTAAAAGTAAGATTTACACAGTGTTACATTTGGATATGAGCTTTGTCTTTTGATTTGTGAATCAGAGAGCATCTGTTCTGAAAGCCAGACAAGAGTTCCACAGTCTGATACCTGTGGAAAAGTTTTGGTCCAGGTAAGTTAATAGGAATCCAAAAGGATATATTGGACAAGCTTTGGGTTGAGTGGTGAGCATTTTCTTTCTCACTTGGGTACAAAAGGGAAAATTTGAATTATTTAAAATTAATCAAGGAGCCCTGGTGACACAGTGGCCAAGCAATCATCTACTGCACCAAAGATTGGCAGTTTGGACCCATCAGCCATGCTTGCAGGAGAAAGACACGGCAGCCTATTTCCCTCAGGATGACAGCCTTGGAAACTCGATGAGGCAATTCTGCATGGTCTCATAAGGTAGCTTTAAGCTGGAACAGACTAGATAGCAAGGGATTTTGTCTTTTAAATGCATCAAGCAGGCCCTGATTGGTGCGTTTGATGAGAGTTAATTGAATGACCTGGAAAAGCTGAGCATTTATAAGTAATAGAAATGTAGGTCTCAGTGTGCTGGTGTGAGTCTCAGTCTCACCGGGGCAATTTTACTTTAGCCTACAGGGATGCTATGAGTGGTGATTTATTAGATGGTGGGGAGTGTAGTTTTGGATAGCCAGGTTAACAGTTGAAAAGGCAACTGTTCTAAACTCACAGAAATTTAATGATCTGAGTTTGCCTGAGTTTCTCCAGAAAAAAAAAAGAAAGAAAGAAAGAAAGAAAAAGATCTGAGGATGAACTTGGAGCTGGACTGGAGGTGAGCTGTGACTAAACACTGACAGAAGGCAAAACCAAAGGTGGGGGAAATAGTGCACAGTGAATAATGTGACAGAACTCACACTAGCTTATATCCATGTTAAAGCAACAAATGCAAATGAATCACCTGAAAAATAATTTTTTAAACTATATTGATCACGAGGAAAACAACAACAAAACCAGGGGGAAAAATACGCAGCTCGAAGTTGCACCCAGTAATGTTCTAACACTAGATCAGAAAGCATCATCATCATCATTCAGCATCATCACCAAACTCAAAACCAAGCCCACTGCCAGTGAGCCCACTCCGAGCCTGTAGGGCAGGGTAGCATTCCCCTGTGAGTTTCTTATACTGTAACTCTTTACAGGAGTAGAAACCCCAAATGATGCTACTGGAAAAATTACTTGTAAGTGAAAGTTAAGACTATAGAACTTCCTCCCTCCCCCACATTTTCTCACCAGCCTGACAGCGCTCCAGTGCTACAATAGTAGGTTACGCTAAAGGTAGAAGCCGCTGAGGGGTATTTAGGAACGTTCCAAAGTCAAGGGGGAAGAGAAAACAAGGAAATCCAAGGGATTTGTAGCCTCTGGTGCAGGGGTCCTCAAACTGTTTAAACAGGGGCCAGTTTACTGTCCCTCAGACCCGTTGGAGGGCCGGACTATAGTTATAAACAAATTCCTATGCACACTGCCCATATCTTATTTTGAAGTAAAAAAGCAAAACGGGGCAAAAACACCCAGCAGGCAGGATAAATGTCCTCAGCAGGCCACATGTGGCCCGCGGGGCTGCGCTGGTGCCTATAGCAACAATAAACATCAACACAACACAACTCAGAGGCAGATGCACATACTCCTCACACTAAACGGCCCTGTAAATAATGCCCAAGGCACCATTGAAACTCTTGTGTGAGTTATAAATAAATGCTAATACCCTAAACTTCAAGCTGTACAGAGATTTGATGGCTCCCAATTTACAGAAGGAACAGCTACAACCCGAATAATTTGCTTATCTCGCTAGCGTCCTAAAAATTACTACACTTCCTTATTGATAGTTCAAACAGCTATATTTAAGTTATACAATTGAATATATTTAAACTACTTTGATATATTTCATTTTATTAAAAATTTTAATCTAAAAGTGCCCCCAAACAACAAAATTAGCTTAGACATTCACATCTTTTTAAAAAAATCGCCAATTGCAGAAATAGTTCTCCATGAAAGATGTCCATTTACAGAACTGAAAATGCAGTTTTAAAATAAAGAACTAAAATTCTGGTCCGGATTTCATCTGTGTTCGAATCTTAGTTGCATCGATGCCTGCCGGGGAGCCAGCACCTAACCCAGGGGAAGCCAGCCCCTAACCCAGGGGAAGCCAGCCCCTGACCCAGGGGAAGCCAGCCCCTGACCCAGGGGAGCCAGCCCCTAACCCAGGGGAGCCAACCCCTAACCCAGGGGAAGCCAGCCCCTGACTCAGGGGAAGCCAGCCCCTGACCCAGGGGAGCCAGCCCCTGACCCAGGGGAGCCAGCCCCTAACCCAGGGGGAGCCAGCACCTAACCCAGGGGAAAACAGCCCCTAACCCAGGGGAAGCCAGCCCAGCCCCTAACACGTCACTATGGGTCCGGCAGGCGCAATGGTACAGCGATAAGAAAAATTATAGTAAAGTTTATAAATAAAAATAAAGATTATAGTAAAGTTATAGAGAGCATGAGAGATAGAAGAGAAATATTGAAATAAATGGAGTCAGGCACATTTCATAGTAGCATGCTCATCTCAGCCCTGCTTGGTGGTCCACTTGGAGGGAGAGAGAGAATCTTTAATGCTAACCAAGGCTTTTATATTCTCTGGGGACATGCAAGCCCCCTAATTACAGGTGAGGACATGTGTCACAGGAAGGGGTTGTGCTATAGGTAATACAGTCATGGGAGGGAGTGATCTAGGGGTATCCACGCAATAGGAAGAGGAGGGATTGGGGGTATACAAGAGGCAAGATGGGCGGATCCTACATACAGGATGGCAGCCTAACTTTGTATGTCACAGAGCCGGTTTGGCCTGTTCCCTGGCTCAACTGATAAGGACCATTAATTCATTGTCTCCAGCAGCAGGGAGCAGGCCCAACCCTGTGGTGTGGGGAGACAGCAGTCTGGCAGGGACGGCCTTCAGGGAAGATGTCTGTAAGCATCTGACCTCCCCCCACAAATGCATATTATGTGACTTTGAGCATTTGAAGAAAAAAAACAAACTTCTGTGCCTTAACTTTTTCTCCCTAAATTGCAAAAAATGTTTCCTAACAGTCTAGATGGTATTTACTTGAATTACATGTGCAAAATGTACTCAAAATACATGTATTTTGTTTAAAGACTGCTATATCCCCATGGAAATGAAATAATTATTTCCTAATATTATGGATGTATTACAAACTTTATATTATACAATACTTAAGTTATAATATAACTTATTGAGTTAATCTTTTATTGTTCTCTATATTTTTAATGATTTGTGTGGGTTTATAATTTTAAATAACACTAAAATAAATGTCTCCAAATTCTGAATTTTTGTTTGAAATTTCAAATATCAGCTAAAATCAATCTTCAGATTTACAATCCATCATAAAATTGCCAGAACAACATATGACAGAGTTGTTTTAACACACCCACATAAGATTGAAGAGCACCTCGTTGAAAGAATAATCTACATAAAATTATATTTAATTGTTACTATTTGTATTCATTTGTGATAGCAAACGTTTCCCCAAATATTAATTTTCCTTTAAATTCTCTTTTAATAAAACATTTTTTATATCTAATTTTTAATATTGATCTTCTTGATTTTCATAAGATTAAAACATTAGCTCAAATAATTTAGGAATTTATGATCCTAACAAATGTTAATCAATTTGTCTGGTGTTACACAATTATGTAAAGCATTATTCCCACCCTAAAAATGGTATTCTTCTTTATAATCCAACTCTTTTAAAAGTAATTTTATAATTCCAATGACATGTATCTATTAAGTTCACTGCAAAGATAAACGAGACCAGGCCAGAGAGACAGAAAAGAAGTTTAATCTGTGCTTCCCAGCGAGATTCCGGGGCTCCAGCATGGAATCAGAGAAGTTCTGCTGTCCTGGAGGGAGAGGAGAGAAAGGGAAAGGAGAAACAGGGAGCCCTGAACTCCCAGATGCCCCAAGGGGGATCAGAGAAGTCATGCTTATCTGTGTTAGAGAGCAAGTTTTAAGCTGGTCAGAAGGGTAAACAATAAAGGGAGTGGGTAGAAGCCGCAGGTGGGCAGTTGTTGTTTGCACACCCATTTTACCTTCTCACTCTCATCTCTTTCAGTTGGGCCATTGCAACAAAAGACAATTGATGTATGTATATGTATGGAATGTGGTAGGAGTTGTTGGAGTCCCTAATAAAATGTAAAAGAAGAAAAAAAAATTTTTTTTAAATTCAATAAATTTATATAAAGTTAAAAAAAAAAAAAAAGACAGATCAGAGAAGATGTTGTTGCTCATACTGTAGAAGCTTCTGTCTCCTGCTACAATAGCTACCCCAGGGATGTCTAAGGAGTCGATGTGAAAAGGACGGGGCAATCATGTATGAAAGTTATCATTTTTCTAAGTTTTCCTACTATTTTTATCCTTTATCCTTGCTGTTTTCTTCTAGGATGACTATTATGGTGCGTACTTGTGCGTGTATTTATAAATACCAAAAGCTTTTAATATTTGCAAGTAAATTAGGAGTATATTGGGTACAGCGTCTTTTGCATGTGGGTTAGAGGAAGACCACTCTATGTTGTGCGTGTGTCTCACAGAATGCCTACTTTATGCAGTTAGAAATGCGTGGTCTCTCAGAGGAGCAGTCATTTCTTTTTTTTAATTAAAATATAACTTTTATTTAGGTGATATATTTGGCAATTTAAAATATTTAGGTATTATACAGTGATATCTGTAGACTGGCAATGTGTTTGACTACTCACCAAAATGTTGCTAAGTTGAATTCCCCAGAAGGCACCTTAGAAGACAGATTTAGCACCTTAATATTGAAAAAGCAGTCATTGAAAACACTATGGATCCCAGTTTGATTCTGGCACACATAGTTGGCTTGGTTTTACCCACTGTAGATCTTTGTTAAATAATTTCAGAGATATTTTGAGGACTTTTCTATGGCAATAACATAATTTTTAATGTATTAAATTTAATAAAAGCATATTACATGTTAATATTTTATGAACGATTATTTTTTCTTTTTTAAAACATTTTATTAGGGACTCATACAACTCTTATCACAATCCATACATACACATACATCAATTGTATAAAGCACATCTGTACATCCTTTGCCCTAATCATTTTCAAAGCATTTGCTCTCCACTTAAACCCTTTGCATCAGGTCCTCTTTTGTCCCCTCCGTCCCCACTTCCCCCTCGTTCAAGGAGCAGTCATTTCACTGACCCTCTTCAAGGTCGTTACTGACGATCCTTCTCCACGAAGCCTTCACAGACTTCTTCCTCTCCTTCTTCTTTGTATGTAATGGCCAATGGATTTTATTTTTTGCTGTGTGTTATTATTAGCTATGGCCTTTAAAAATTAATATTTTAATAATACCAATGCTGGGCCCTATTCCCAGAAATTCTGAACCAATTGGCCTAGGGTGAAGTCTTGACATCATTTTCAAAGCTGCCTATAGGGGGTATGAGTTGCAATCAAATCAGTGGCAGTGAAATATACATATATGTTTTGGTACTGAGAACCATGAATACAGACCCCCGCATTCTGTCTGTCTACTGGAACCTCTTGTGTTGAGGTCCAACACTGACTAAGAGAAGGGGTCTCTTCTTTTCTCTCCAATGAAACAGTAAGCTCTCTGAGAGCATGAGGTAAGGATTCCTTGTCTGAATTTCACATAGCCCGGGCAGAGTGTTGGTCACACATTGAGGACTCAGGTGTGATTTGAGGTTGTGTGTTATGCCAACTGTTCCTTGTCCCATGATCTCACCCCAATTTCCTGATTCTCACAGCTAAGTTTTGGATGTTATGTGATTGGGGCGTTGTATTAGTGGAGAATGATCTAGGCGACAGAAGGGCATACCTAAAGAGATACTTGCCAAAATCCTTTTTGCGGAATCCTACTTCGAGAACACTCATTCTGAGGTAATTGCAGAAGCAGCATCCATAAAGGTAGTTAGTTCCTAATCCTGGAAGGGAGGGAATGTTGGCTTGGATTTTAGTCATCTTGTTTCCCAGTGTTATGAAATTCATCATCCAGAACATCAACATTGGCATCCTTAGGCATCTATAGTAGAGTTTTCCAGAAGTGCTCTCTGATGAGATAAATTAATGAGGTTGTTGCTGTTGGGTGCTATTGAGTTGGTTCTGACCCATAGTGACCCTGTGCATGATAGAAGGAAACACTTCCTGGTCCCGTGTCATCCTCATAACTGTTGTCATAATGTGTGTGTGTGTGTGTGTGTGTGTGTGTGTATGTGTGTGTGTGTGTGTGTGTGTGTGTGTGTGTGTGTGTGTGGGTGGTGTCTGCGTTTATGTGAAAGAGAGGAGGAGGGGGGAGATAAATTTGCTATGAAAGGTTACAAGACTGAAAGAAATAGAAAATTACTTCTGGGTCTCCTTTTGGAGAACCCATGTAGCAGAGGGAGTTATACCACAGCGGCCAACACAAGTCAAAATACTCTCGTACGTATGACAACAGGACGTCCTACGCTCCACAGGCTCCCTCCACAAACTTACTAGCCTCCGAGATCTGATCTGAGGGGTTTGTAGAAAGAACATCAGCTCTGTAAGTAGTTCTGTGCACCTACTGAGAGGGTCACAAAAGGGCCATGGACTTGAACAAATTAAAAATAAGGGCAATGTTTACTCCTAGGGAGGAAACTGAGTTCTGAACACTGTTGTGCTGATAATTGCTTAATAATGAAGCCGTTGGGAGGGAAAAAAGAATGTATTTGTTGCCAGTTGCAGGGGTGTAAATGTACCCACTGTGGCTGATTTCAGCTATCCAAGGGATGGCACTTCCCAGGACTGGACTTGGCTAGGAAGAAGGTCCTAATAAATTCCGGCTAAAGCTAGAACCCAAAACATGGGTAGCTGTAGACCCTGTGTGGCCAAAAGACTCCTTCTCAGGGTTAAAGAAGGGTTAGCCCAAGAGAACTCAGCTGAACTTGTTAGATTCCTTGGGTGGGAAATACCTTGATTCTTGGATTCACAGGAGAAAGAAATTCATGCCAAAGCCTGGTTTGTGATCCAAGTGAGTTTTTTCATAAAGGACAGAAGAAGTTTCAGGTTTTACAGTTAATCGAACACAGGACTGCACCCCCACACGTGGTGGCCTGAGGCTTGAGGGAGACGCAGCAAGGCCGAGTGGAAGGCTGAGGACCAGTTGGAAAAAGAGAGCGGTGGCCTCCAGGTTCCGGTTTTTAGGGCCTTCCACTGGGAGGCGTGGTCAATGGTACTGGTTGACCCCATTGGCTGAATTAAGCTCACCTGGCCTAGATTGGCTCAATCCAGGTGTACTGCCTACCCAGGTGTACTGACCCCCCACCTTGGGGCATGAATTGGTGCATGCCTAGTGGACGTCCTGGACCCTGTTCTGCTACCTAGCAAACTCACCGTGGTTGAGTCAGTTGGGATCCACTGTCTCTCTGTAGGACAGAGTAGAACTGCCCCTGTGCGTTTTGGAGGCTGAAGCTTTACAGGGACAAGAAGCCTCATTTTCTCCCGCAGGGCAGCTGGTGGTTTTAGCTACTGACCTGTGAGTTAGCAGCCCAGCTGATAACCCACGATGCCCCCAGGGCCCTTTAGCTCAGGAAAGCGAGGGAGAAAAGAAGCACCAGAAACTTTCCAAGAAAAATAATGTCAGACACCACAGCTCTGAAACTCTCCCGAGGGGCCAACTGTTTCTCAGAACCCTCTCTGGTCACAGCCTAGGGCAAGAGTGTGATTTAAATAACGTCTCATGTAGAAATGCACTGAGGTGACCAGACGTCCTGTTTTTGAAAGGACAAAGGCCCTACTTCAACCTTGTATGATCACCTCTCTCCTTTCTGTCTCAGAGACCTGGCCAAATTAGATCCAGAGGCAAGCTGTGCTTCACAGGACCCCTGACGGATAATGTTTGGGCATTACATTATTTTTACTTCATGCTAAGTCTGTGTTCCTCAGATTGTTGAAATATATCCTAAAGCATGTGATGGGCAACAATAAATTTGCTTTTAATTCCTAAATTGGCTATTGGTTTTTATTCTATTTTTCTCTTCTCTTACCTAAATTCTTATCTTTTTCACTGGATAAGAAGATAGACTTTCAGCTGTAACCACATTGGAGAAAAATGAGTGAACTAATTCTTAATGTTTGAAAGTCTCCAAGAAAATCTAAGTTGCTCTAGGGTTAGTGAAGCCAATCCACAAAGGCGGACTAGAAGTCCAAGATGGGTTGAGCTTTTATAACAAGTATTGACACATACTAGCAAATAATAGACATGCTTGTCAAGGCAGAGTTTCACTCATTTCTCTTCCTCCTCATCCTGTTCCCTCTTCCTTCTTTATCTTTTTAAGCAGATTTAGATGACAGAATAATTTTAGAATATTTTCTGGAAACTGGTGGGGACAATTTTTTTGCAGTTGTTTTCATTCCGTAAGTTGATTCACACACAGTGAACAGCTGGTTAAATGAAGCAGTAGTGAAACTCTGACTTTTCTATCTTATTTTAAAGAAACCTATTTACAATAAGACAGCAGTTAGGATGGAAACTTGCTGACTTAAGGCGTTCTTTGGGGCAGGTTCATAGGCTAGGGTAGATTAGCTAGGACAGATCTATTTTAGCTGACTTAATTTTATTGCTGTTAATTACTATTATCTTAGTTATCTAGTACTTCTATAGCACAAATATCTCAAGTAGATAACTTACACAGACATTTATTGCAGTAGTTACATACTTTTATGTCAACTTGAAGATATATAAAGGTGTAGGGGTGATGTCCCAGCTGTCCGTCAGTTCACAGCCTGATTGTGCTTCCCTGTGGGTGGGCATTCCATTAAGGAGGACCTGGGAAATCTTTCTGGCTTGCTGACCCACAGAGCTGCCTGAGCCCTGTCTTGTTTCCACTGATGTCAGATGCACATGACTTTGCGCACATGGGCCTGTGATCTTCCTGCATTCGACATCATTGTCTGTGGTTGCACGTGGGACTTATGGACTATTATTGGACTGACAGACTTGAGTTGCACTGAGCTGGGAATCTTTTCTTGATATAGAACTTTCTCTTATACATACATGTGTTACTGAATTTGTATCCCTAGTCAACCCGGTCTAACACATTTATTTTCTCACAGTCAGGGAATCGTCCTCTCTAGGGGACGATTTCGTAGGTCCTGTCTCCTTTCAACATCTGTGGGCCCAGCATTCCTTGGAGATCTCCGTATGTCTTGGCAGTAGTCTTCCCTTGGATCTAGGAGGTTCTCAGAGCAGGGACTTCAGATTCAAGGGATGTGCTCTCCTCCTGGATCTTCTGTATTGGTGGTCAGAGTGCCCTCCTTATCAGCTCACGTCTCTCTGTATGAGGTACCCTCCCCCCAAATAAACAAGCAAACACAAAAACAAACAAATAAAGCTCCACTTGGCAGAACATTCACAGTACGCATTTTTCCCACTAGGCAAGCATCCAGCATCTCGCTCTGAGTTAGTGCACCAAGTGGTGTCACCTGGGAAGGGACTCTCTGGTCACGGTGAATTTTTTCATTAAAGCAGTTTCACTGGAACCTCATTTTTTGTGATGGTTGCTATAAGAGAACAGTGTGAGGCTATGAAATTTTGTTTCCTGCTCAGGAAAAATGACACAGAAACTATTGTGATGTGGAGCACAGTTTACAAGGACAGCGCTATGGGAAAAACTCAAGTGTATGAGTGGTTTTCTGATTTCAAAAGATGCAAAATGTCGATTGATGACAAACCTTGTTCTGGACTTCCGTCAACTTCCCGAATGGCTGAAAATGTCGACTTGAAGTGTCAATGTCGACTTGGAGTTCATTCCACCAGGTCAGACTGTTAATCAAGCCTTCTATTTAGAGATTCTGAAAAGATTGCATAACAGGGTACAACTAAATACACCTGACTTGTGGCCAACAGGAAGCTGGTTTTGCCACCAGGACAATGCGCCTGCTCACACAGCCATCTCAGTGCACCAGTTTTTGCCAAAAAACAGCATGCCTCTCTTGCCCCATCGCCTGACTTACTGATCTTGCTCTATGAGACTTTGTTTGTTTCTGCAGATGAAGAGGGATGTGAAAGGAAAGCATTTTAATAACACAGAAGAGGTGAAGAAAAAAAAAGGGAGGTGCTGTCAGTCATCCAAACAGATGAGTTTGAAAAATGTTTCCAAGAATGGAATCACAGATTTGACAAATGTTTTGAGTGTAATGGAGAGTACTTTAAAGGTGATAAGGTTGCTTTGTAAAAAAAAAAATTAAGTACACAGCTTTGAAAAAAAAGTCCAGTTTTATTTGGTACGTCCTCATATAGCCCTAGGAGGTGAAAGGTGAATGAAAGCAGGATCCCCTCGAGGGAAACTCACTTTACAGAGGAGCAGAGGTGACCTGGGTAAGAATGTTGCATTCAGCCAGCACCTATTGACCTTATACTGATCGGTCCATCAGTAACCATGGGGGATGGTTACATGATTGCATGATAAGACTACTTGCATCATTGTATAACTCTCAAACCGCTGAGAAGCAGAGCCCCGTCAAGCTGACATGTATTTGGGGTGCGAGTGCGGTTGCAGGTCAGTGGATAATGGTTGTATTGGAGTTGGTCCTCTCTTGCAGGATTTAAAATGAATTCATCCAGAGAACATCCTAAAGAAGCAGTCATCACCCTGAGAAATCTTCTGAGAAAATACTGTGGGAATCAGCTGGGCTTCGTTGTTAGTCCAGCCCTTCACAGCATGTGGGGTTACCGTGTTTATATCTTTTCATTTGCTAAATGCCTCTCACCTTCTCCCTGGAGAACATTACATTACCTAAGCTTCAAGATGGCATAGGCTCTATCACTCAGTGTCCGGTCATGGAAACAAGAGCTACTTTGGGTATTTGAAATGCCGGGTGGTTTACAGGGTATTCGTAATAAATTCTTGGAGGGGAAGAAGGCACTTAGTGTTACCAAGATATTTATAAGCATCAGGAGGAGAGCAGCTGTTGTCAAGTCCTGCCTGCAGGCCTAGGACTCGCCAGGGATTGTGTTTGCTCAGTGGGGACACTGGAAACAAAGTAATATATATACCTTGTTCCACCCTCACCCACAGCTTTTATGGGACAGTTCTCAGAATATTTGCCTGCCCCCCACTGTGTTAATCCAGGTAGACTAGAGAAAGAAATTCATAGACACTGATCTGAGAGAGTTTTATATAAAGGGTAATTGTACTAAGAAAGCATCCCAACCCAGTTCAGTTCAAGCCCATAGTCCTATATTAGCCCATATATCTGATACCAATCTATAAAGTCCTCTTCAGACTCACGAACCACATGCAGTGATGCTGAATGCAGGATGATCACAGGCAGTGGGTAGAAAGTCTTGTGGATCCAGTGGCATTGTAAGCATCTCAGCACTGGCAGGGCTCTCCACGTGCTTCTCAGGCACTCAGGGCTTCATCAGGTTAGATCCATGTAGCTTCTCCTTGGGGATGTCTTGCAGGAAGTGAGCAGAGAGAGAGAGGTGTCTCCTCCCTCCAAGGAGGAAATACCGGATTTTCCAGAATTCTCTGGAAAAGGCCATGCCCACACAGAGGCCTCATTGGTTATGATCCTATTGACAGACTAGACTCCACCCCATTCACTCTTAATCCTTTCAAGTTCTAAATTGGCACCAGATTATGTAACTACCACACCCACTCCCCCACCCCTGTCTCTAGAATGATATATTGGAATGGGGGGATAGATTGGAGGACAATAACTATCAGGGGCTGGTATAATAGGATCATGATTCATATTAATTAACAGGAGAACCCTTTACTAATGAAATAAAGAAACAAGCTACAGATTGGCAGAGAAAGATTGGGAACCATATCTGAAAAGTATTTAATATATAAAACACATAAAGGATTCCTAAACTCAACAACAGAGCAAAAAATACTGGGCAAAGGGCTTGCATCGGCATTTTACCAATGAGGAGACACAGGTGCTCAAAAAGCATTTGAAACTATGTTCAAAGTCACCAGTCATTAGGGAGCATCAAAGCAGAATCACAATGAAATTCCACTTCACGTCACTACCATGGCTAATCTGACGCTGCTACCTCTCAGACAACAACACCAATAGAAACAAGCCTACACATGAAGACCCATCAGTTCCTGCCATGTAGAATTGGCCTATGGTCACCCCACATGAACAGACACTCCTGTAATTGTTCGCAGTCAAGCTTAATGGAAATTCACAGTCAAACATATTGGGCGTGGTGGGGGATGGGGGTCGGGAGCATGCCTTTCTTGGAGAAGGTGATCTCACTTCTGTTGTAGGGCAACCTGCCACTGGGAAAAAAATTAACATTACTTCTACAGACGCCCAAGGGAGAAATATAGGCATCTTATGTCCTAATGGGACATTTTCGACTTAGTTTCTATCCAGCGCTTGGTGACTCAGACACATGCTTTAGATAACCAGGATGCTAGATATTGTCCTTTCGAGGTGCACAACCTCCTTCATAGGCCACAGCAGAAATCTCTGATCCAGGAACTCTATTAAGTGAGCTGCATGACACCTTAAACTCACCTGTATCAGATAAAAGGAACTGAAATACTCCCTCGGATTTAAGGCTGAAACACCCTCGTGTGAGAAGGAGCAGATGGCAGCCATCTCAAGGTTATGGATTCAGAGGTCATTGGATTTGGTTTAGCTCTCTTACTTTGAGAGTGCTCAATGGATGGCAGCCCTGGATGCCCATATAATTTGTGCTTTCAGCTCTCTTTGCTTTTTTAGTGACATCTCTGGGTCTAGCGCACAGAGTTGCACCTTTGTGATGAGTGTTATTGGAACGTTTGCCCTATCTCCACCCTCACTGCTGTGCAGCCAGTGTCCAGTGACTTGAGAGTCAGCCACCCATGCAGCCTGATCTAAGAAGCTGTCCTAGTCTTGTATGCTTTCCTTTTCTAAACAATGTTTGAAATTCTACAATAGTAAATAAATGAATGACACTATCAATAGAATTAACATATGCTCCATGGGGGTAAGTTATAATATTACCTAATAAAATGACAATGATGTCTCCAAAGTGGAGTAGGTGCAAATATAAACCATAGCTATAGGAATGAATTCTGAGCTCACCTTGATTGTAGCCCTAATCAAAGCACAATTAATTCTTATGAGATAGCCCTCCCTGAGACCTGCCCTCATGAAGAGATCACTAATGATATGGGTGCTATCACAAAGTGTGTGGAAGAAATTAATGGTGTCCAACTATCAAAAAGAATAGCCTTGTCTTCAGGCTTGTCTTCAAAGTCATATAAGGGAGGGTCAGCCAAGTCCACACAGAAGGCACACACAAGGATTGTAGAGAAGAAAACAGAACACTGGAGGACAGTACTGTATTCGATCTTAAATTCTGAGCACCCAACTTTCAGAAGGCAACGGATGAAGGTGAAAGCCCCAAATCCATGTACAGGGCCCCAGGTGGATTACACCTCTGGTGAATCCCCTCTGACCATTGACCAGAGTCATGGATAGCCCTGCTATCAGACAGAGTTCATTGGAAAGTGAAGTAACACAAAAGTAGTTAGGTTAAAATTCAACACCTTATTATTTGGTCTCCTTTTTATCCATTTTAAATTTGATCTCGTTTTTATTATTTTCTGATGTCTTTCCAACTGAGGTTTTTTTTCACTGTTTCATTTTATTATTGTTTATTTTTTGTAAGTTTTTCTTTATATGAAATACAAGATAGATAAATCTAGAGAAAGCAATTGGAGAAGCAGTGTTTTTGAGTTATGATAGGGGAAGTTGGGGGAAATGAGGAGCTAGTAATAAAGAGGACAAAAAAGAAGAAAAATGTTCTAAAATTTATGATGATGTTGAATTGTATGGCATGTGAATTACATGTGATAAAAATGAAATCAAACAATGTAGAGATTATGAAAAAAATACATTGACAAGGCAAACTAAACCCAAACAAAACACCAAAGACCAAACAGGTGAGAAAATAATTGGTGTGCAATAATGTGGAGACATTGTACCCCATTGCTGTTGAGAATGGAAAATGGTACAGTCATTGGGAAGAGCAGTTTGATTGTTCCTCAGCAAGCTAACCACAGAATCACTATATGACTCAACAATACCAAGTGGCTAGTGAACACTTTTTACCTGCACAGCTCAGTGGCAGTGGCTACACTCATCGTTTTCTGAATTAGTTCACCACCATTAGAGAAACTCAGTGCCCACTAAGCCATCATTCCTTTTGCTCTCTTCGTAAGTTTTAGTCTCTATATGTTTGGCAACTTTAGATAAATATGATCACACAGTATCTGTTCTTTTGCGACTAATTTCACACCGTATAATGGCTGCAAGGTTGATCTCTGTTGTAGAATGTATAGCAAGACTTCGTTTTCCTCTACGGCTGAGCATTGTTCCATCGTGAATCTGGACTCATCCTGGTGTCCGGTCATCGACTGGGGGTCATTTAGGCTGGTGTCACCTTTGGGCTGTGCAGATAGTGTTCCCGTGAGCACACGCTGCTGTTTGCACTGCGGCTCTCATTTGTGACGGGGAGTGTAATTGCTATGCAGCACACGCCCCCAGAAAATAGTCAATTTCTTAGATGGTTGTAAACCCCATGGATAAGCTTGGAAGAGTATTCGTTTTAAATTGGAAGAGTTATAATTTTAAAGAGTCAACAGGCAGATCATATTTGAGCATCGACGAAGGAAGTGAGAAAGCGAACCATGTGGTACCCAAGAAAAAAGCCAATTCAACAAGGAAAGAAAGAAAAGTTAAGTTGTAGACACTGGAGTTTACTTGACTGTTCATTGAACTTCAAGAAGACCAGTCTTGTAGGATGTTAAATGAGGGCTAAAATGTAGGATAAATAATGGAAGTAGGAGCAGAGGGTCGTGGAGGCCGTGCAGCTCCTTGAAATCCCCTCTAAGTAACTTGACATGGATGAGTGACCATTAGAAGGTTGTCAGCAAAGGGGTGATGAGAGTGGACTATTGCTGTCTCTATTTAACAGCTAAAGCCATAGATTCAGTGGGTTCAGGAAATGACCCAAGATGAGGCAGCTATGTGCTGGCCGAGCTGTGACCAGAGCCACGTCCTCTGACCAGAGGAGGCGTCTGTTTGTAAGAGTACCGCGGATCTGGGGTGGAGGTGGGCTGTGCGGAGGTCTTGGAGTGGTCGAGATGAAGGGCTGAAGGTGGCGTTTGGGTTGAAAGGTGGATGGCATGCACGGGAGAGAGGAGTCTGAAAGTGCGTGTGATACCATGGGCTTTATCTGGAGAAATGGGAATATATTAAGGAAGCATGGAAAGATAAAACACAAAGATAATTCCATTTGTACTTTCGGGATGTGGTTATAAAGCCAAACGCAACCGAGCGACTCTACCAAGCCAGTTGAGAAACCTGAGAGACTGGTTACTGTGAGGAGAATAAATGGGTTAAGGGAGGGCTGGAGGAGGTTCGAGAAAACCAGTCCCAAGAGGCCATGCCAAGAGAGAGAGGGATGTTTGGGCACCAGTGCTCCCTGGCCTTTGGCCTGACACAGCTTATGGGGCTGTGATGTGGAAGGAGCTGCTGTGTTCTGGCTTTGATGAACCCTACATGTGCAGACCATAGAGGCATATATGTCTCTATCTATGAAAATATCAATGCACAGGGGTTGCTCTGTAAAGAGCATTCCTGAGCTGCCCTAGTGGCGGTCCTGGTGTAGAGAGAGAAGCAAAGGGGAGGGGCAGGGGAGGTGCTCCCTACCGGTCCTGAGGTCAGTGGCCATGAGCTTTAATGGAACGTACCGTGGATGAGTTCAGAAATTCCTGTCTCATGTTGGCTCCTACAGGGCTATGTAACCTAGAGCAAGTTTCTTCCCTTCTCTCGGAGTCTCAGGGGTGTAATTTGTGACGTGGCTCTGCGAGCCCTCCGTTCTGAGGTTCTCCAATACAATCTTCTGATTGTTTCGGAGGCAGGACCGGTTGTCTGAGGGATGATGGAACAGGGGATCGAGGGCATGAACGTCTGAGCGGAGGCCAGGTCAGAGACACAGAGACATGGTATCACAGGAAAGGACCCGGTATCCCCTTCTCACTTAAGACCTAGGTGTGTGCGTCCATTCTCTTCTGGATGTGTGACTTCTCACCTCCATCCACATTTTGCAGACAGAAAAGGACCCAATTCTGTACTCACAGAACCCTCAGCTCATTACTGGAGAAATCTCCCCAGATGAGAGGCAACAAAGGCCTCTCCTCAGGCAGGTCTGCTTGGGCACTGCCCCTATCCGAGCTCCTCATCAGAGCTGAGGGTAGCCCTGAGTCAAAATCTCGGCCTGGTCCACTCAGATTCAAACAAGTCCTGCGTGTCAGGGATTTGTGGGTGCTGCCGTGATAGGGGCATGAGAGATAAACTACTCTACAGTTCCCCATCACCCGTCTAGCAAGCCCTTGGTGAAGCTATTCACGGGACTTCAGAGAGCTTTCAAGACTAGTGGATCTTCGCAAGAAGCACGGCTCGTTCAGCTTACTGGCACACACCATTAATCTGGGCACAGGGACCAGATCCCAGGACCTCCTTTAGTCCCCCCCACGTCAGAAATGCCACGCTTCTGAATCTGTGCTTTGGTTATTCTGTGAACGTGTGATTATCTCCACGGATTGCCCTGTGAGTCTACTCGACTACTATTGCGTGAGGTCACATGTCCCTGATCCTATGAGCTTGTGTCCACATAGAAAGAAGGGAGGCAGGTTCTGAGGAATTTGGGGGATAGCCCCGTGACTCACCTAGGCCTTTGTGCAAGTCACCGGTCTTCTCCAGGCTTTACCTTACCAGTCTATAAAGTGGGTGGGGCACATCACACCCACCTGTTTTGGTGGCATGGGCACAGTAGCTCTTGCCAGAAACATTAGGGCTACCTGAAGATGCCAAACCCATTAGTGAGGGCCTTCCCTCCCAGAGCAGGAAGTGAGCAAAGTGGAGCACATAGAGACACAGGCTGCCTCCTAGCCGTGGTTGAGGCGGGAGGGGCACTCACCACCTAGAGGCTAGTCTGGCCTCCACTGGTTGTGCAAACACACCCACATACGTTCCCTTGTTTAGTTGGCATTCTCCAAGTCCTGGTACATGATGAGCGTGTCTACGATGACTGTTTCATGGGAATCACTCCACAGACAGCTAGCATGTGGGAGTCGACATTTTCTTTCCGGGGAGAGAACCTACAAACGTATAATTTCATAGCCACAAGGGCTTTTATCCTGTGGATTTATGAAGAGTGGAAGTGGTGATGGCCTGGAGACAGGAGAATCTGAATCACATGGCTGAGCAGCGAGAGCAGGGCAAACACTCAGGTCTCCCCGTGGGTCCTGAGCTATTTTCCTATTTTGTTGGCTTGCACTTAAATAGCTGACCCTCTGGGGCATTTTCTTCTCTGCAAATTGGGACAGCCTCATCCTGCATGTATAATATAGAGGGATTCTACACAATCGCTTAATTGTTGGGGGACTGGAAGGCATGATTCCTAAAACATGGATTTTAACAGCAGAAGCAACATGTTGTGCTGAACCAGCAATCTGATGTAAAGTTCCTTCTGTCTAGGTTTAAGTTCCAGTATTCACAACATCTAGCTATGCTGACTCGGGGATGTTCATTTACCTTTCTGAGCCCCGGCTGCCATCAGCACTAGCTGCCATCAAGTCAATTCCAACTCAAGGCAACCCCATGATGTTCAGACTAGACCTGTGCTCTACAATGGGCTCAATGCCCTTTATTTTGGACGTAGATCACCGAGCCTTTCTTCCAAGTCACTTAGAGGTAAACTTGAACCTTCAAACTTTTGGTTAGCTGCTGAGCATGTGTGCCATTTACACTACCACGGTACTTCTATAACCCCAAATTAGACCCCTTTCCAGGAAGTCAGTTCTGATTCATGGCAACCCGTATTAAAAAAACAAATAAGCAAAACACCCAAACCAGTTGTCATGAAGTCGATTTCACTCATGAGATCTCCTACAGTGGGGCCTAAATTCACTACGCTAGGTCATGCAGAGTGTCTAGGCCCGGCGTGAGACAGTTTGTTTGTCTTTCCTTTGATAAACTATCATAGTAAGATACCAACTGTGGTGGGATACTTAGAAGAAGAGGAAACAGTGGCTCACAGTTATATGTATCCCACCTTCTTGGGAAGAGGGACTGCTGGGTATCTTGGAGGAAGATATGAAGTGATACAAGCCCATCGCAGGAATGAATCACGCAAGAAAGCAGCAAGACACTTCCCAAGTCGAGGAGACCCGCTTCCTCTTCTTTCCTTTAAATTGTCCAGGAACAAGTCCTGCATACTAGCAATGAATGAAGGGGCGACGCGCTAATGGAAGCTTGTATTCGTTCTGTGCAAGACCCCTGGGGAGCCTTAAAGATTATAGATCCCGAGGGAGTTGAGGATTGATTATGGACAAATGTATAAAATGTGTGAGCACCCTTTATCTGAGAGGCTTCAGAGGTTAAGGTAATGTCTGGGCTGGATGCTTTGAGAAGGTCGCTGCTTGTAACTTGCGATAGGCGTAGACTCCATGCATCCTTTTACAGTGTAGAGAGGGCAGAACTAGATAGGTTTGGGTTCAAATGATGTTCTATCATCTACCAAAGACTGGTACGTTCTCCTGTGATTGTTATAGAACGTTCTTTGAGTTAGGATCTCCCCTCCACTGGGTTCCTAGGGAATAAGGTTCAGGAAAATGAAGGACAAGGAGGTCTCAGAGCGCAAGAAGAAGAATAAAGAGTCAAACATAGAGGCTGGGGTCTCAGCTCATGAAGCTACTGGCCAGCTTCCCATTTAAACTTATACGACCTGAATGGGCCCTTTGGAACAAACCATTCTTGGAGAATCTTGCTGCCCTGTTGAACCAGAAATCATTGAACCAAACTCTTTGTACCCAGCAGACCAGACCAGCATAGGCTGGTTTAGACTGGAACCATGCAGTGCGGCTTTTGTCAGGGTATATGAAACATCTGGAATCTAGCCACTTCTGGAAGCATTCTCGAAGACCCAGGTGACCTAGAAACAGTCTCCTCTGGGGCACATCACACAGGCATCCATGATGACTTCTAGGAAAAGAAGACTAACTAGTTTCATGAAGAAGGCACTAGGAATCATTTATCTCGTGTTTAGGCCAGCTCCGTATCAAGCAGAGACATGCCCCATCTCTGACTGCAGGGCCAGGCACCCTGGGGAGGAATCCTGCCAATGCCATGCCGGGCTGCGCTCTCGTGATCTCTGGCGCTTTGTGTGGATGCCATTACGTTGCCTCACTGATGCCCTATAAAAGGTCTCCCTGGTTGCCAGTTTCTCAGATCACTGGCTTCTCCCAGATTTGCTCCTATCCACGAAGAGGTAAGTGTATACCTGTGATGGGGATATGGCAGAGACTGCACCACGGTGAAGACAGGCTGGAGAGCTGTGGGAGGAAGGTGCCCAGCAGTGGGCACTGAGGGCACCTGCTGGGGGAGGCCAGCAGCAATAGCTTAGGAAGCGCAACCTAGAGCCTGGGAAGAGAGAATGCGTGCGAGGAGAGTTTCAGAGGACTGGATCCCCTGCTCTCTCTCTCTCTCACTGACTACAGGTGTGCAGCCCTTTCTGGGGTCCAGGGGCTAAAGAGGTGATGGTGGTGGTCCAGATGATCCAAAGAGCACCAATAGTGGGGACATCCGAATCTGGTCTTTTGCTTTGCTCCTTGTCAGGCTCCAGTGGAGACCCACGCTGTCTCAGGGTCCCACTGATAGCACGTGGCCTTCAGCGGGCGTTCTCTGACCTTGTCGGAGGAAGGAGGAGAGCTGCCCTGGAGGGAGTCAGTGGCAAGAGGAAACCCACTGGGGAACAATGATTTCTCCAGGCTAATTCTTAATGTAGTATGTGGAAGGAGTAAGAAGAGAGGAGGCTCAGAGAACGGGGCAGACAAAAAGTCAGACATTATTCTATGAAACCCATTTCCCTGGTGGCAACTGATGCCCAGAGGTGAGAGGTAGTTTGTCCAAGGGCATCCAGCCAGGAATAAACACAGAGCTGAGCCCAGAGTCCCTGGCCCAGAGGCCATTCTAACTGCTGCCCGGTGTACAGCCTGTGGACACCTCAACAAGGTCACTGCTTACAGACCCAACTTGATTGCAAAGGGTGCGCTGCAGGTTTTGCTGGAGATCTTTCTAGTTTCAAAGTTTTGATGGAACCTCTTTCCCTCCCAGATTTTACAAACCCACAGCAATATGTGTGACCAACAGACGCAGCAGCAGCAGTTCCCTCCATCCTGCGTGAAAGGCTCAGGACTGGGGATGGGACAAAGCACGAAATGCACCGTTGTGAAATGTGCAGCCCCGTGCCAGACCCAAACTGCCTGTGTGTCAGGTCCTGCTTCGGGCCCGACCGTTGGTGTGAAGGGTCCTGCTATTGGCCAGACCCAAGCCTGCGTGAAATGCCCAGCCCCATGCCCAACGCAAACCTATGTCAAGTGCCCAGCTCCGTGCCAGACTCAGACTTACGTGAAGTGCCCAGCTCCATGCCCGACACAGACCTACATCAAGTGCCCAGCTCCGTGTCAGACTCAGACTTATGTGAAGTGCCCAGCCCCGTGCCCGACACAAACCTACATCAAGTGCCCAGCCCCGTGTCCAACGCAAACCTACATCAAGTGCCCAGCTCCGTGCCAGACTCAGACCTACGTCAAATGCCAAGCTCCGTGCCAGACTCAGACTTATGTGAAGTGCCCAGCCCCGTGCCCGACACAGACCTACGTCAAGTGCCAAGCTCCATGCCAGACTCAGACTTATGTAAAGTGCCCGGCTCCCTGCCAGACCCAGACATATTACACCCAGTATGCTTCTCCTGCCCAGACCTACTACGTGCAGGCTCCTGCAAGTGGTGTGACGCAGGGCTCAGGAGGCCTGTGCTGTGTCCCTGACCCCTGCTCAGCTCCCTGCTCCACCAGCTACTGTTGCATGGCTCCCCGCACCTTCGGAGTGAGCCCCCTGCGACGCTGGGTCCAGCGGCCCCAGGGCTGCTGCACAGGATCTTCTTCTGGTGGCTGTGCCGATTCTGGGTGCTGCAGCTCTGGGTGCTGCGGCTCCGGGGGCTGCAGCTCTGGGTGCTGCAGCTCCGGGGGCTGCTGTGGTTCTGGGTGCTGCTGCTTGGGGATTATCCCCATGAGGTCTCGAGGCCCTGCCTGCTGTGACAATGAGGACGACTGCTGCTGTTAGACACAGGAAGCCAGCCCCACTCCAGAATGCATTGTCCCCACCCCAGCCTGCTGTCTCCCACTTATCCCTTCTGGAACATTCACCCACCTCTTCCCCCTCCAAGTAACAGCGGAACCTCATTCCTTCCCCTCTGTGCTTAGCTTGGTTATCAAGGCAGCCTGCCATTGTGAGCATCATTCCCAAACGATGGCAAGAATAAAACTCTGAAGACCGCCCACACTGGCCTCCAGTCTCTTTCTTTGGTCTATGTTGACGGCTCTCTATCAGAAAGGATCCTTCTCTTTTATTCTTGCTTCCCAGCGAGGGGAAAGACTAGCTTTAAGCCGACAAGGCTGGCGACATCCCAGCCTGGGATTCCCCGCATCTTCTACACGATGCTGTGGATTCACCTCCCTACACAATCAGCCGTATCTGAGGTCAGAGACGTCCTGCCTGCTCTTGATTAGCGCGTGGAGAGGGTTTGGCCTTCCTGGACAAGGTCACTGGTTGCTTTGAAGAAACTCAGAGTTTATTTTCCTGGATGTTCAAGGAACTATGAACACAGCTTTGCTTAGGAGCATCCCGGGACAATGCCCAGGCTGAACTTCATAGAAGATGTGGTTTTTATCATCTCCAGAGCATGCTCGGTTGAAGCCACAGGGTAGAAGCCTTAGAGAACAGGCTCGGCCTCCCCTGCAGTGGGAAGATATTCCTCATGTCAACCGAGAGAGAGAGAGAGAGAGAGAGAGAGAGAGAGAGAGAGAGAGAGAGAGAGAGAGAGAGAAGTAGCAGTGAGCCAGAGGTCTTCAAGAGGAAGCTCATCCTCATGGAAGATCAACGGTTTGGGGGAAGTTTTTACTGCGCGAGGGCACAAACACACATTATAGGAAATAAAGGGGAAGGGACTGCTCAAGATAACCCCACCAGACATGATGCATAGGGGACACTCATAATGCTTGGTGACATATGAATGGGTAATTCCAAGAACAGATTGTCCCTGAGAATGTGCTGCAAGCTTATCCTGAGACACCGACAGCCAGTGGTGTTGAATACCAGGGTGCCTTTGAGCACCTGAAGAGCTGGGACACCTTAAGTCATGCTCCAATTCCCCACCCAAACCTCATAAGCCAGCCTCTGGGAGCTGGGCCCCCACTTTGAGCAGAGGAGCGGCCTTGCCCAGGGGCCAAGTCTCTTCTCACAGCCCCAAAAGGCGCCTGCGCTGTGGTAGGCTGCCGTGCTGCTTGTTCTGCAATTAACCGGAGGAGGCACCTTTTTCAGAAAAACATATTTATTGTTTCAAAATGATCACAAAATATGGTAAAACATTTTAAATGGAGAGAATGTAAATACAAGCTTACAATTCCACCACACACAGTTGTATTTCATTCATCTAGGCGTCCTGGTGGTCATTCCTGGTGGTGCAATGGTTAAGTGCTCAGCTGCTTACCAGAAGTTCAGGGGTTTGAACTCACCCAGCCAATCTGCTCCTATAAAGGTTAAACAAAAACCCAATCACCAACCAAACAAACCAGCCAGTTGCAGTCGTCAATTCTGACTCAAAGCATCCCTATAGGATGGAATGGAATTCCCCATAGGTTTTCCAAGGTTGTCATGTTTTTGGAAGCAGTTGGTCACATCTTCTTCACATGGAGCAGTGAGTGGATTGGAACCACTGACTTTTTGGTCAAGTATGTAACCTGGGAAACACCAAAGGGCAGGTCTACTAAGTCCTATAGGGCTGCTATGAGTTGGAATCAACTAGGGCAGCCTACAGCAAACAACACACTTTGTCTGGAAGAGCGTTCAACATAAACCACACAGAATATCCCTTGAGGCCACCCGATGCTCCTGGGAGCCAAGATCTGCAGAGAATGGCATGCGGCAAGCTTTAAGCAGCACCAAAGTATCAGAAACACACTGCAAGGAGTCAACTTATAGTTCACAGCACCCCTCTCAGGTTTCCTGTTCCATCTTCAAGTCTCCCATATCCCACAGCTGCTCAGGATTCTCTCTGACCCCAAACACCCAGCAATGTGCTGCTGCTCTCTCTCTCCTCTTGCCCGCCCTTTCTCCTCCGCCTCGTCTAAGTCTGGTCTTGCTTCCAAAGACGCAGGAAGTGGCTCTGGCTTCTTTTCTAACGTTCTCTATGCTTGTCGCTATCCTGGGAGGCTTGATTCTAGAAGATTCACTGCCCTAGTGATAAATAACTCTTATTACTTCATTTTTTCCTCTTTTTTGAGCCCATTTTATGATTTTATGCATATGGATAAAGAACAGATTATACAGCTTAAAAGACAAAACCACAATTCTCTCTGGGAGGGAGAGGGCAAGAGAATAACGACAGAAAGCAAGCATTCACACGTGAACCAGTACCAATCTCTCACATTTCTTAAATATAGTTCCTATTTATTACAACATCACCATATACAGTATACGCATACAGTGGCCATCTTTTTAATTTAATAAGTTGATATTAAACATAAATTTTTAGTGGATATAAGAGCTTGCCATTTTTTGTTGTTTTGCTTCCGAACAATTCCAAAATGCCGTCAGTCCATTATTTAGCTAACCATTCCTTATTGTCCTTTTGATGCACATTTTGCTTCCTGTGTCTCCATCATGGTGTCTGTCTCTCCCTTTCATTGTTATCTGAATTGCTACTGAGACCTGTCTACATTTAAAAGTTTCCATGAAAATAGAGCACACAGAAAAACACAAAACTCTCACAGCCATCTAGTTGATCCCAGCTCACAGTGGCTTTGGTGGACAGGGTAGAACTGCCCCTTTGTGTTTATGAGGCTGTAAATCTTTACTGGGTGTCAAAGCTTCATCTTTATCCCCAGAAGCCACTGATGGGTTTGAACCACTGACCTAGTAGTTAACAACCTACCTCATACTGTGATGTTATTTCGTGAGCTCACCTGTACATGTCCCACCTAAACCCCAGAAGGTTAACATTATTTTGAAAATAAGTAAATCAAAGTCACTGATCTCATGGAATATGGAGTCGAGGATGGAGGGGCAAGATGGAGTTCTGGGGAGGCAGGTTGGTGTGGTAGATTTGTAGGCAAGACTATGGCAGATGAGATATGGGGATTGATGGAATCTAGGCTTTCAAAGAATGCCCAGGAGCATTTTGCCAAGAGCATCCACACCTGGCAACAGAGACTTGCCTCCTTGGCAGGCTTCAGGGGACTGAACAGCTGAGATTAGGACCTGAGAGCCCCCCACAAGGTAGTCCAGAAGCTCTTCGAGAATAATTTATATCTATTTTTATTGATCCATCTAATAAATAACCAGAAGATAAATTTGCACCCAGTTTTACTATTGATTTTGAAAAATTTTCAAATAGGCTATTCATGTCAAGAAGCCTCTTGGGTAGTGGTTATGCATTGGGCTGCTAACCTAGGATTGGCAGTTCAAAACCACTCGCCGTGCTCCTCTGGAGAAAGACGGGGTTTTCTACTCCAGTAAAGAGTTACCATCTCTGAAACCCACATGGGCAGTTTTACCCTGTCCTACAGGGTTGATATGGATCCCCATGGACTCAATGACAATGAGTTTTATTTATATTACTCATGTCAAATTATGACAACCCCCAGAATAACCTCCCAGTTCTTTTTTTTCCTCCTCTTTTCTTTTTTTACACTTTATTAGTGGCTCATACAACTGTTATCACAATCCACACATATACATGCATCAATTGTATAAAGCACATCCATACATTCCCTGCCCCAATCATTCTCAAAGCATTTGCTCTCCACTTAAGCCCTTTGCATCAGGTACCTCCGGTTCTACAGCTCTCTTTGTTCAGTCTCGCTCAGGCCTGGTCAGAATGTTTTCCTTCCACTCCTTGTGGACAGCTTTTTCTTACTAAGGCTTGATCTTATAATTTAGTAGCAGCCAACTACTTTAGAAATAATCCAAGCCTCCCAGTTTATGCCCAACTCCAGGATCCCATAGGCCCTGCAGAATTGTTGCTTTATGATACCTCATTAATAGCAAACTGACTTGAGAGACTCAAATAGTTCATTCCATTTTCCGATATTCAAAGTAGATGCGCTATGTTATATGTCCCATCTATGTATATCTTTGTTATGTGAAGATCAACTTTTTAGAAATAGGCCTCGCTACTCATCCTCCACTTTGACTTATGGATTTCTGGTGGCATAGTTGTTACTCTTTGGGCTGTTAATCTCAAGGTCAGTTTTTCAAAACCATCAGCAGCTCCTGGGGCGGATGACAAGGCTTTCTATTCCCACAAAGAGTTACAGTCTTGGAAACTCACAGGGGCATTTCTACTCTGTCCATAGAGTCGTGATGAACTAGAATCAACTCGATGGTAGTAGGGTTGCTTTTGTTTTCAATACTCTGACTTTGGTATGTTTGAATGGCTAAAATTTGATAGGCCGATATGTTTTAGCGACCCTAGGAATTCCCTTGAGTTTCCATACACTGACAGCTTACAATGGACCAGTGACTTGAAATTAATATCCATACAGAAAAGACCCTTTGTCCTCTCATCTAATCTCATTGCTGGCAGACCTGAATAGAGCTGCTCATTCCTTTGAGTCTTTGTCCCCTTACGATATATTTAAAGTGGAAAGATCTACTCGTAATCTATCCACCACTGCGGCTCACATAATTGGCAGTGTTGCTGAGGCAATTTCAGTTCACTAAAAGTCTCAAAACTTGCACTGGATTATAAATTTATTCTAGATTTTATTTTAGTTCAGCAAAGAGGTAAGGGATGGTTTATTGTAACCCCAGTATTTTTTTATGGGCCATGGATAAATACCGCTAGAAAACATAGGTCAGGTTTTTCAAAAATATGCCCCAAACCTTCTAGATTATATACCATCTCTCCCATAACTATTACTTCTTTTGGGATGTTTTTAGCTGATTGCCTCAAAGCATTGGATCCGGGATACGCCCCTCTCTGCTAGCCTGTCTCTTTCTTTTAATCACTGTGATCCTTATTACAGGACGTGTTAAATGGATTGTGCATCATGATTCTTATTACCACCACCAACCTCCAGGCACCCAGCCATGCAGTCACCGTGCGGGAAGAAGAAACTCATTTTGCAGAGAAGAGCCATGTTTAATTCTGGAGTCAGAACCATTGCGGAGTCCCAGCTATTCCTCTGATACAGCCCCGTTCACAACGCTCACCCCATTCAACTCCAATGCATCCTGAATATAAGACCCAGAGCTGTGGCAAGGTCAAAGTTGTTGGTGCCCAGCTACAAAACATTTAAATAGTGCCTGGGTAGTAGAAAAGGCAGTGTTCCAGGTCTTAGAAACTCCCACCTGGTGCTCAGAGCGGAGGGTGGTGGGGACCAGCCCCCTGCAATCACTTGGAAAATGTAGTGTGGAAAGCCTTCAAGACTGGCAGGAGGGGCCAGTCCAGAGACGCCCAGTTCTTGCAGAAAGGGTGACTGTTTTGGCAGGAGATCTGCGCCCCCTGACGGCAACTTCATCAAATGAGATGTGTGTGTGTGTGAACTTTTAAAAACAGGTAGAGAAAGTCCAGTGCTCTAGGTCTATTTTTAAAAGTTCATTTGAATGAAACTAGCTTGCCTTTGACATGCCAGACTTTGCTGAAAAGACAATTTTGTCTTTCTGTCAAAGTGCAAGGACTGGTGGAATAAAGAGGGCGGGAGGTAGGGCTTCTGGCTGAAGAATTGTTTAAAAGGCCCATTTCGCATGCTGACTGAGTTTGGTCTAAAACAATGGTTTTCTCATGAAGGCCACAGATGCCGAGATGTTTGAAAATAGAAATGTAACTGAAAATGTTAAGCTGAATCCTGTGACTAACCACATCAGAACCCTGCACCAGGGTGAAGCAAATCCTACTCAGCCAAGACTCCATCCTGATTTCCTGACTTCCCCAACCAAGACTTTATTTTCTATCACTCAGTTTCTGCAGACTCTGTGAATGTTAACTCAGCTAGGACTAAACATATAAAGGGAGAGGCCGATTGACGTGGGGATAGAAAGTTAGCTCCTGACAGAATGCTTTGTTAAACAACTCTCAGGTGTAATAATCTCAGAATGTAACACATAAGCTTACTGGTGTTAAGGAAATGTTTAAGCTTGTAGTTTAATAAAACCTTTGTAAAGTTTGCTGTATTCCCTCTCATCCTCCATGCCTTCCCTTGACAAAATAAAAATCGCATTCTCTCTGTAAGTTATAATACATTGAGATTATTCTAACTCAGTGCAATTGTATGTCTCCTTTACATGAAATGTTTATATTCCTTCAATAAAACTTATTTTTAATTCTAGCAGAATATTTTGACTGGTGTTTCACAAGAACAATACCAGCAAATTGTTTATCAAGTCTATTTCTGAATTTCAACATGATTAGTTATAATATTATTAGTAACAGCAGAAGCCTTCTAACAGTTTCTCCTTTCCTTTGTAAGCAATTGCCACATTGTTTAAAAAGCTACTGATGATAGGCACATGGAGACTAATTATCACAATAACATAGCTAAGACACTCAAAGGGAAAGCCACTGACTTTGAAAGCACACCTGCGTTGAGCCAGCAGCTCAGGCCCGTGGCTCATGCAGATGGAGCCAGGAGATGGGAAGCACTGTTGTAGTAATGACGGTTCTGTCTGGAACCCATTAGAAGGCTCAAGAAGCAAGTTAGGACACAGTTTTAGCCCGGGAGGCCTATTGATACATGTGAGCTGGGCTCGCCAAAAAGAAAGAATGAATGCAGCTATCATTAGATTAAAATTTAACACCTTATCATTTGTTTTCCCTCATTTAAAATTGTTATTGAGCTGTAATTAACATACTGTACAATTCAGTCGTACAATCGTATCAAGAAGGGCTGGGCCATCATTGCTACAGTCAACTTTGCAGCCTTTCCTTCCTTCTATGCCTACGGATCCTGCCTCCCAAGCTCCCTGCTCTCCCCAGGCAATCAGTAATGCAACTGCTCTCTTCATGACTCCACACATCTTCCTTTCCCTGTACAGAAAAACACAAAAACATGATTCCAGCAACAATGACCATCTAAAAGAGAAAAAGCCCTCAAAGAAAAAAGCAGAAAGTATGAAACTTTTAGAATAAATTTGCATTAGGTGCAGAAGGAGATCAAATGACAAGATGTTACATCCTAAACTAAGTACACCAGCTAAAATCTAGTTTACAATGCTCATTGTCTGATATTTATGAATTTTAACATTCCTAGTCTATGGGCATTGGAGATTCACCAGGAACTCAATAACCATAGGGGTCCTGCAAATGGAATTTTTGCTCCCAGTACCATCCATCGCTTTCCATAAACCAGGTGTTTAGAATTTAGGCACTGGTATTGTTTCCTCCTTCAGATTTGGATCTTATTATTTACGATCCTTGATCACATAGACTAGTTATACTTCTGTGTGGACTTAGCTGACTCCTCACTTAGATGACTGCTTGTTTTCAGACAAGCCATCAATATCTCTCACATTATTCTTTATGATAGCTGGGCATCATCTGATTTCTTCACCATACTGTGCTATGGCATCCATGTCTTCAGTGATATCTTAATGCAGGCAAGTACCAGGGAGAGCCATGTTATAAGACCGATTTGTTCTTAAGTTAGGGCAGCAATCACGTGAGAGCTCTAAATCCATTCATATAACGATGGTTTCCATAAGTCCACGGTTCACTTTTCTAGACCTTGTCATTTTACTGTAGTACTCATCAATCATCTCCATGGGACTTAAGGTAATTGTATTGATAGGAAAGTTATGTTACTCAATGGCAAAGTACTGTTGAGCAATGGATCGTATACATGTGTAGGACTTCCTGTTGGATGCCAATACATGAATCGTTGGCTTGTGTATTTTCAAAATGCGGGTGACTGGTACGGGTTACACATGCCACGAGGGTCGTGGATGTGACAATACTTTCAGTGACTCTCACGTTTGAAGGCAGAACCATGCCAAGAAGAGTAACACACGCAATGTTGACTCATTTTTAATTTGTTTTAGTTTTCCTTCTTTTTGGCTATCTTTGGGATTGAGGGTTTTCTTTTGTAGTACAAGTTTTGTAATGCATTTGTGTTTTACTTTGTTCTGGCTGTTGTTGGGGGATTTGGATAATTTTCTTTATAGGAAATCCCGGATAGGGAAATCTATAGAGACAATTACTAGATGACTAGCTTCTTAAGGGTTATGGCAGGGGAGGTTAGGAGAATGGGATCGGGGTCCTAAAATTAATGAGTACAAAAATGAAGGAAAGGTTCTAAGATTGATGATGGGATAATTGCACAACTCTCCTTAATATATTAAAGTTTTGAATTGTATGATATGTGAAGGATATGTCCAAAAAAAAGCTCTTTAAGAAAAGTAAGAAAAGAGACTGGATGAAAAGAAGTAAGGAAAGCTTTAAAATGTTTTTGTTGGAATATTTTTCATAAAAAAGCAACACATTTCTGTTGGAACCATGCAAAACCTTTTCTAGATGGCCATCTTGGTGTTACCCCCTTTGATCCTGGTGTGTTTGTTCCACATCCCCTCTCATGATGGGGCAGCCAAGGATCTACTTCTGAAAAGGGAAAAAAAAAGTCAGCCTGTGAAGACCCGGTACATCACAAAGGTTTTCAGCTTATTGTGCACGTGGTCGCGATGCCTCCAGCTTGATTGGAGGGAATTAACAGCATTCGTTTATTTGGCTTTTTCAGAGCCCTGCCATTTGTAAATCCCCTTCCTCGAGTCTAGTTTACTCATGTATAAATGACCGCTTGGACCAAAGTACCAGTGACATCTCTTCAATTACCACTGTTAGGCGGCCTTTGTCTCCAGTACAGGGACGGCTGTACTGTATAATGCCCATCCCTCTTTATTTCCAGATCTAATACTTTATGTATAAGAGCATGTCCTTCAGGCTATTCCATTTCAGTGTGTATTTGGCCTAATCAAAAGTTCTGCACCGTCAAAATATGTGGGTGTGTATTCTTACGTAAAATAGCTCAAATTGTCTGACCTGGATAGCTGGAAGGCGCCCTGGTGGCGTTGGCGGGTAAGTGTGGGACTGATGACCACAGGTTGCTTGTTGAAACCACCAGCTCCTCCGAGGGAGAAACGTAGGGCGATCTGCTCCCATAAAGATGTGCCGCCCAGAAATTCTATCTTGATAGAATCACCATGAGTCCAAATTCATCAGAGGGCAGTGTTTGCTTTTGTGTCTTCTGGTCCCTCTACAATATGTATTGAAACCTTTCCGTGAATTAGGTGGAGAAATGGTAAACCTTTCCCTTGGAATGCAATTCCTGGAAGCTGGGAAGAGAGCTTGGAGAGACTGAGGGGCTGTTACCTTGAATCTGCTCCTGAGGAGAACTGTTGCCCACCTTCCCTGGGCAGCGTAGCTTTGTTGATGTTTCCTTTTTCAGGAAAATACCTCTGATCCAATTACCAACAAGCAAAGAAGATACATGCAAGCGGTCTGTTTCCACAAAGTAATAAAAAGATAGTTAGATACATGCAAATGTTTACCTTACATACAGGCCATGTATAGTCTATGAATATACGTGGAATATCGAAATGTAAGCAAAAGAAAAGGACTCGGATCTCTGTAACTCAACAGCTGATGAAGAAGGCAGAGGGAATTGGCATTTACTGATCTCTACCATGTGCTAGGCATTGTATGAGTCAGGTTTCATGTGTCGTTTTTCTTATCTGGGCAAGGTGATGGCTGCTCTGAACTACCTGGTAGGTAGAGGGGTGCCAGAGCCGGTGCCGTGGAAAGACCTGGGCCTTTGATACAGGGGGTTCCACCTACTGGCCCAAAGGTTTCAGACAATTCAATGGCCTCTCCAGCCACAGGGACAGTGCTTCATCAAACGGCGGTGACCATGCCTGTTACACATTCACATGCAACACGTTATACTCTTTCCCACTCTCCGGTCGGAAGGACTGTGACAGTAAGTCTGGAGGAAAATCGGGGAGTAACAAAATGACAATCATACCAGATGAAAATGTTACACGATTCTCCTTATTTGAGATTTTGTATTTCTATAATAAAATATACAGATCCCTGATGATGCCGTGGTTAAAGTACTCAGCTGCTGGCCAAATAGCAGTGCTTCCAATCCACCCGCCACTCCTTGGGAGAAAGAGGTGGCAGTCTGCTTCCATAAGGACTTAGGGTGCTGCAACTTTAGAAACCGTAAGTTTCCCCAGAGAGCAGTTCCATTCTGTCCTGTACGGTCACTGTGAGCCGGAAGTGACGCAATAACAATGAAGTGGGTTTTGTTTATAATAGTGAAATGCAATCAGGGCAGATTTTCATTAGAGCGAAACTGGTGCCACTGTATAAGCCGACACTACAAATATCCATTGTGTCCCAGATAGTCTCCCATCTGTCCTGATCCCAGCTCTGCCATGAATTCCTTTGTAACCTTGACTTCAATCCTTTGGCCCCGAGATGGCCACTCTGGAATGGGGAATTGGGGTGAGCCAATCACAAAGGATCTTTTCTAGTCCAAATGATCTGTACTCCCAACTCTTGAATCTCTTCCGTGTTTGGGGAGAGTACCTTTCCGGTAAAATGGAAGTAGGTTGATGGGTTGATTAGCCTGCCGTACCCCTTAAAGGGGCATAGGGAGTGAGGAGCCCAGATAACAGCTTCTCCCTGGGCTCAGTGCTTGACAGGGAGAAAGAATCTAGACCAAGTCCTCAGACAAGCTGGCTGGGGAAAATGTCATAATCAGATGCCATGCCTTGCCATGGGTGTCAGCATCTCCACCCAGTTGACAAGTGGCTAATGACCTGGTTAGCAAGTCTGCTGTGTGAGACAGGTAGGTGTTGGACTGGAGGTGGGGATGGGTGTGAATAAATCTACAGCACAAAGGGCTGAGGGAAGCAGGCAGTGGCTAAGATTCCCAGAGACCCTCCTGGGCAGCCCTCCTGCACCACTGTTTAGTCAAGAGACCTGTCCGTGTCAGCTTCCTACCCCGGTGCTGCTTAGAGATGGGAACAGGTCCCATTTGTTGTCGTGATTCAGAGTGTAGCACAGGGTGGAACTGGATGCATTCTTGTTAAATAAGGAACTTCATCTCTTCCCCGTTGATGGGCCTTCAAAAAACCCAACCAAACCCACTTTCCCCAGTTGATTGTGACTCATGGTGAACCCCTGTGTTAGAGAGCAGAGCTACGGCTAGGGTTTGGTGGACTGTAATCTTTACTGAAGCGGATTACCAGACTCTCCTTCCAAGGGGCCCATGGGTGGATTTGAATCACCAACCTTTTCATTAGTAGCTGAATGCAAGCCCTGTGCACCACCCAGGAATCTCTCGTGTGTCTATCCCATAGGAATTTTCTCTACTGTTGGAATCCATTCTAGTTACTCAGGGAATCCCAGAGGAAATACATAGGCTTTGCTTTTAGGAACTTCTTGGACAGAAAATCATGTGCTAAATATTACCTACAGTTTATTGAACCTGTCATAGTCCTAAACTTTCCATATTCCACCCCCCAGCTACCCTCATTCAGACAGTGCCCCCCGCCCCAATTTCCATGTCTAGTTGATTTTCCTCTTGGGATTTTTAAATACCTAATGCTAAGCAACATATGTATTTGTATATTGCCTTTTCTTATTTTCTGGAATTAAAATATCCTGAAAGCAGGGGTCTTGTCTGTTTTATTTGTTGTGATATCTCCAGTGTGAAAAACAATATCTGGCAGATAATACATAGTCAATCTATATTTACTGGAAAAATAATTAAGTCTCATTTAATTCTCACCCTAAATCCAGAGGTAGGCACATTTTTTCCTGCTCATTTTATGGCTGAGATAGTGAAGTAGATTCAATAACTTGCACAGTGTGACATTCAAGGGAGCTGAGTGAACTAGCATTTTTAAAATTAAGAGTCTTAGTTATTAGCTAGTTATATGGTGCTAAATTCAGGTTCTAAAACCTAAATGTCCACATAAGACATTGGAGAATCTGCTGTTTATGAAAGAGACAGTCGTTAGTGCTCATCTCCATTCCAATCTACGCTTCCTTTGCTCTCCAGTTCCCCCTTTGAATGCTAATATTAAGGCGTTCTGCTGGTAATGACTTATGCATTGGACTGCTAACCCCATGCCCCCAGTTCAAACCCACCCGCTGTTCTGATGGTGAGAGCTGAGGCTGTGTGCCCCAGTAGAGATGGACAGTCTCAGAAACCATATGGAGGAGTTTTACTCTGCCCTCTAGAGTCACTATGGGTCAGAACGGACTTGGAGGCAGTGAGATTTCAAGTTGAGTAGCAACAACTAAAACTGCACCACTTAAAATATTGTCTACGTGCTTGGTCAGAATTCATAAACAAAGCACTTCCACCTCCAACATCTCATTTAGTAAAGCAGCTGGAAGAAGTAGTAAGGGAAACATTATTATTGCCATTTTCTCCAATGTAACAGATGGAAACCCGAGGTTCAGAGAGGTTCCGTGACTTTATCTAGAAGAAGCAGTAGTCTGTGATGGGGCAGGACTCCCAGTAGGTGTGCTGGAAATAGACCCCAGTCTCCGTCATAAGACAGCTGTTGTCCTCTCATGTCTCCACTTTCAATGTCCTCATCTTCTCATACGTGCTTTTCTTCTTGCCTTTGATTCTCTTAGTTCTTTATGCCTATTGAAAAGAAATTCAGAATTGACTTGTTCCTTTCAAGAAAGCCCCCCTTCCCTTTTCCACCTAACAAGCTGCCATTCATCATCTCCATGGTGACAGCCCGCGGCTCATGGACTGGCAATAAGCAAATGTGGCCTTGGACAGCCACGACCGAGGCATTCTTTGGTCCTGTCCTGTATCTCAGGAGTTACCTGACTTATTCAAACTACAGAGAGCTCATGTTTTAGTTTCCACACCCACATCATTCCTTTAAGAAACACTTGAGAACATGCCAGTCCTCAGTGCTGGGTGTGGAGATCAGTGCTAAGTGCTGGGAGAATCAAGATGAAGAAAGGTCATGTCTGATCAGAGCACACAGGAGCAAATGAAGGGGGAGGAAGAGATAGTGGAACACATCCCGGTCCATCAAGCCTTGAGGATGATATTCCCTCTCAGAGCAGCCAATCCACAGAGAAGACCATATGGCCAGCCCCACTGTGAGATACAACATCGCTCACTGACCCATAGCCCTACAGGGGACAACAATGGAGACACAGTTTGGGAATTTCTCCCTATCTGATCCCACCACACCGAGGCAAAACACTAAGGGTGTGCAACAGAACAGCAAGGGGAAGAGAGCAATGAAGTCCCCAGGGAATACCAAAAATAGACTTTGGGGCAGGGTTTGGTACCCCATCAGACTCACCCAGAAAACACTCCTAAAGGCCAACAAACAATCCTTGAATTAACTACAAGCTTTTCTTATTTGTTGTTGTTGTGTTGTGTGTTTTTGTTTGTTTGTTTTGTGGTCATTGAATTTTTTGTTGCTGTTGTTGTTTTGTTTTCTTTTGTTATTATCTCTGAAGGTCTGTCTAAATAAGATAGGCTGGATGAACAATCTGGAGGAGAAAACAATGCAACCAACAGTTCTGGGGAGACATGGGAGAGAGCGAGGTGGGGGGAAATGAAGTGGTGTTAACAGACCCAGGGACAAAGGAACAACAAGTGATCCAAATCAGTGGTGAGGGAGGGTGTAGGAGGCCTGGTAGGCCATGATTAAGGGGAATGTAACTGAGAGGAATTGCTGAAACCTATATGAAGGCTGAGCATGATAGTGGGACAGGAGGAAAGTAAAAGGAAATAGAGGAAAGAGTTAGGAGGCAAAGGGTATTTATAGAGGTCTAAATAAAAGCATGTACATATGTATATATATTTACATATGAGGATAAGGAAATAGAGCTATTTACATATATTTTTAGGTTTAGTATTAAGGTAGCAGATAGACATTGGGCCTCCACTCAAGTACACCCTTAATGTAAGCATTTTATTCTATTAAACTGGCATTCCATGATGCGCACCTTCCCAATATAATCACTGAAGACAAATGGGTGCATAAGCAAATGTGGTAAAGACAGCTGATGGAGCCTGGCTATCAAAAGCTATAGTATCTGGGATCTTAAAGGCTTGAAGGTAAACAAGTGGCCATCTAGCTCAGAAGCAACAAAGCCCACATGGAAGAAGCATACCAGCCTGTGTGATCATGAGGTGTCGAAAGGATCAGGTATCAGGCGTCAAAGAACAAATAATCATATCATTGTGAATGAGGGGAAGTGTGGAGTGGAGACCGAAAGTCCATCTGTTGGATACTGGGCATCCCCTTCTTGAAGGGTCACTGGGAGGAGACAAGCCAGTCAGGGTGCAGTGTAGCAAGGATGAATCATACAACTTTCCTCTAGCTCTTAAATACTTCCCCCATCCCCTGCCGCACTCATCATGATCTTAATTCTACCTTAAAAATCAGGCTAGAACAGAGGATGTACACTGGTACAAATAGGAATGGGAAGCACTCCAGGGTGAATGATCCCTTCACGACCAGTGGTGAGAGTGGTGATACGAGGAGGGTGGGATGAAAGGGGGAACCAATTACAAGGATCTACATATAATCTTGTCCCTGGAGGATGGACAACAGAAAAGTGGGTGTAGGGGCATGTTGGACAGTGTAAGATAAGACAAAATAATAATTTACAAATTATCAAGGGTTCATGAGGGAGGGAAGAGCGGGGAGGGAGTGGGGAAATGAAGAGCTGATGTCAGGGGCTTACATGGAGAGCAAATGTTTTGAGAATGATGAGGGCAACAAATGTACAAATGCGCTTTACACAATTCATCTATGTATGGATTTCGATAAGAGTTTATGAGCCCCCAATAAAATGACTAAAAAATAGATGATGAAGGGACATTCTGCCTTTGAGAATATCGGAGTCATCTGGTGGAGCCACCAATGCAACCAACAAGAAGTAAATGATAAATGCGATAAATAAGGTCTTAAAAGAACACAGGAAAGACACCCACACTATCCTGATCGGAGGGGCTAGCGGCAGGCCAACTTACACCAGCTGTCATGAAGATTTAGAGATGAGAGCATCTCAGCCAAGGAGGGACCAAGTGCTTGCTGGGACAACTGTGAGCCTAAGACGCAGGTTCTAGAGAGGATCTGCGTCTCCTCTGTCGCCTGAAACAAAGCTCACAGGTAAAGGCTGTCAGGACCACTCAGGAAATGGAAACCTAGGAGCCAGGCTGTGCCACCTCAGGGTTGCTGTACCGAGGGTAAATCCAGTTCACTGCAGAACGTCTCCCATAAGATGCCTTCCTGTGTGAAGTGCGTGGATGCTAAGTTCTGTCCTCCTTGTCAAAAGGAAAGGTCGTTTTTTTAGGGGAGCAAAAAGAACTTCCTTACTCTGCTGACTTTTAATCTTTCCTTGAGTTCTTGTCTGGCAATTTCTCCTCTTTACTGTCTTGTCCTATCTCTCTGTCTGCTGCCTGCACATCAAGGGATTTTATCCAACACTCTGGCTGTTTTCACAGGACAACTGAGCTATAGCACCCCATTATTGGACCTCAGATATGAGACCAGTATGTCCCAAACTCTGTTTCTTAGAATGCACATGCCACAAAAATTATCATAGAAAAGCAATCCATTATTCTGTCTGAAGGGAGGAATAAGCAGTCGAGAGGAGCAGAATAGAAAAGCCGGACAGCTTTCTCTCTGCGAAATAAGACCTTGACAACTTGTGTTTGTTACTTTGCTTGTGATGTTGTGAATTCGCAGAGCACTCTTTGAAAATATAGATACAGCAAGGAGAAGTATTAAAATGGATTAAGTAAAAAGTTCAAAAAGAAGCAATCCATATTCAAATATGTTGGAAACAATGCATCACCAAGGGATGTAATAACCTTGAATATTTCATTGCAGAATGAAAGTTCAGGAAATCTTTCCATAAAGAAAGCTGATTAACTTTACCAAGTGTTTGGTTGCAGAGCCTCTGTGTGTTTATTTGTGTGTGTGTGCACGCACATGTGTGCGTGCGCGCGTGCACGTGTGTGTGCGGGTGCGTGTGGCACTGTTTGAGATCCTATTGTGCATTTACCAAAAGTCTGCATTAAATACACAGATGGCCTCCCCACCCTGACATCCACGTCTCCAGCACCTTCCTTTTCCATACCTTGAAGGAAGGCCAGAAAGCACTGCATCTTTAAAGCTGTGAGCTCCTTTTTTATCGAGATAAGAAAAAGCAGTTACACCTTTGGAACGCCAATGTCCTCCCAGTTTGCAGGTCGTCTCGCATTCCTGGATTATTTCTGGGTCATTGGAGTTTCGGTGGAGCCATTTTATTTCACAATATGAGAATATGTATTGATATTTATCACCGATGCAGTTAAAAAAACTCTGAGTATCTACTAGGTGTAGGGCTTTGTCTAGGTGATTTCCCAGAATTTAAGTCAAATACAAACCAGCAAAATTCCCTGCGAAGGCCAACTGGTGGGTGTATTACAAATCCTAACAATCCTGATCCAACTCTGCGGGTGTGGTTTGGATAGGTGCCCTCAGGTCAGATCTGACCCATGGCGACACTGCACAACCGAATGAAACACTGCCCAGGCCTGTGCCATCCTCAGAAGCAAGCCTGTGCCGGAGACCATTGTTGCAGCCACTCTGCCAATCCATCTCATCGGGGGCTTCCTATGTTTTGATGATCCTCTACTTTACCAAGCATGATGTCCTTCCTTCTTCAGGCACTGGTTTTTCCTGACACCATATCCAAAATATGTAAGGTGAAGTCTTGCCATATTTAACCGTCAGGAGTACTCTGGCCTTACTACTTCCAAGGCAGCTTTGTTTGTCCATGGTATTTCCAATATTCTTCGCCAGTACCAAAGTTCAAATACATGACTTCTTCTTCACTCTTCCTTATTGATGTCCAACTTTCACATGTAAAGAAAAGAATTGAAAATACTATACCTTGGGTCAGGGGCACCTGAGTCCTTAAAGTAACAGCCTTACTTTTCAACTTTAAAGAGGTATTGTGCAGCAGACTTGCTCGATGTAATGGATTGCTTGATCTCTTGACTGCTGCTTCCATGAGCATTGATTGTGAATCCAAGCAAGAAAAAGCCTTAATGACTTCAATCATTTTCCCATTGATCATGATGTTACATATTGGCTCAGCTAAGAGGATTCTGGTTTTCTTTACATTGAGTTGTAATCCATACAATCTGTTGTTCATATGAAGTTTATCATATGTAGTTTACTCTGGTAGATTTCCCACAGTGTGATATCACTAATAAGAAAGCTCAGAAACGGTCTTCTTTGTCATCTGTGAGACAGTCAGACTCTGTGTGGTCTGTGGTCTCATTCTGTTGCCGTCCCTCACCAGCATCACACCCCCCACCCCCCTCAAAGCCACTCTCCTTGTCTGGTTCTCAAGTCACTTTCAGATCTGCTTGTTTGAGAGACAGTCTGCTTTCCAATGAAAGCCTATTTGTGTGAGTAGTAAACCTTCCTGGTGTGTGTGTGTGTGTGTGTGTGTGTGTGTGTGTGTGTGAGAGAGAGAGAGAGAGAGAGAGAGAGAATGTATGTATGGGATGTATGGGATCATCAGCCTCAATATCTGAATGAAACCAGCTGGGAGCCCCTTCTGACATAGTCACACCATTTAAGAAATTAACAAATCCAGTTTTAAACTTTATTAGTAATTGGGAGTTAATACATATATCATTCCATAGTTCAATCACGTCAAGCAGTATTGTATAATTCCTACCACAGTTTCCAAACATTCTTTATCTTCCTGGACTCTTTGACATCAGCTCCCTTTTACCCTTCCCCCATCACTATATCCTCCCCCCCCCCAAAGCTCTTATTCTGCTTGCTTTTTCAAGACAAGTAATACTGGCAAAATTGAAAAGAATATTCAAAATATAGAGGAACTGTGGCATTGGGGTGAGTTGTGAATTAGGCTGCTAATACAAGGTCAACAGTTCAAAATCACCAGTTTCGCTGTGGGAGAGAGATGAGACTTTCTACTCCAATAAAGGTGTTACAGCCTTTGAAACCCATGGGGCAGTTAACCTCTCTCCTATAGGGTCACTATGAGTCAGAAATGACTCCATGGAAGTGAGTTTTTTTCAAGTTAACTTTAAAGAAAAAAGGAAATAACAAATGATCAATTTTAGGACATTAGTGGAGGACCTATGGATATTTTTTAGGATAATGCATTTGACAACGTAGGTGAAATGAATGTATTGCTTAAAAAGGAAAAAGACAACAAAAACAACCCTCTATCAAAGAAGTCAAATTCACAATCAAAAACCTTTCCACAAAGGAAGCTCTAGATGATCTCACTGGGAAGTAATAATATGTTTAAGGAGGAAATGGCATTGGATGTACATAGACACCTTCAGACAATAGAGAAGACGGATGGATACATGTCTCAACTTTTGGAAAGTCTGCTGGCAAAGGTGCTACAAGAAAAATACATTTGGAGATCAATATCTTTCATGAACACATAGATTATTCCTCAACAAAATATGAAAATTTTGAAATCAGCAACCCATAACACATGGTAACATACCCTGACCACGTCCAGTTATCTTTGAGCACATTAGTCCGACATTCGAAATTAGTCACTATGGTTCATTACGCTAAGAAAATAAGGGACGCCACACTATGTTCTCACAAAACATAAAAAGAGCACTGGAAAACTTCCATGTGTTCACGATAAAACCCATCGAAACAAGAGCAGAAGAGAACCTGCTTCTATGTCTAAATAATAACTATTAAAATGTAATTAACATAATATTAAATAGTAAACACTGTATCTTCCCAAAGATTATGGCCAAAATAAGAATGCTCATGATCATCTTTTATTTTTAGGAGTTTTATTGGCATTTCATCCACATGTCATACCCTTCAATCATCCAATCATATCATGAAGAATTGTGCAATCACCACGACAATCGACTCTAGAACATTTCTTTCTTCCTTGTACTCATTGTTATTCACATGATTATTTAATTGTGGTCAATATACACACAACAAAACATTCTCCAACAACTTTTACATGTATAATTCATTGCCATTGATTGTACTTTTCATGCTGTACAATCATTAATAATATTATTTTCCAAATTATTCAGCCACTATTAACATAAACTCAATGTCTCTTAATATGGTCACCATTTCTTATCTGCATCCTATGAGAAGTTATAACCCATGTAATAAGGCAAGATAAATACAAAAACATACAAAATAGAAAGAAAAGGTAAAATGTCTTATTGGACATATGCGGTGTTACCCCCCAAAACAACAGATTTTTTTCAAAGCTATGTATTTAAGTTTTTTGTTTTTTAAACAAAGCAATCTTATCACCTTCAAAGTACTCTTAATTACACTAAATACATTTGTCAAATCTGTGATTCCATTCCTGGAAACATTTTTCATATTTATCTGTTTGGATGGCTGACAGCACCTCCCTCATCCTTTTCTTCGTCTCTTCTACCTCATCAAATCACTGTCCTTTCATGTCCCTCTTATTCCCCGAAACAAAAATAAGTCGCACAGGGCCAGGTCAGCTGAGTCAGGCGCATGGGACAAGAGAGGCCTGCTGTTTTTTGCCCCAAACCGGCGCATGGGGATGGCTGCATGAGCAGGTACATTCTTGTGGTGGCAAAACCTGTTCCCTGGCTGCCACAAATCAGACTTTTTTTGGTCACACACTGTTATGTAATCTTTTCAGAATCTCTAAATAGAAAGCTTGATTAACTGTCTGCCCTGGTGGAATGAACTCCCAAAGCTCTACAAATTGACATTTTCGTCCTTTCAGGAAGTTCACGCATGTCCAGAATGAATTTTGTCATTAATCTACTTTCCACCTTTTTGAAACAAGAAAATCACTCGTATGCTTGAGTTTTTCCCGCAGCACTGATCTTGTAAGCTGCGCTCAACATCAAAACAGTTTCTGTGGCATTTTCCCCAAGCAGGACATAAAGTCTCACAGCTGCACACTGTTCTCTTAAATAGGCCATCACACACACACACACACACACACACACACACACACAAACACACACAAACACACACACACACACACAACCCCCAAAAAACGAGGTTGGAGCAAAACTGCTTTCATGAAAAAATTCACTGTGAACAGACAGCCTTCCTGGGTGACGGCACCGAGTGGACTAAGTAAGAGCAAGCTGCTGGATGTTTGCCTAGCAGGAAAAAATCATACTATGAAGACTCCGCCCAGTGGAGCTTTTTTCCATTTTATGAGGGGTACCCCCTTGTATATTTCTGTGTGTGCATGTATAAATACTCATGAAAAATACAATAAAAAAGGTTTATAGAACTCTACATTGAAATACAGACAACATTGCTTTGTACAAATAAAAAAATATCTAAGTAAAGGTAGAGATTCCCATTACACTAAAGGATTAAATAAAGACTCCTGACAGCTCTGTAGAATAAGCATTGGGTTTTCTCCAAGGCAATGGAGCAAAACTAACCACAAGGTCACTGGTTCAACCCTACTAGCTGAGTGAGGTTATCTGCTCCCCAAAAGATTTATAGTCTCAGAAATTAGAAGAAGCAGTTCTACTCTTTCCTATAGGATCACTTTAAACCACAATAGATCACTGGTAGAGGGTTTGTTTGTTTTTAAATAATTGGGTTGGGCATCTTATTATTAATATGTCAACTATCCCCAAATCGACCTGTAGGCTTGATACACCCCCATCCAAGTGTTCAAAGCTTTTATTTAGGAAACTGACCTAGGAATTTTCAAGTTTATATGGAGATACAAAGAACCTCAATTAACTAAAATAATTTGAAAATATTAATAAAATTATATGACTCATATTAGCTTGTAAGACATAATAAAGCTATAACAAGAAAGTGTAGTATTGGTTTAAGAATACAAAAACATATATAAATGAAATAAAATATAAACCCCAGATGTTCATCAATATATACGTGACCAACTCATTTTTTTATGTCAGCACCCTGGCAAAGGAGACAAGCTAAACTTAGATATCTATGTCACATCATGAACACAATTAATGTAAAACAAATCTAACAGGTATATAAGATAAGACAATAGAATTGCTAGAAGGGAACAGAAAAAAAAATCCTCATGTCCTTGAGATTGAAAAAAGTTTCTCAGACAAAATACCAAGTATAAATGATACAAGAAAAAATACACTGGACTTCATAAAACAAAAAGAGTCCATAAACTTTTCCTTTTCAGAAAATTCTATGAATAAGATGCCGTTAAGGAAAAGGGCAAGACACAAATCAGGAGGACATATTCGCAATGCACCCAGCTGCCAAGTGACTTTTATTCAGAATCCACAAAGCCATTTTCTAACTTACTCATGAGAAGATAAGCAACTCAATTAAATAAGGGTGAAGTATTTGAATTTTTTTCCCAGAAAAGATACATGATAATTAAATATATGAAAGGATACTCAACATTATTAGTTATCATGTAAATGCAAAATAAAAGGGATAATGAAGTATTTTCTCACATTCTCCAGAATGACTAAAATTAAAGAATCTAGAAAAAATAAAATGAAAACGTCTGATACTGTCATGTGTTGGTATTCTCAGAAGTAGCTGGTATGAGTGAAAGACTGTTCAAGTTTTTGATAAACCATTTGGGAGTGTCCTATAAAGCTAAACGTGCATATCTAGTAATTCCAGACTTGGGCATTTATCCAAGAGAAAAGTGTTCTGTTCCTTGGAGAAACATATCCATAATGGGATTGGTACATGACTGTTTATTGGAGCTTTATTCAGATTACTCCAAAACTAAAGAAGACTCAAATATCCATCAACATAGAAGTGGCTAATATATTTTTTCCACCCCCGCATAGAGCATTTTATGGAGCGTCTCTCAGGAGAGAGAGAAGATACAACCTCACCAGCCAGCAGGACTGGTTCTCTGGGGCTTCTCTCCCTGTCAGCTCTGAAACAGCAGGAGTTTGAAACAGTCCCCTTGCAGGAGACTGTGGGGCAGCTTCCACTGGGGGCAGCAAGGTTTTCTGGGAAGTGTAGTCCAAGCTATTGCATATAACACTGTAGTCCCAGACTGTGCACATAATCCATTTTAGCTCATTCAAACAGTGGAATTCAATTGTACAGTAAAAATGAGCAAAAGAAGCCAGATACAAAACAACCCACTGTCTGGGTCCATTTATTTGAACTTGTAGAACTGTCTGAATTGAGCTAAGGTGACGGAAGTCAGTGCAATGCTTGTTTGGGGCATAGGATAAAAGAAATGGGGTAGGTAACTTGCAAAAAGCAGGAGAGAACCTTCTGGGGTGATAGATAAGTTCTGTATCTTGATTGGGGTTGTGGGTAAACACCAATAAAACTATTTGTCAATACTCACCTAAAATATATTTTGAATCTGTGTATTTTGTTGTATAGAAATCAAATCCTAATGAATTCATTAAAAAATGAAAAGCACTTGCTTGTGTTCCTGTATTTTTGATACAGTAGCTAATGTGCAATTGAGGGAGTTTGCATCTAACTGATCATCAATTCTGAAGAGAAGAAACTCAAAAGAAGTGATGTGATTATGGAATTCTGGACAAAATAGCTACTTAAATCAAATGGGACTTGTGGGAAGGAAGCAGGAGTGTACAGGGAGCCACTTGTAATGTATCAATGGGAGCCAAAAAATTAACACATAGAATTTCCAGTCCGACAGGTATTGAGATATTTAAATTATAGTTAGAATCCATTCCACACACACACAAACCCAGTTTTCATATGTCATAAATTTAAGAAAGAAGTCATACCTCAATTCTTTTTAAAACATACACTTAAATATTAAGAACAATTAAGTTAGTCCTTTTTGTATTGGGGAAAACAAATAAATTTATTATAATTATCAGCCGTCATCTTAATTGCATTTTAATATAATCATTTTCAAAGAAGTTTGCACTTATAAAGGAGCTCTGGCATCGCTGTGGATTAGATACTGGTTCACTAACCACAAGGCCAGTGGTTCAAACTCAGGAGCTGCTCTATAGGAAAAAAAAATAAGGCTGTGTTTCTCCATAAATATTTAGTTTTAGAAGCCCTGTAAAAGGCTGCTATGAGTTGAATCAACTCAATGACAGCAGACCTGTTTGTTTTTTATTAAATATATAAAATAAAGCATATATGTATAATAAAATAATATATATGTGATTCCATTTTTAATTGTGAGTGTTTGGGAACGTATATAAGAAGAAACAAATTCTTAATATTACAAGTAATAATGGAAACATTCATGTTAACTAACATTCATTTTACACCATCCCTCTCCATGGCTGTCTTCAGAAATATAAATACATGCCACTACTACTGATATCAATAACACTTTTGCATCAGTTATCATTTTCCTTTAAAGGTGGTCTTCCATCAAAGGTATGCATCTGGGGAAGGAAAAGGCAAAATTATAATTATTCTCAGAAGATATGGTTCTATACATTGAAAATCTCCTAAACTCCATAAGTGGAGTGTTGGAAGCAATAGAGGAATATGGCAGAGTGGCAGGATACAAGATCAACAAACAGAAGTCTATCAGACTGTTACATATCAGACAAGATCAGAGAACAGACGATTAAAAAGGTAGTAGCCTTTACAACAGCCTAGCACAAATTGAAATATCTAGGGATATACCTGACTAAAAAAATGAAAGATTTGTATAAGGAAAATTATAAAACACTACTACAAGAAACCAAGAACAACCTCAACAAATGGAAGAACATACCATGCTCATGGATTGGCAGATTCAATATAGTAAAGATGTCAGTTCTGCCCAAGTCACTCTATAAATTCAATACTATCCCGATATGAATACCACCATCATTCTTCAAAGAATTGGAAAACTGATTACCAAGTTCATATGGAGAGGAAAGAAGCCAAGAATTAGCAGAGAATTTCTCAAGAAGAAGGACAAAGTGGGAGGGCTTGCTCTACCTGACTTTAGCACATATTACATGGCCTCAGTACTCAAAACAGCGTGTTACTGGTATAACAACAGATATTCAGACCAATGGAAAAGAGCTGAAGACCCAGAAATAAAAACATCAGCATACAGGCAACTGATCTTTGATAAGGGCCCAAAAAATATCAAATGGGAAGCAGATACCCTCTTCAATAAAAGGTGCTAGAAAAAATGTATATCTACCTGCAGAAAAATGAAGCAAGAGCCTTATCTCACTCCATGCACAAGAAAAAACTCAAGGTGAATCACAGACCTTGTGATAAAACCTTGTGGGACAAACCTGAGAACCTTAGCACAGGGAATATATAGGCTATCAGAAATAGAGAAAGATACAAATACACAGGATTCACAAATAGACAAGTGGGATATACTGAAGATAAAGCACCCGTGTATATTGAAAGAATTCACCAAGAGAGTAATAAGAGAGCCCACCGACTGGGAAAACATCTTTAGCAATGACACATCAGACAAATGTCTTATTATTAAAATCTACAATACTTTGCAAGCTTACAATAAAAGAAAAACTAACTGTCCACTGAGGAGGTGGGCAAAGGACCTGGACAGAAGTTTCACAGAGTCTGAAATCTGAATGGCCAATAAGCATATGAGGAAATGTTCCCCATGTTTACCATAAGATAAATGCAAATTAAAACAACTCTCAGGTACCGCCTAACACCCTCAAAGATAGCCCAATTCAAAAAATCAGAAAGCAACAAGTGTTGGAGGGGCTGTGGGGAGATAGGAACTCTGATCCACTAGTACCTGTAGGTATGTACAGCCACTATGGAATTTGATCTGGCGATATCTAAAACAGATGGAAATTGAGTTACCAAACAACCCAGCAATCCCCCTACTGGGCATATACCCAGAAGAGGCAAGATACAAACCACGGCCAGTCATCTGTGCTCCATTTTTCATTGCGGCACAGTTCACAATTGCAAGGAGTTGGAGAAAACCCAAATTTCTATCAGCTGAGGAGTGGATTAAAAAACTGTGGTACATACATACAATGGAGTATTATACATCACGAACAAGCAGTGATGGAGGTATGAAGCACATAGCTGCACAGGAAGAGCTGGAGGAAATGATGCTAAGTGAAGTAAGCCAAGCCGAAAAGGACAAGTCTAACATGAGTCAGCTGAGGTAAGTTTTAAAAAAATGCAAAAGGGGCTTAGGGAAAAAGCTGCTGTATACAAACATTCCTGGGGTGAGGATCAGTTAATATAGCAGGGGCCAGACCAAATCCAGGGATACATATGGTAGCCAACTAAAAAGAGGGAGAAAGGAAAAGAAAAAGGTAGCGAGGGCACAGGGCACTATTCCACGCAAGGGGAGGGTATTGTTTATATCTCCACAGGGAAAAAGGGACCAGACTTCCACTCAGTGCTCCAAGATGTGAATGCAACATGCCAGCATGAAGTAGGGAACCAGTGGAGAGGTCTGAGGGGCCAGCCTCAATCCCAACTATGTGGACACATGCCCCTCCCCCCAGAAGAATTTGTTTCAGGGGACAGCAATGAATCTGCAGCTCCGGTAGAGGGACATGTCTGATCAGAACACTCGGGAGCAAATGAAGGGGGAGGAAGAGAGAGTGGAGCACATTCTGGCCCACAAAGCCTTGATGAAGACATTCCCGCTCACTGCAGCCAGTCCACAGAGAGGACCACATGGCCGGCCCCACTATGAGATATGACATCCCTCACTGACCCATAGCCCTACAGGGGACAACACTGGAGACCCAGTGTGGGAATTTCACCCCATATGACCCCACCACAGTGAGACAAACACTAAGGGTGTGCAACAGAACAGCAAGGGGAACAGAGCAACGAAGTCCCAAGGGAATAACAAAAATAGACTTTTCGGCCAGGGCTTGACACCCCATCAGACTCGACCAGAAATCACTTCTAAATGCCAACAAACAGTCCTTGAACTAACTACAAACTTTTCTTTCTTGTTGTTGTGCTTGGGGATTTTTTTTTGTCATTGGATTATTGTTTTGTTATATTTTGTTGCTTGGTTTTCTCTGTCTTGTTTTTGTGCATGTTATTATCTCCACAGGTCTGCCTAAATAAGAAAGGCTGGATGAACTACCTGGAAGAGAAAATAATGGAACTGACAGTTTTGGGGGAACTGACAGTTTTTGGGGAAAGGGGGAGTTGTGGGAAAAGGTAGTGGTGTTAACAAACCCAGGGACAAGGGACCAATAAGTGATCCAAAACGGTGTTGAGGAGCGTGTAGGAGGCCTGGTAGGGTGTGACCAAGGGTAATGTAGCCGAGAGGAATTACTGAAACCCTAATGAAGGCTGAACATGATAGTGGGACAAGAGGAGTGTGGAAGGAAATAGAGGAAAGAGCTAGGAGGTAAAGGACATTTATAGAGGTCTAAATACAGGCATGTATATATTTTTATATAAGCATTTGGAAATAGAGCTATCTGCATATATGTATGCATTTAGTATTAAGGTAGCAGATGGACATTGGGCCTCCACTCAAGTATTCCCTCAATGCAAGAACACTTTGTTCTATTAAACTGGCATTCCATGATGCTCATCTTCCCAACACAACTGCTGAAGACAAAGTGGATGCATAAGCAAATGTGGTGAAGAAAGTTGATGGTGACCGGCTATCAAAAGATATAGTACTGGGGTCTTAAAGGCTTGAAGGTAAACAAATGGCCATCTAGCTCAGAAGCAACAGAGCCCACATTGAAGAAGCACACCAGCTTGCACGATCACGAGGTATTGACGGGATCAGGTACCAGGCATCATCAGAACAAAAAAATCATATCATTGTGAATGAGGGGAAGTGCGGAGGGAGACCCAAAACCCATCTGTAGGCAATTGGACCTCCCCTTAAGGAAGAGTCGCAGGGAGGAGACAAGCCAGTCGGGGTGCAGTGTAGCAACGATGAAACATACAACTTTCCTCTAGTTCCTAAATACTTCCTCCCCTTCCACTATCATGATCCCAATTCTACCTTACAAATCTGGCTAGACCAGAGGGTGTACACTGTACAGATAGGAACTGGAAACAAAAGGCATCCAAGGCAGATAATCCCTTCAGGACCAGTGGTGAGAATGGCGATACCAGGAGGGTAGAGAGAAGATGGGGTGGAAAGGGGGAACTGATTACAAGGATCTACAAATAATCTCCTCTCTGGAGGTTGGACAACAGAAACGTGGGTGAGGGGAGACATCGGATGGTGCAAGGTGTGACAAAATAATAATTTATAAATTATCACGGCTTCATGAGGAAGAGGAGAGTGGGAAGAGAGGGGGGAAATGAGGAGCTGATGCCAGGGGCTTAACTGCAGAGCAAAAGTTTTGAGAGTGATGAGGGCAATGAATGTACAAGTGTGTTTTACACACTTGATGTATGTATGGATTATGATGAGTTGTTTGAGCCCCAATAAAAATTATTTTTAAAAAGTTATAGATCTCTTACCTATATCATCTCATATTACCATCTCTTCTTCATTATGGTCATCTGATTATTCCTATGACATCGATTTCCCCTGGACCCTCCTCCCCCAATGGATCTTACTCTGCACATCTCTGTCATACTCTGTGAGGCTGTAGCTCTCAATACACTTGTAACATCTTCATCTTACATGCCTTGTGCTCTCCCTCCAGCCAGTCACTGCTTCCTATCACAGAAGAGGGTTGTTGCCAGTCACCAGTGAGTCGGCTGCAATCACGGTCACCTTCTCTATGGCAGAAGGAAACCATGTCTGGTTCTGCCATTTTCATGATGGCTGCAATATTTGAGTCCACCGGTTTGCCCACTGTGCCAATTCATTTTGCCAAGGGTGTCCTTCCCCTGTTCCGGCCCTCCCCTTTACCAACTATGACACCCTTTCCAGAGACTGCTCTTTCTTGGTGACTTGTGCAAAATAAAGAAGCTGAAGACTCGCCATCCTAACTTTTAAGAACCATCTGTTGTATTTATCCTAAGACTAAATTATTTATTCCTTTGGGAGTCCAATAGGAGCTCTGGTGGTGTAGTGATGGGAAGTTCAAAACCACCAGCAGCTCCTCGGGAGAAATATTGGCTTTTCTTCTCTTATTAACAGTTCCAGCCTTGGAAACCCACAGGGTTTGAATCAGCATTGACTCAATAGCAGTGAGTTGTGTTTTGGGGTTTTTTGCCAGTCCGTGGTAAAAGAATATTCAGTATTCTTTGCCACATCCTCACTTGAAATGCATCGATTCTTCTGTCTTCCTTCCTCGCGGGCCTTATTCCACATGCATTTGAAGCAATTGGGGAAAAAAATCGCTTGGCCAAGTGACACTTAGTCTTCAAGGTGATTTCTTTTTAAAAGTTCAAAGTGGTCTTTTGCAAATCCTTTTGAAAATGACCTTCGCGTAGTCTGTGTTTTTATAGAGATGCCGGTGGAAGACTTGTCTGTTTCATCTTCTAGGTGGTGAAGTCTATAACGTTATCTTTGAAGATCAGGGTGGTTTTCAAATCTTCCTAAATCCTCCCCATTACCGAGTGCACTCATGTGCACATAGAAAGGTATTGAATAAGTTCTGTAGAAGGATACATACCTGCCCTTCCTTCTCCTGCTATCTCTAACTCAGGAAATGCTGTCTTCAGTTGAGTCCAATAAGGAAGCCAGGGCCACACTCAGGCTCCTAATATTGTGGGTAAGATAGTGATCACAGTGTAGTGCTCACGCGCAAGCCTAAAATGAGATTGCCTATAAATCACCGAGCACCGCATCATGGTAGCTACCGCCACAACCATTGTTCTTGCTTTCAGGGAACCTTCGTCCTGCTCGGTGCGAGGGAGTCTCGTTTGGCAGAGTGATGCCTGTGACAATGCCAAAGCCTATAAACTATCACCGCAATCCTGGTGGGAGTCATGGCAGCGGTGTGGTAACGGCTACTGCTCACTCTGCGTTCCAGACACACGCATGCTATTGCACTCAGTGTCTTAGAGGCAATATCCCAGTTTGTGCTCTGAGATGGGTCCCCTACAAGATCACTCTTTTAAAAACAATGACATTTCAGTAACTGCCTTAAGATCGCACAACTTTCCCACAGCGAGGTAAAGATGCCCCTTCACTTTGAGTTCAGATCTGTGCTTTTAACCAATGCTACAAAATGAATTTCATTCATCTTAGCTCCTCAGTTTTTCTCTTTCTGGTTTTTCCAGAATCCTTTTCACCCCTCTCTTCACAGGAGGTATCCATCACTGCCATCCATCATCAATGACTCTTGAACAGCCTTTCTCAGACAGCCCCAGACAAACCAAGCTTTCTCTCCTCTCAATTGCTGCAGTTCTTTGTCAAATCCGCACATTCGATGGCCCATTTGCAACAGCATCTTCCTCTGACCGCTATGCATAACATACAAATATTATGTACCTAACATACAAATAATGGTATTTTTTCTAATTTTTTTGTTTTGTTTCAAATGCACCCTTGACAGACCCCTAAAATCTTGAAATGGTGACTTCTCCTTTGGCTATCCTGCTTCTGTCCATATTTGTCATGAAGAAGTTTCAGTCCTCACCATGGAAACAAATATTTTCAAGGAATCTAAGAAAGACAATCTAAGGAATCTGTTTCCAAAGCTGTGGCCAACGTGGGCATCCCCTCCTTGCTTGACGTGTCTTTAACCATTTCTTACCCCGTGCTTTGTGGTTGTCCTTTTTCCTTATTTTTTTCCAGCTAGGTGTCTCACCTTTCTTTCTTAGGGGCCTTCATTTTCACACTTCCTTTGCCTACCTACTAGAACCTTGGAATACTCCCAGGCTTCTGTGCCCGCCACTGCTTGGAATGTATCTTTCTCTCTTTTCTCAATATGCATGCTCTTCTTTAGTGGCTCCATCTGACATGGTTACTTAAACACTACTTAATAAAAGAACAACCCTCCCCCCAAAACAAACAAACAAACAACTCCACCGCTAATGACTCTGATGTTGCCACTGCGGTGGGCTGCCAGGTTGACCCTGACCCATGGCACCATGTGGGACAGAGCGCTAGTCCTCTTAGCCTGTCCTAAGCTGTCAGCTCTTAGGGAACCGACCGCCAGGCCTTTTCTTCCACAGCATGATGGCTGGGTGTAAGCCACACACCTTTCACTGGGCAACTGAGCACCTAAGCCCCCACCACCTGAGTTCCCTACAGTTCAGTGGCAGCCAATAGCTCACTGAATTTTACCTGCTCATTAGTAGGGCTTCAAATAACGGTGGCAGTTACATTGTCTATTATTTTGTTTCACTTCTCTGTAAGTGTCTCCTTATGGACCTGCAAAGACTAATAAATGCAGTTTTTCTAGTTCTTGCATACTTAATCCCCAGCCTTCTGCCATGAAGCAAATGATTGACTAGAACTTGTAAAATCCGGAAAATATCTGTTTCCTTCCTAGACTCTCCTCATCTCCAGACCCCTCCCTGTGGATGCCCTCATGCCCTCCATGTGCCCCTGTCCTCTAAGGATGAATTGGCCTCTCAGGATCTTGACTTCCATGCCCTCTGTAGTTTCCTCTTCGTGCACACAGGGGCCACTGGGTCTAAATCCCACCTTTTCAAATAGGACATTAGCTCTCAAGCACCACTATCAAGTACCAACAGGAATGATATACTTTCCTCTGGGAATCTATCTTCCTCCAAAAGACGTGCAATGCTGTCCGATTTTCATGTGATGCCCAAGTTTCTGCCCAGTGCTTCATAAACACCTTCCTTCCTCCTTTTCGGATGCTTTTCCCCTGCTCCCAAGTTAATCGTGTCAGGCCAGGCATATGTGGTTGATTAAAATGCGATACAGAGTCAATCTGTAAAGGGGTCATAGTTTACACAGATCCGTAGGGAGACAGGCACCCAATCTTCAGGTGTGATCTAACAGGGGCCTGAACAAAAAGGTCAGAATCACATGATACAAGATTGACTAATTCAATGCTCACATACTCATTCTATAAGCCCCTCAAGGATTCCCGTGTCATCTTTGTATCATAGCCTCTTGCACAAGTCCTAGACCGTGAGAGATTACACAATGTATGGATGGCACTGATGAGTGAGTGGATGCACGGAGTGGAGTGGCTGGCCTGCTGCAGCCCATGTCTCAGGGCTTTCTGGATTCCTTGAGGCCCCATCCAGGGAGCCCCTGGTGCCCCAGGGCTGGGAGTGTGATGGTGTCAGCTTGAGGTGGCACAGGCTGTGCCTCACACTCTGCAGGCCACCAGCCTGGGACAAAGGGCACCAGTCCTGGGCACCTCGGCCCTGTTGGTGACAACTCCTGCTTCTTCCACTGCATCAGACAAGTGCACTGAGAGGAAGGGCACACGGAGAACTGCTGGATGGGGAGGCCAAGAGGTATAGACATTGAGGAAGGGGTCATGTAGATGTGGGGAGAGTGGGGGGGGGTGAGGGATGCTGTGACTCACAGTTGCTCCATCCTGGGATTTGTTTATAAAGGATTGATTGACAGGACCTCCTCATCTGACAGCGGTTGGGTTGTCAAGTATTTAGTGAGAAGCAGATCCTTGGAGTTGTCCTAGATTAGGAAGTAAGGGGCACAGAACTGCCTGAAATAGTGTAAAATTAAGACCCCTGCATTTTGGCAGTGGGATAAAGTCCAAAGAGCAGGAGTCCAGAAGGCAAAGAGCAGCAGTCGTGGGGAGTGAAGGGTCCCAAGCCTTGGACCTTCCACAGCTGCCTCTCTCATTCTCCAACAATACATGTGGACATCTGACCATATGAGGACATCATGGAAAGACAGTGGACTGTGTTTGCGGTACCTGGGTTAGTTTTAACATGCCCACAGGCGCATGTGGTGGTGTGGCGGTGAAAAGCTCACCTGTTAACTAGAAGGTCAGAGTTTCAAACCCAGCAGCTGCACCCTGAGAAGATGTGACAGTCTGCTTCCTTGAAGATTCTAGCCTTGAAAACCCTATAGGAAAGTTCTATCCTCAAAGGTCTGCTTTCCTGTAGGAAGATGTAGGACCCTTTAGTGGAAAAGATTCAAGATAGTTTCCACATTCTGTTTAAAATTCTTGTTCACAAAGCAGCGTGTCGTAGAAGGCCCTGTAGCAGAGAAGGCTGGGTGGCAGTGTATCTGCTTCACACTTGTCCACTGATCATTTTTCCCTTTGTCTTAGGGTCACTGGCTTCCTGTCTTAAAATGTCTTGCCAGCAGACTCAGCAGCAGTGCCAGGCCCCTGCCACATGTCCTGCCCCTAAATGCCCTCCCAGATGTCCTCCCCAGTGCCCAGCCCAATGCCCATCTCCAGCCTCTTCCTGCTGCAGCGTCAGCTCCGGGGGCTGCTGTGGGCCCAGCTCCGGAGGCTGCTGCAGCTCTGGGGGTGGGGGCTGCTGCCTGAGCCACCACAGGCGCCGCAGGTCCCACCGCCAGAGATCTGAGTGCTGGGGCAGTCTGGGGGCTCGGGCTGCTGCTCTGGGAGCTGCTGTTGACCTGAGCCAGGGGGGCCTCACAGGAGCAGCACGGTTGGACTCCAAGTGCCCAAGGGCTGTCCCAGCCTGCTGCTCCTGCTGGCCGCTGCGTCCTGGAGGCTGAGTGCTCACAGCCACCTGTGGGCTGGCCCCAGATTTCCCCAGAGGGCTCAACACCCCTTTTTTAATGTGTGACAAAATATTAAATGTGTTCCTATGTAACATCCCCTGCCATTTTCTCCTTTCTGCCAGCATTGTGCACCATGCCCGTGCTGTCCTTTACCCTTAGAAGCTGGAGGGCTCGGGTGTGAGGAGGTGGTCGATCTCCACTCACAGGGTGTCCCCAGCATGCTCGCAGCTGCTCTTTCCTGCACGCAGAGGGGGCTGCTCCAGCATGTCAGGTACCCTTTTGTGATGTCCCCTCTTTAGGACATGCTGGCACTTTATCCCACTTTGTGCCCGTTCTTTTACAATGGGTATGACAGTGTGACTCCATTGTCCTGGAGTCATAACCGTGACATTCATGTCTCCATTTCCCATGGCTGTCAGCCGCTGCTGCATCTCATTGTGGTTGTGCCACACGAACCAGTGTAGGTCCAGGAGCTCTTCCACGTGCACATTAAGATGGACTCTTCTGAGGAGCTACCACTTCCCCACTTGTATTTGAGAGACACAAACTCGTGTTCCAGCAGTATCTGACAATGGCCTGTTATCATCCATTAGTTTTTCATTAGCTAATTAAAAATGTATTAAAAGTAGATTTCCAGATCATTTCTTCAGGTCTTTCTAACTCTGAAAAGCCTTCTGAAACCTGCCCACTGCTGGTGGTACGGCTAGCATTTGAATTACGGTAGTATAACTGGTAGAATCACTGCAACATGGATGCTACCACGGCATGACCAACGAAGAGATAGGATGCAATTCTGGTGACGAAGGTGAACTTGACCTTACTGGTAATTTTTCAGTAGTTTCAGATGCCTATCAAGGCTGGACAGTAACAAAGGGATGTGCAAGAACTGGCAAATTTGAATTGTGGTGCTGCCAAAGAATCTGGACTCTGCACGGACTGCCAAAGAATCTGGACTCTGCACGGACTGCCAAAGAATCTGGACTCTGCACGGATTGCCAAAGAACCTGGACTCTGCACGGACTGCCAAAAACTCTGGACTCTGCCACGGGCTGCCAAAGAATCTGGACTCTGCACGGACTGCCAAAGAACCTGGACTCTGCACGGACTGCCAAAAAATCTGGACTCTGCCAAGGGCTGCCAAAGAATCTGGACTCTGCACGGATTGCCAAAGAATCTGGACTCTGCACGGACTGCCAAAGAATCTGGACTCTGCACGGATTGCCAAAGAACCTGGACTCTGCACGGACTGCCAAAAACTCTGGACTCTGCCACGGGCTGCCAAAGAATCTGGACTCTGCACGGACTGCCAAAGAACCTGGACTCTGCACGGACTGCCAAAAAATCTGGACTCTGCCACGGGCTGTCAAAGAATCTGGACTCTGCACGGACTGCCAAAGAATCTGGACTCTGCACGGACTGCCAAAGAATCTGGACTCTGCACGGACTGCCAAAGAATCTGGACTCTGCCACGGGCTGCCAAAGAACACACAAAGCTGTCTCCGAGGAAGTGCAGACAGAGTGCTCCTTAGAAGCAAGCACGGTGAAGGTTTGCACAGTCAGCATGTCGTCCGGAGGGGACTGTCCCCCCTTGGTAAAGTAGAGGGTCATCAGCAAAGAGGAAGACCCTATTAAGATGGATTGACACAGTGACGGCAACAATGCTCTCAAATAGAGCAATGCTTATGGGGATGTCCAGGACCCAGAACTATTTCATTCTGTTACCCAAAGCGTCGGATCTTTCAGCCATGGGTGTTCTAGCCAAGAAATAGTCTGAGCAGTTGAACTACCTAAGGAAGAATGTGACATCATGCAGGAAGGAAGCCACTAACAACCCGGGTATGCAAAGGGTACCAGCTGGTTTGCGGACAGGGAAGAAGAACTGCAGCACGGACAGCGAGGGTCGCTGACGACAGTCTTCGTTATGGGCTGCATCTTAAGGGAGAGAAAAAATTCCTTACCAATGAAACAAATAAATATCACGGTCAATGGTGAAGGTGTTGGAGTAGTCAAGGATTTCATTCTTCTTGCATCAATACACATGAATGTAGAGTGAAGAGATCATTCCATTGGGCTACTATGCTGTGAGAGAACTTTTAAAGGGTTACAAAGCAAAAATGTTTGAGGACTCAGGTGTGTGTGACTCTAAGCCTGTCACATGCACTGTCAAATGCTCATCTGCATGCAGTAGCTGGGCACGGCATAAGGAAGATCAAGGGAGGACAGATGCCTTTGCCTCCTGGTGTTGGCTGAGAATGCTGAGTACACTCAGGACTGCTAGGGGAAAGAACAAAGAGGTCTTGGAAGAAGCACAGGTATATCTCAAGGATGTGGGGGGTTGGGTTCCAGATGAGAGCAATGAAGCTATTATCCGAACAGGACACGATACCCTGTTTTATAAAAAAGTTTTAAAACACCAATATATAACCTTTGGTGGTAGAATACATATGGTTGAAATACTGGAACTACATGAGAAAGGGGAAAAAAGATGAATGGTGTCTTGATTTAGACGTGTGACAGCAAGGTGACAGGAAAGTAAGGTATTTTAAAAATCATTTTATTAGGGGCTCATACAACTCTTATCACAATCCATACATATATCAATTGTGTAAAGTACATCTGTGCATTCATTGCCCTCATCATTCTCAAAACATTTGCTCTCCACTTAAGCCCCCAGCATCAGGTTCTCATTTTCCCCTCCCTCCCCGCTCCCGCCTCCCTCATGAGCCCTTGCTAATTTATAAGTTATTATTTTGTCATATCTTGTCCTGTCCCAATTTTCCCTTCACCCACTTTTCTGCTGTCCATCCCCCAGGGAGGAGGTCACATGTAGATCCTTGTAATCGGTTCCCTCTTTCCAACCCACTCTCCCAGTATCGCCATTTACACCACTGGTCCTGAAGGGATCATCCTCCCTGGATTCCCTGTGTTTCCAGTTCTTATCTGTACCAGTGAACATCCTCTGGTCTAGCCAGACTTGCAAAGTAGAATTCGGATCATGATAGTAGGGGTGGGGGAAGTATTTAGGAACTAGAGGAAAGTTGTATTTTTCATCATTGCTACATTGCACCTTGACTGGCTCGTCTTCTCCCCTAAACCCTTCTGCAAGTGGATTTCCAGTAGCCTACAAATGGGCTTTGGGTCTCCACTCTGCACTCCCCCCCCCCACCTCATTCACTATGGTAAGTTTTTTTTTTTGTTCTGATGATGCTTTATACCTGATCCCTTCGACACCTCGTGATTGCACAGGCTGGTGTGTTTCTTCCATGTGGGCTTTGTTGCTTCTAGCCATCTTGCTAGATGGCTGCTTGTTTACCTTCAAGCCTTTAAGACCCCAGATGCTATACCTTTTGATAGCCGGGCACCATCTGCTTTCTTCGCCACATTTGCTTATGCACCCGTTTGTCTTCAGTGATCGTATCATGGAGGTGTGCACCCAATGATATGATTTTATTTTGAAGTGTTTAAAATGATTTAAAAAGTTCCAGCTTTGATTTTGGCGATTGAACTATTATTTTTATATTGTTAAAATCAGCTATCAATTCAATGAGTGGTGGGACAAAACTACTAACTAAATAAATTAAAGTGGACACGTGGAGCGATGATGATACTGTTTCATCATCCAAGAATTCTGACTACTTCATTTCTTCAATTCCAAGGTTCTGTTTTTATATTGAAAGCATATTGAAACATGACGTGTATATACTTATATAAGTGCTTCAATGGACTTTTTGTTAGGTGTCACCGAGTCAGTTCTGACGGAGAGTGACCCCAGGCACAAGAGAATAAAACACTGTCCTGGGCCTGCGCCTTCTTCACAGCTGTTCCTCTGCTGGAGCCCACTGCGGCAGCCACTGTGCCAATCCATCTTGATGAGGCTCTTCTTCTTTTTCACTGCCCCTCTACTTGATCACACTAAGTAAAGTAGAGGACAATTAATTCTTAGAACTCTTCGAATTGAGAAACTAAAGACACCTGACCTTGCTTTTTCTCTCGGGTCTTGTTGCCTCTTTGGCTATGCTTTGGCCATGGAGAACCAAAGATGCTCCTCAAACAAAGCACACAGTCTAGTGTCTAAGGCTGGTTTCCTGAAATAGTGATGATTTCTAGTCAAATCGTTTGCTGCAAGACTTTTACTACATTATTGAAAATGACCTTTTCTCAAGGTCCAGCTGTAGGCAACCGGACATCCCCTTACAGAAGGGTTGCGGGGAGGAGACGAGCCAGTCAGGGTGCAGTGTAGCAACGATGAAACATACAACTTTCCTCTCATTCCTAAATGCTTCTCCCCACCACTATCATGATCCCAATTCTACCTTACAAATCCGGCTAGACCAAAGGATGTATACTGGTATAGATGGGAACTGGGAATACAGGGAATCCAGGACAGATGAAGGGATAGAGGGAAGGTGGGGGAGAAATGGGGGACCGATTATAGAGATCTACATATAACCTCTTCCCTGGGGAATAGACAACAGAAAAGTGGGTGAAGGGAGATGTCGGACAGTGTAAGACATGACAAAATAATAATAATTTGTACATTATTAAGGGGGTGGAGCAGGGAGGGAGGGAGGGGGGAAATGAGGAACTGATATCAAGGGCTCAAGTAGAAAGCAAATGTTTTGAGAATGATGATGGCAACAAATGTACAAATGTGCTTCATACAATGGATATGTGTATGGATCATGATAAGATTTATCTGAGCCCCGGATAAAATGATTTTTTAAAAAGAAAAGAAAAGAAAAGTAAATGACCTTTCATTGGTGACATGTATGCACTCCTTGGAGAAGTCCGAGTTCTCATGTACGACCTTATAGAAAAGTGTTTGCTTCTCTTTGCTCCAGTGTTTGCCTGTGTAAAAAGAAGGTAAAAATAGTGGCATCAATCATAAAGTTTTGGTGAGGAGTGTATGAGTTAATATGTGTCAATGGCTTAGGCGAGCACAGGGAGTGAATGAGTTAATGTGTGAGTGGCTTAGAAGAGCACATGAAACTTTTTTGCTATCTGTAACCCAAGCCCCAGGGACCCCGCGTGTGGTGCTGCTGCCATGACCATGATGATCAGCCTCCTCTCCATCATTAACCTCAGTGACGTCACCATGATCACGGCCCCTCCCATTAATGACCTTTATCCTACATGCACACCTCTCTTAACTAACCCAGCTCATATTACTCACTTCCTTCCTGAGCATCCCAGAGTCTGACAATCAATTCCATACCTTTTACACTTAACTGGTGAAGCATTCTTAAATATTTTTGTTTTGTTTTTTAAAATTGGCTTTCAACCAATGGTTGTATTTTTATTTTACGGGGGTGAAAAGATAGACACAACCTAAAATACAGTGATCCTACAGTTTCTCTCTGCACAATTCAGTCTCATTGATTACAGTATTTATGTTTTGCAACTACTTGTATTATGTTTTTCCGTAGTATCCCACCACCAGGAACATATATTCACGTCAGTCTAAGCAAAAACGATTCCATTCTGCATATCATCACTATAAAATTTTGGTTTCTCTATTCTTGCTTATATCTTTTAAATGAGATCGCCCATGATTTGTCATTTTGCATTGGGTCCTGTACAGAGGTCATGGAGCCTCTGGACTGGCACACAGCAAGCTGTCCCGCAGGGCATCGCTTATGTGAGTGTCCTCAAGGCACCCGGCTCACCTTGAGCTCTGTTAGTGCTATTGGTGGTGGGGGTGGTAGATACCGTCAAGTCAGTTCCCAGTCCACTGGTCCTAAGCCATTCTCAAAACTGTTATGTCTGAGCCCGTCATCGAAGACACTGTGCTCATCCATCCCATTGATGTCTTCCCCCTTTTCTCTGGCCTACTTTATTGAGCATGATACCTTTCCAGGGAATGGTCCTTCCTAACAATATGCCAACAGTATGTGAGACAAAGTCTCGCCATTCTTGCTTCTAAGGAGCGCTCTGGCTGCATTTCTTCAGAGATGGTTTTGTTTGTTTCTCTGGTAGTGCCTGTTAGTTTCAATATTTCAACAGCACTAGAATTCAAATGCATCCATCCTTCTTTGGGCTTCTTTATTCAATGTCCAACTTTCACCTGCATATGAGATGATTGGAAAAACAGCTTGTGTCAAGTGCAACTTAGTCTTCAAAGGGGCATCCTTCTTCTCCTGCACTTCAAAGAGGTCTGGTGCACCAGATTTACCCAGTACAATATGTTGCTTGATTTCTGGACTACAGCTTCCATGAGCATTGATTCTCTGTTATCCTGCCATCTATTGGTCCAGTTGTGAGGATTTGAGCTTTCTTTACAGTAGGTTGTAATCCATAATGAAGGTTGCAGTCCTTGATCTTCAAAAGCATGCGCGTCAAGTCTTCCTCATGTTCAGCAGGCAAGGCTGAGATGTCTGCTGCAACTACTGTTGAATTACCTTCAGGAAAATTTCACTTGCCTGTGATTTTGCTCTGCAATCCCAGCATTCTGTGGCATCATCTTTATTTGAAGTAGGTACCAATATGGATCTCTTCCAGTAGGTTGGCCAGGCAGCTATTTTCCAAATTTCTTAGCATACACAAGTGAGTGCTTCCGGTGCTTCATCAACTTCTTGAAACATTTCAATTGGTATGCTGTCCATTCTTGGGGTCTTGTTAATAAGCCTTCCACCAATCCTGATTCTGACTTCTTCTTTATATATCCCAGCTTCTCTGATTCTTTGCTCTGAATACAGATTAAATAAATACGACGAAAAGATGCAATCATGATGCACAACGTTCCTCATTGTAAACCACGCAGGGCTCCCTTGTTCTTTAAAATGACTGCCTCTTTCTTGTTCCATGTCAAGGTTCTGCATGAGCACAATCAGTGTCCCGGAATTCCCGTTCTCCCTACCCCCCATAGTTTGTTATGATCCCCACAGACAAAAGCCTTTGCATGGTCAATAAAACCTAAATAAAGATCTTTCTGACATTTTCGGTTTTGAGTCAAGTCCCATCTGGCAGCAGCAGTGACATCCCTCATTCTATGCACGCTTTTGATTCTGGCTTGAATTTCTGGTGGCTCTCCGTTGATGTATTGCTGCAACCGTTGTTGAATTATTTTCAGCAAAATTTTATAGACAGCAAGGCTCTGACCACTCTGAGGAGTGCTGCTGACCTAGATTGCTCCCACGGAGAGGTGGTGTGGGGTGATTCAGACATGGACGGCCCCTCTGAACGTACCCCTTTCTTTGTACCTGCTTTTTGCAGAGACTGTAAAATGAGTTCTTTTCAAAGGGCTCACCCCTGTGTCCATAACCCCATGTCTTGTTCAGTCCTCGTGAGCACAAGCACTAGGTCCCATTTCCCACCAAATTGTCTTCTCCCAGTGCCTCTTGCTTCTTGTTTTTCATTGTCTCACACATTATACCGCCTTCTCTGCATGACGGGATCCTTTGCGCCAATCAGCGTTTCTCCAGGCTGGTGTGTGACACTCCGGTTCATGACATACTGGGCAGCACATTGCTGGGTCCGGGCAATCTCCTGGCACACAGTTTCCCTGGCCCTGTCATTTAAGCTTGAAAAGGAGAACTTCTTCCCCCCTTACTCCATGGGGTTCCTGGGTGGTGCAGTTCATGTGTTCAGCTGCTGACAAAAAGGTTGTAGGTTCCAGTCCACCCAGATACACTTTGGAAGAAAGATCTGGTGATCCACATGAAGAAACAAATCAGCCATAGAAAACCCTACGGAGCAGAGAGCTACTTTGACATATGGGTCACCGTGAGTCTGAATCCACTGGAGAGTAACTGGTGACTACAATTGTATCCGTTTATAGGATTCTCACAGTGTTGATCACACCTGATTTGTATGTCTTTCTTTGGTAATGAAGCAACATAAGTAGAAAAGCAAAGCAGAACTGAGAGGTGAAGATATACTCAAAGAGAGTGTGAGGCTACACCATCCAGATGGCGAGGCTAGAGCTTGTGTCTCCAACCTGTCACTTTGCCAATTGTGCCTAAGCTCACATGACCAGGCACATAAGATTTCATGTCCCAACTAATTTCAGCTTGCGGTGTACTATTGCAGAAGTGATTCTTTTTCCATTAAGTGAGCACCATGATATAATAAAGTGAAGCAATACTAACAATACAATGATGATAATAATGATAATTACCTTCATTGAGGGCCTATTGCTGGCCTGATTCTGCATACCTTCTATGAGAGATATTGTTTACATGCTGATTCTGATGAGACCAACCAAGGCTTAGAGAGAGTAAGCAACTTGCTCTCTGCCTCACATCTGATCAGAGGGACAGTCGTAGATTTCCCCCAAGCATGCTTGACCCCAAGGACCTTATCATTTCCCCAGGGTACTAAGGCTCCTAACGTGGCTTTTACACTCTTGCGATCATAGAAGATACAGTGTTGATTGTACCTGGTGATACCTAACATGAGAATAATCCCATGTTTTTGAATTGACTCTGACAATGCGACCTCCGTAGATTAGAATAGAGCTGCGTTCATAGGGCTTTTGGCTTTTGCTTGTGGTAAATGTGTGCCACAGAGTTTGACTTCTTGACATTCCTCACATGTGCATTTCAGTGACATTAGTTATGTGTCTCCTGTTGCTCCACCATGTGTTTCCAAATTTTCCCATTACCCGGAACAGCCACTCGGCGTTTCCCAATCTTTTGGTTAAAAGCCAAGAGCGCTAACCGTTTCTACTACCCAGGACACCAATAGGGCTTCAACATCCTTCTGGTGGTGCAATAGTTAAATGCTCAACTGCTCACCGAAAGGCTGATGGTTGAATTCCTTAGTGGAACCATGGGAGAAAGTTTGGTGAGCTTCTCTTGTATAAAATACAGACAAGAATGGGGTAGTACCACGCTGTCACCACCGCCACTACTATATATTTCTACCCAAACAAACAAGCAAACTCACTGCCAATGAGTGGATGCCAACTGAAAGCATTCCTGTAGGACAGGGTGAGCTTGCCCCTGTGAGTTTCCAAGGTTGTAGCTGCGTATAGGCATACAAAGGCTATCCTTCTCCCATGGAGCTGGCCACTGGTTTTGAACTGCTGACCTTTTGGATCACAGCTCAGTGCATGACCATTGTTCCACCAGGTCTCTGCCATAGGCTTACACATATCTTTAATACTTGTTGACTGAACCAGATTTAATAAACTACATTTTATATACGAAGATCTTATTTCTTTAAAGAGAGTCTGTAAGGAGCCCTGCTGGTGTAGTGGGTTATGCTTTGGGCTGCTAACTACAAGTTCAGCAGTTGGAAACCACCAACCGATCCCCTGGAGACAGTTGAGGCATTCTGCTCCTATAGAGATTCGCGGCATCAGACACCCACTGAGGCAGATCTACAAGGTCTATCAGTCAGAATTGACTGCATTGCGGTGACTTTGGTCCTTTTGGTTTCGAAAGGCCACTGCTCTTGAAAGGGAAGCTGCATCTAAAAGAAGCAGGCATTGCCAAGAGGACCACGCAATTCCCTGGATTGCAGATTAGCTTCCAGGGCACACGTCTGTGTGCCTGGTTTGCATCTTCAAGATCCTGGGAGATATGCTCAAAGCGGCTCACGTAGGGGTTGAAGTGGGCATCCTGAGTTCAGGGAAACTGGATCTCAAGCAGTTGATGGTTCTGCTTTATAAATCTGATGTGAGCGATTTTCATGCTGGTTGGTGTAGTGTTCCACCAAGTCCATTCTGGTCCATAATGATCCCATGCACCAGAGTAGCCTTCCCCCTTGGGTTCTCCCTATTGGAAACTCTATAAGAGCTACTCACCGGGTCTCTCTGCCACGGAGCTGTCGTGCAGTTCTGATGGATCAGACTTCTGCTCAGCAGTCAAACACTTAATCATTTTGCTGCCAGGGCGCTTTTACACACACGCACACAGACCCACAGACCCCTAAACACCCACACTTTCATTTCAGTATTGAGTTCCTGCTGTACACAGGCTGCTGGTTGGAACTGACTCAATGGCACCTATAACAAGAGCAAGAAGCTCCTACGCTACACACATGCGTCCTCACCTAAGGATCTGTGTATGCGAGCACATGGACACACATATGTGGGCATGCGTGTGTGTGTGTACATACACATGGACAGCATTTGTTGAGATACTCCGTAGCTTACTCATTTCAAGTGTTCACTCAGGGTTTTCGCTCTAGTCACGGAGCGGTGCAATGATTCCCACAGTCTGATTTCACAGCCCTTTGACCTTCCCAAAGGAGCCAGTGTCTGCTAGCACTCCCACCGTCCCTAGTCCTAAGCAAACACGGGTTTATTTTGTGTCTTGATTAATTTGCCTCTTCTGTCCGTTTCATATAAACAGGATCCTACAGTATATGGGATCTTGTCACTGGCTTCTAGACCCAACCTAGTGTCTTCCAAGTTCAGCATGTTAAGTAGGATGCATCAAAACGTCTTTTTGTCTTTATCGCCAGATACGATGACATTTTATGGATAGATCAGAACCTTTGTTTACTCACCTATAAGTTGATGGATATTTACATTGTTTCCTTTTTTATCATCCTGAATAACAATTGTTTGAACATACATGAGCATGTGTTTGCATAGGTTTCTGTTTTCACTGTTTGATGGCCATAAACTCAAGAATGGAATTGCTGAGTCATATGGAAATTACGTGTTTAACTCTTTGAGAAACTTCCCAATTGTTTTCCACACTGGGTCTACCTTATGTACTCCCACCAGCAATGCACCAAGCATTCCATTTCATCTGTGTCCTCACCAACACGCCTTATCGTCTGTCATTTTAACTAGAGGCGTCTTAGTGGATGTGAAATGTTATGTCCTTGTGGCTTTGATTTACATTTCCTCAGTGACTAATCATGTTGACGATCCTCTCACGTGCGTATCGACCAATTGCATATCTTATTTTGAGAACGGTCTATTCATATCCTTTGGTTATTTCTACATGAGTTTTCTTTTTTCTTTTCAACTGAGGCTCAGAGAACTGAAGTTACTTTACTATAGCAACCACAACTTTTAATATCTCTTCTTGTTATTGTTAGTAAAATAGATGATTATACATAAGGTTTAAGGTAATATCAATCTCAGGTTCAAATTAAGCAAAATACATATTTAATAAGTCATCAAATCGCTAAATGGGGAGGGAGCTTATCTGTCAACTCACGGCAAATAGATAATTCAAACTTAGAGAAAAGTTAGCTTTTTATATTCAATTTAATCAATGAAGTCTCAGTTCCTTTCTATCCAAGTCCACTGAAGTTTTGAAATGGTTCCTGGGGCGTATCACTAGTGATCATGTTTTATAATGTCACCCAAAAGACAATCAATGGGTACCCTCTAGGTGCCTGGATTTCTGCAGTCATCAGCCATCAAGATGTTCACAGTACACGGAAAGAGCCAGCCACATCGGCAATGAAGTTTGGTAGTTTTGTGCCCTGTCAGGGAGAACTCACGGGGAGCCCCAAATGGCCTAGTCTCCCTTGGGTGGTGGTGAGACTAAAGCTACAAAAGACGGATGGAGAAAATGATCCTTGAGCTAAATGTAATGGAAAGATTGGCAGGTGCTTGGCAGACAGGAAGAAGAGATGTGTGTTGGGAGAAAGAGAGGAGAGGGCATTCTGAACAGAGGCAAGAGCTCCAAGAAAAGATACATGCAAGGTGAGTAATGGTGAGCGTTTGGATACAAGTAACATTGTCCCCAATAACAGAGGCAGATTCGTGTTTGTACATCTTTGCTGTTCCCAAATCAATTGGATCTGAGAGCTCAGAATGAAAACACAACAAAAACCCCAAACAAAACGAGTTACCCTGATCCCAACTCACGGTGCCACTGTGGGTCAGCGAGAAAACTATGTCCCGAAGGGTGCCCAAGGCTGTGACCTTTCGGAAGCTGACTGTCAGCGCCTTCTTCCACGATCTTATTGTGTGAGTTCACGCCAACTTTTATTTTTAAAAGTAGTTGCTTTAGTTCTCTGCTGGCCTTCGAGGGAGCCCTGGTGGTATCGTGTTGCGCACTGTACCGCTAACCACAAGGTCGGCAGTTGGAAACCACCAGCTCCTCCGCGGGAGAAGAGAAGGCTTTCTAATGCTACAAAGAGTTACGCTCCCAGAAAACCACCAGGGCAGTTCTGTCCTGCCCTCCGGGGTCACTATGCGTCAGAATGGACTTGATGGCAGCGAGCGAGTGAGCATCAGAATGCTACTCAAGGGCCTTTTAGAAGCCCCGGTTCTCGGTATAAATAACCGTGCAACCTGTCGGGCAAACAGGACCTATGATTCCTTTAAAAATACTACCCTTGACCTTGAAAGATGCATTTCTACTAACTGAACCAAGGCAACAGTATGGAATTTGCTAAATGTGAATGTGTTTGAAGTAGAGATATTGTTCTTTGTATCGCCACATTTATACCTGTGGATCTGTACTTTCTCTGTTTATGTATCTCAAAACCCCAATCCTCCTCTCTCCGTATCTTCACACTTCCCTCTAGTTCATGCTGTCTCTATTCTTTTCTCCTTCTTCTTGCTTCTACTGGGGACTCTCACATCTCTTATCACAACCCATACATTCATCCAGTGTGTCAAGCACATTTGCACATATGCTGCCATCATCATTTTCAAAACATTCTCTTCCCACTTGAGACCCTGATATCAGCTTCCCTTTCCTTCCCCCTCCCGTTCCTGCCCTCCCTCCTTCAGGAACCCTTGATAAGTTATTGATTTATTATTTTCATATCTTACATTGTCCTCCGTTGTCTCTCACCCACTTTTCCATTATTCGTCCCCCTGAGAGGGGGTTCTAGATTGATCCTTGTGACTGATTCCCCCTCCCCCCACACCCTTCCCTAATCCTCCTGGTATCTCTACTCTCATTGCTGACCCTGGGGGGTTTATCTAACCTGGATTCCCTGTGTCGCAGGCTCTTACCTGTAGCAGTGTGCATGTTCTGATTTGTCAGGTAGAATTGAGGTCATGATAATGGGGGGAAGGAAGCACCAAAGAACTAGAGGAAAGTTGTGTTTCATCGGTGCTACACTGCATCCTGACTCACTCATCACTTCCATGTGACCCCTCTGTGAGGGGATGTCCAATTGTCTACAGATGGGCACTGGGTCTCCACTCCATGCCCGCCTCCCTTTCACATTGGGTATGATTTTGTTCTGGGTCTTAGATGCCTGATACCTGATCCCATCGATACCTCGTGATCACACAGGCTGGTGTGCTTCTTCCATGTGGGCTTTGTTGCCTCTGAGCTAGATGGTCGCTTGTTTATCTTCAAGTCTTTAAGACCCCAGATGCTGTATCTTTTGATAGCCGGGCACCATCAGCTTTCTTCACCACATTTGCTGCCACTGTTCTTATTGTGCCTTGTCTCCTTGTGCCTCTGTAAAGGGTGACACTGAAGAGATGTCCTGCATGGTTTAACATGAACACTTCTTTGCTCTCTCCCAGATTCAGTCCTTGCATGTTCTTTATTTATTTAACAGTTATCTGGTGACAATCTTTGCTATTAACTTCCCATTATCTTTACTCTAGGTAAGGAGCATGGTGTAGCAGTCTGTGGGCTGGGCTGCTAGCCATAAGGTCAGCAGTTTGAAAGCACCAGCTACTCCAAAGAAGAAAGATGAGGCTTTCTCTTCTTGGAAACCTACAGAGGCTGTTCTACTTTGGCCTATAGGGTAGCCGTGAGTCAGAATCAACTCCATGACAGTTAGGGAATGAGTTTACTCTAGTTAAAGGAACACTAATGAGTGCGCTACATATTAGGCTTTATACCACAAGCTCACTAGTTCGAAACCACTAGCCGCTCTGTGGGAGGAAGATGAAGCTTTCTACTCCTATACAGATTGACAGTCCCAGAAACTTCCAGATGTAGTTCCACTCTGTCCTAGCGGGCTGGTTTGAGATCAACACTATAGCAATGCACTTTATTTCTGAGTGTTTAGTTAATGCTTAGCATTAAGATATGCATCTCATCTATTGAAGCCTGGATTAGGTGGATGAGCTTGATAGGACCTTGTCGAAAAGATAAAATCTTGATTCATTCACTGCTGGAGATTGGAGGTGAGAAGATCCCAGGAATTCATGTGCAAAGATGGTATCTTAGAGCTAAATATCACCACTGTTTCAAAGATGAAGCCCAGAATCACCTGCTGAGACCTTAATAGTAGGGAGATTAGAATGGAAATGTGGGGAAATGGTAAAACTGGGGGAACCTCCTCAGCTGTTGGAAGCATATGTGTGGAGCCAGAGGGGAATATTTATGACCTAGCTTTCAGAATTAAGACCTCACTAAACTCTGTAACTCATTTCACTTTGGTCCACAATGGAAACTGCAGTCAGGAAATCAAATTGAATATTGCATTGCCTAAATTTGCTGCAAACAAACAAACGCACCCCAAACCCAGCCTCACCTAGGTGTTAAAGAACAAGGGTATCCCTTTGAGGACTAAGGTATGCCTGAACCATTGAATAAAGACCAAAGAATTGTGCTGTTGGTGAAGCACATCGCATATACTATGGATTGCTAGAAAGATAAATAAAGCTATTTTGGGAGAAGTACAGCCAGAATGTGCCGTAGAAGCATGGATTGTGAGACGTAGTCTGATACACTGTGACATGTCATCGGAAGGACAGTCCCTGGAAAAGGACGTCTTTCTTGGTCGAAGGTCGGTGAAGAAGAAGCGCCTTAATGGAATGGCTGCGAAAATGGGCTCCCCCGCTGAGCGCGGCGTTTCCTGTAAGCGAGGCAGTGTTCCCGTTTGCTGTACTAAACGTCGCCATGAATCAGAACTTGCTCGATGACACGGAACGACAACAATCATAAAGCTTCCAAAGCTTGGCAAGCCAGGGCTCAGGAAGACCCTAAGTCCTAAAATAACAAGTCTTAGAGATTTTTTTCCCGACCATGGTGCACACATATGTGCTCTCTACCCCTAAGTCACTGGATCTCATTAAATATATTCTTTCAGAGGGCTCTCTTGCTAGAAAACTGGGCTATGACGAATCCTGTTTTGGTTGTGTCCAAGGTACCTGATCACAAGTTACTTCCTTTCAAAACCTCTGTGTTATCAGTTCTATTATAATAGTAATAGGTATCCCACAGGGCTATTGCGAAGATTAATAGCATTCACATACTCAAATCAATAGCCAAATGATTCTTCTGTAGCAAATGCCCAGTATATTAACTCAAGATGGATATGTGCATTTCAAGTTATCTCTAGTTTTAGGATTGAATCCATTGAGGTGGCTAAAGAGTCTTGGTCATGCGATGGTTAAGGATGGGGCTACTAAGCAAAAAGTTGGGGGGTGGACCCCAGCAGGAGCTCTGCAGTAGGGCGTGGCCTGGTGGTCTGCTCCCAGAAGGCTGCCAGCTGAGGAAACTCTGCGGGGCGGGCAGGTGTAGTCTGTCTGTCATATAGGGCACCTGTGAGTCACAGTCAACATGATGGTAGTTTAACTATGTGTGTGTGTGTGTGTGTGTGTGTGTGTCTAGTTAAATACACATAAGCCCCAATAATACAAATATGTATGTATATATACACATATTTTATTATTCCAGTTTTAAGTTGTCCATTCTATATTACCCCCTATCCTTTTTATCTTTAAATCATTTTGAAAGTCAGATCATGAAATGCAATCTATATATATTAGTCCTATATGTCGCTTGCAATCTCAATCATCTCTGAGTGGATGTTGACTCTCTATCATTCTCGGTTGGATGTTTTTGTAAAACATAATTGGCTTGATTCTTACCACAAAGCAGGAAAGAAGACTTAAGGTGAGTAAATCAATAACCCAGATTGGTTTAAAGGGTCACACAGGCCGAGGACAATGAACTCTATACCAAGCGCAGGTTCTCTTCATTTTGTGCAGTTATCGCCATCCTTGAATTAGAATCCACTCAATGTCAGTGGGATTTCTATCTTTGAGGATATTTTAGTTGCTTCAAATTAGAATTTATTTTTCTGTCTACATCTGTCTGGGGAGAAGCTGAGACCAAGAAGAAGTCAGGGGCCTAGAGTCATCTTGCAGGAGAGAAGGTACCTTTGCCGTGCCGCCCTAGCCTCACCGCCACGTCGTCTAGGAAAGGGGGACAAAGGAGGACGGTAACAAGAAGCTACTCCTCCACAGTGCACGTGCTTTGACACTGAGACAAAACACACCCACACGTTCTAGATGACTGCAGGGAAAGGCATATAGGGAGGGACAGTGGAATGCCAACCTGCATGACGGGCCAAGTAGATGCCAACCAGTTGTCTCATGGCCCAAGCCAGACCCAAAAGCCTTTATATAAAGACAGCCCTCTGCCCAGATGCCTCAGCCTGCATGACTGCACCCCTGTGAGGAAGGTGAGTCCAGGGACTGGGCCTTGGTGTTGGGGTGCGAGTGATGATCCGGGGAGGGGGGTGCCTGAATTCATAGAGGAGAAGTTGGGAACTGATGAAAAATGGTACCTTAGCCTGAGAAGAAAAAGCTGATGTTTTTGTAGAGGACAAGAGAAGGATTCATGTGGGGCTTGTATGAAAAATTGGGTGGGGAAGTCAACGGATGTTGAGAACCTGACTTTATCCTTGGTACCCTTTTGTTCCTGCTCTCCCTGGAAAGATGTCCTCAGTAACCGACATCTGGAGAGCAGAGTTGTGTGTGGAAGAGTTACCTTCCCCCGGGGCATGGATATTTAGATGTTCTCTATAAAGAAGAATAGAAGGCCCCCTTCATCAATGAAGGATTTTCTGTTTTCAGTTCAAAGAGAGCTGTTTTTTGAGATGTCTATCATCAAATTAGCCTCCCTAATTTGTTGGTCTTTTGACTGTCTTCACAGAATGGGTGGAGTTGAGGAGGGCAAAGGGTGGAAACTCCCTAGTGTGGTGTTGGTGCTTATGCCTGCTTCCAGCAGGCAATGTTTATGCCACACCTGTGCAGGGTTCTAATTGCCGCTGAATGCCAGTCTTGTGATTAAGAGCCCTGCCTCGCAGAGGCCAGAGGAAGACATTTTTCAGGCCAGCAGGTTATCATACTTCAAGTCATAATCAACAGTGTACCAACTACCTGGTCAAGTAGGTCCTGAGTCTTTGCAAGGCTCATAGATTTTGCGTGTGTGTTTTCGTATATGTTCATAGAGCACCTGCTTAAACAACTTTCCCTGGAAAAGAGGGAAGGTAGACAAGCATTTTATGTTGCAGCACCTGCCAAATAACTGAGTGGACCCTTTGTTTCTCAACTGGATGCTTAGACTTTGAAGACACACAGAAGATACCTGAGTGCATGTTCTCTTCTATGTGTGTGTATGTGTGTGTGCCTTACACATACACATACAATGGGGTTTCAAAACGTTTGAGGAAACATACTATTATCTTCTCGTTCCACTTTCCTTGAACTTTAAGAAGCCCCCTCGTATATTGCATTGCTATTTTATGCATAAGGAAATTCAAGTGCCTGTGGGCACTTACAGCCTTGGATGCAGGTGCAACCTTCCTGGACTCCCACCATGTAGCCCCTGAGGAAGTAACAGGGATCCCCTTGTCCTCAGCGCCCTCTGGTGCCAGACGCTGGCAGTGTTCACTTCCCAGGCAGAGACTGTGGACACTGCTACCCTAGAGGTGTTGTGTCCAGAGGCTGTGTCTCAGAAGCACACAGCGAGGGCTTATGGTCGATGCAGGCAGGGCCTCACAGGGAATTGGGTCCAGGTCTTCTCTGCTGTGGGTTTGCAGAACTTGATTTGGGTGGAGCCAGAGGTCAGTGGGAGGAAGCAGGATGCCTTCTCTGGGTCTGGCTGCTCCTCACCCAAATGGCTTACTCTTCTCTCTTCTCTCCTCCCTCAGGTCCTGCCCGCCCACCTGTGTCAGGATCATGTGTGAACAGCAGTCCATGCCGTCCTTCCTACCTATCCCCCAGTGCTGCGTGAAGGGCTCCTCCTTCTGCCCCTTCCCAGCCCCCTGTGCCACAGGCCAGGTAGTGGTCCAGGAGCCTTGTGAGATGCAAATAGTGGAATGCCCAGCACCGTGCCCAGTTCAAGTGTCACAGGTGCCATGCCAGGCACCGTGCCAGTCTAAAACCACCCAAGTGAAGTCCCAAGTTCCATGCCAGGCTCAGAGCACCCAGGTTTCAGGCCAGGTTCAGGACATCCAGGCTTTAGGTCAGGCAGAGAGTACTGAGGCTTCATTTCAACCCGGGGTTACCTATGTGCCCTGTGAGGCCCCATGCCCCGTGCAGACTTGCTATGTAAAATGTGCTCCGGTTTGCTACACAGACACCTATTACATGAAATGTCCAGTCCAGACCTATGTACCCTACCCAGCTCCGCAGCCTGTCCACACATACGTGGACTACTCCCCCGTGTGCCAGGCTCGGGGAGGATTCTCCACCCAGGGCCAGTATCAGGGCTCCTATGGTAGCTGTGGCCCTCAGGTCCAGTCGCGGGCGTCCTACAGTGGCTGTACGTCTCAGTTCCAGTCACGGCCATCGTATGGCGGCTGCGCCCCCCAGTTCCAGGCGCGGGCGTCCTATGGTAGCTGTGGCCCCCAGACCCAGTCGCGGGGGTCCTTCGGCGGCCGCTGTGCCCAGCAGCGCCAGTCCCGAGCCTCCTTCCGCACTTGTGCCCCACAGTGCCAGGCCCAGGAATCCTATGGGAGCTTCACTGCCCAGCGCAGGTCCCAGAGCGCCAGCAGATGCCCCCCTCCTCGCCCGCTACAGCCTTCCTACCGCAGCTGCTCCCCGCCCTGGCGCTGCGGGCCCCACTACAGCGGCGGCCTGTCTGCAGGGTGCTCCCCGGATTGTTGCAAGGATTGCACCCCGCCCCGCCGCTCTGAGCCCATCCACCACAGCGGCTGTGCTGGCAGTCGTCCATCCGGCCGCTCTCGGAGCTGCGGGCCCAAGTGCAGGATCGAGATTTCCTCCCCCTGCTGCCCAACGCAGGTTCCCCCAACCAGAACCCCGGTTCGGATCCCCCCCATCGGACGGTGCTCCGAGAGCTGCGCACCACGGCCCTCTAATGGTGCCTCCTGTCCAGACTTGAGGCCACGTGAACTTCCGAGATCCAGCGTCTGGCCGCCACTCCGCCACCTCGACCCATATCCCGAGCCACCAGTGCAGCGACGTCCCATTCCGGCACCCCGTCCATACCCGCGGCCATGCCCAGTTCCTCTGCCCCGGGCATATCCGCGGCCGTGCCCGGATCCCCGCCCGTGCCCTCCACCGCGCCGACGTTCAGAACCCTGTTTATATCCGGAACCTCATCCGGAACCACGCCCGGCACCACGTCCTCGTCCAGTGCAGTGTGACCGTCCTCGCCCAGTGCAGTGTGACCGTCCGCGTCCAGTGCAGTGTGAGTCCCCAGAGCCACGTCCCTATCCTCAGCCTTTCGACAGCTCAGAACCTTGTCCGTGTCCAGAGCCGATTCCTCTGCCAGCACCCTGCCCAAGTCCCGAGCCCTGTACGGAGCGCCGCAGCTACCCCAACCCATGCCTGGGCCCTAATCCAAGTTCATGTCCCGAGGATATAGGCTGTCGTGAATCCAACCCACACTGCCTAGACACTGAGATGCCCAGCTGTGTCTCCGGTGGTTATAACCAGGGCCGAGACAGCAGTGCCAGCTGTGGCCCCTGCGGTCTAGGGGGCTACGGAGACCAAGGAGACCACTGCTTCGGAGTGAAAGGTGGAGCTTGTAGTGGAGCAAAGGGCGCTTATTTTTAAAAAAAAAACAATGTCGCCGACACATCCCTGCCTCCTGCTCTGAACACGTCGCTACTTGATTCCACCAGCTGCTTTCCTGAGCTATTCTTGTTTGCAGCTCCAAGACGTTCATGGTCTCCCTACTCCAAGCGTGATGCGCGGGGTCTTTGTCTGTCTGTCCTCTCAGGATCCACATACTTGGTCTGAGACACCTCATCAGTCTCACCTCTAACGCCTCCTCTGCATACAGCCTCGCTTCTCGCCAGACCAGTCTTGGCCACCTGGTGCATTGGGTGTGGCCCAGCCTCTGCTTCCCAGCCTCTGCTCACTCTGCCTAGGCGTGGACTCCGAACTCCCATGTACAGGTCTCTTCCTTGACGCCTTCTTGGCTCGTTCCACCCCACGGGGCTCTGCCTGTTCTGACTGCAGAAGTCATTGCATTGCCCAAACCATCCACTGGGAAACTGCCTTGCGCCATCAGTTTGTCATTTCACCGTTCAGGTGTGTCTGCTTTACCTGCCCAACTAGATTGTAAGCTCCCATTCAAGCGGGGCCAGGCGGTGCCTAAATGCTTGTGCTGTTCCTGGGGCAAGCAGCTGCTCAACAAGGCGTGTGGATTGGCAGCTTACGCCATGGTTTGTGCTGATGGGAAATTCAGGAATTTGGAGCCAGGGGGTCTGTGTAACAATAGATACATATACTCAGAGGCTGGATCCCAAGTAATTGTCTGTTCTTGACTCCTCCTTGGCTTGCTGGAATAAATCTGCATGTTTCTTCATGGTTCTTCTGTGCGTGTTTATTGCACCCATAGTTTGAGCTTTTCTTCATCAGACCCGGGGGGCTGCCCTATGGTTCTCTTTCCCTCCTCGGTGGCCCGGTCCCTGTTGGGGAAACTTGGATGAAAAGACAAGTCAAGAAAGAACAAAAGAACAATTTGTTCTTACCTTGTGGTCCTGCTCGATAACTCGCCCCCAGCAAAGGGAACACAGAAGAGATGCGTGCTATAGCAAAGTGCGGTGAAGACATTAGATGGTGACAAACTCTCAGATAAAATACCACCTGGGTTCTTAAAGGCTTGGGCAAGCAGACATCTAAGGGAGATGTCAACTAAGTCCACATGGTAGAAGCACACCATCATCAGTCCCCAAAGGATTGTAAATCATATAACCTGAAGTTGAAGGGAATAGTTTCAGAGCCTAAATTATGGGAATCGGTTTGCAGGAGGCTATGGATGACCGTGGGAGCCCAAGATCCATTTGGGGAACGACATGGGAAATAAGTGTTCGGTGAGCTCAACCTATCCATAATAGAGGGATGGGAGGAAAGTGGTTACTAAAGAGTGTATTGGAGAGATGACTGTACAAGATCAAAGGGATAAACCTGAATTGAACAATTAAGACCTTGCCAGTTGATTCCCCCTCTGATGAATGCTGGACCTGATCTTGTTTTCAACATTTCCTGTAGTCTTATTTTGTTTGGTCGTGTAGAGGTTTATCTCAGATGTGCTATGTCATTGGGGAGCAACCTCTTAATTTCTTGTTATAAGTTTTTTTCTGTTTTTAGTACCATATAGGAAACCCAGGATCGATGAGCCTATGGGGACATCGAGTAGAATAAGGGTTTCGGGCAGGGGGCGGAGTGTACACCGGTGGTGGCACCCGGTAACCGAGGTCAAGGACTTCAGAAAGGAAAAGAGCATCCTGAAACAGACTGTGGTAGCAAATGCACAACACTCCTGGTGAGCTTGAACTATGGAAGGATACAATAAAAAGTGAAAAAGAATGAGGGCATGAACTTGTGGTTCCGAGGTTTCATGTAGCACTACTCAAGCCTGCTTTACACATGACACCCCACTCCGAGGCCATCCTCACAGTGATTTGATCTTTGCAGAACCAGAAGAAGGGAAGCAAGGAATTGCTCACACTCCCCCCCCCCAAATTAAATTATTTAGTTCCTCATTTTTGAGGGAATGCAAAAGCCTGACTCTGAGGTCCTTATGTTCTCTCCAAGTCTATTAGGCTCTCTCCAAGACCTTGGCATTCTGAAGGGGGAGCTTGGCAGAGGCAGGAGCAACAGGGATGCCTCTTTTTACACTCCCTGCACACAAGGGGGCACTTCCTTGGCACTGTGTACCCAGGGAGAGGATCCCTTCCCCAGACAGAGACGTGCCCCAAGACCTCAGTGCTCTGTAGAGGACAGGAGCTCTTCTCAGGAGGACAGCAGTGCACGGCTATGGTCTGGGCCCTGGAGGTGTGCGCTTCTGCACAGGTCACAGCCACAGAGGCCTCGCAGCTCCAGCTCCAACGCTCGTAACCGCAGATGCAGGGGCCAGCTCTGAGTATGCCTTTTTCGTGGTCTCCGGCATCTACTCCTGCAATGTCCACGGTGTAGACCCTGGGGGTTATCTAATAAGGATACGCGCGGCCTGATGAAAACGGAGATCCTTGATTCATTACTCCGTCAACACCTCTGCACGTCTTCCATGGTGGGCAGGCCCGGAGAGGCGCTCTCAGCCAGCTTACAGACCGCTTGATATGCTGCTGGGCAGAGTGCACACCGACAGCAGCAACATTTCCTAGGACCTTGTTAGAAAAAAAAATCATTCCTAGACATCCCTCCAGACCTCCTGTATCAGAAATTCGGGGAATGAAGCCAACATACCTGTGTTTTATTATCTCACCAGCGTGTGCGCCTGCACCCGCTCGCGCACACCAGCCCCAACCCCTACCCCTACCCCGCCGCTCCCCCATCCCTGCCACACCACATCCTCAAATTCACCCCACTGTCCATAATGTGGACATTTTTATCATTATTGTGCCCTTTTATTTTTTGCACAGTTGGAAGCTCAAGTCCACAGAATTCAAGCGACTTTTCAGAGCCTAAGCAGGGCCTGAACTCCCCCTACAAGATATCTGTGGGTCCCCCACCAGGAACCCTGGATGGGAGTGGGATGGCAGGTCGGAAAGAAGTCTGTAAGTCTAGATGGGAAATCCGTGTTAGATCTCTCAATCATTCCCTTCATGCGCATTTTGGACAAGAGCCTTTTCAAGAAACAGGAAGAAACACTCACTGTACGAAGGAAATTCACACCTAAGAAGTTTCCTCCTCGCTGAGGCGCAGGATCATCAGGCAATCACTTCCTGGGATGTATAATATTCAGTGCACTGTGTTTTCCTTGAGATGGAATCCAGTCCCTGGGATAAGCAAGCCTGGATACGGCAAAATATTGAATAACAGTAGAATAGAAGGACATTTTATTGAGGCAGGCTGGAGCTGAACCCCTGTTGGCCTGGTGCTCTCTCACTGATTGGGACTCTAACAGGTGCCAACCTTGGTCCCACCTCATCAACCAGAGGGTCTCAGGGCCCAAGCCTTTTTTCTTGGGGGCATAGTTTGATTTGACCTCCAAGGTCTTCACCTGGAGCCTCCAGGGAGGGCCACAATAAAGACATTATCTCAATATATTGTTACAAAACCATAGACACTTTTATAAAAGTGTGAAATATTAAAATATGGAAGCTCTCATTTCTTGACATATTTTCTACATAGATCTATAGATTCAGGTGTATAGACCACCTCTGAGTGGTCACTGAAGAATTTTGTACTGTTTGACTCATACCACATCAGAAAAGTTCTGTGGACCCCTGAGAGCCACGAAGGGCATGTTTGCAAATGTTCTTTGAGTCTGGACAGACCTGGGCCAGAGGACATGTGAGGTAAGTTTCCCCATGTCGGTCTCATAAGAGGGCTCTTGCTACCTAATGAATGAGCAGGTGCATTGCGTGATGGGAACCTTCTCGGTGCTCATTTCCTGGCCTCGGTGAAACCAATGTGGCTTTCAATTTTTTTAAAAACCTTCTTCACAATAGAAATCCAGTATTTTCCTGTGTCCTTCAAGGACACCTCTAAAGATTACCTCTTGAAATGGACTGACTTTGGGCCTCTGCCCAAGCCCTGCCTCAATGCAAGAACACTTTGTTCTAACCTGGCATTCTGTGATGCTCATCCTCCTGGCACAATCACTGAAGACAAAATGGGTGCACAAGCAAATGTGGTGAAGAAAGATGATGGTACCCTGCTAACAAAAGAGATAGCATCTGTGCTCTTAAAGGCTTGAAGTTAAACAAGCGGCCATCTAGCTCAGAAGCAACAACCCCACACAGAAGAAACATACCAGCCTGTGTGATCATGAGGTGTTGACAGGACCAGGTAACAGGCATCAGAAGTCCAAAAATACTCCCCCACTATCATGATCTAATTCTACCTTACAAATCTGGCTAGACTGGAGAACACAAATAGGTACAGATAAGAGTTCTGGACACATGGAATTTAGGACAGGTAGATCCCTCAGTAACAGTAAAAGGAGTAGTGATATCATGAGTGGTCAGGGAAGGGGAAGTAGGAGAAGGGGGAACCTATCACAAGGTTGATATATAGCCTCCACAAGGGGATGAATAACAAAAACATGGGTGAAGGGAGACAATAGAGAGTGTAAGGTATGGAATAAGAATAATAGTATATAATTGATCAAGGATTCACAAGGGTGGAAGGGTTGGCGAGGAAGGAGAAAAAAAGAGAAGCTTATACTAAGGGTTCAAGTAGAAAATGTTTTGGAAATGATGATGGCAACATATGTACAAATATGCTTGATACCCTTGATGTATAGAATGTCATAAGATTTGTAAGAGCTCCCAATAAAATGATATAAAAAAGAAGACCTGAAAACAAAATAAACAATCAAAACATATTATTGAGAACGAGGTGGGTCAGAGAAGAGATCCAAAGCCCATCTGTGGACAATGGGACATCCCCTCACAGAAGGGTCACAAGGAAGGGATGAGCCAACCAGGATGCAGTACAGCACTGATGAAACACACAATATTCCTGTGGTTCTTTGAGGTTTCTCACCCCCCACTATCATGACCCCAATCCTGCCTTTCACTGTGGGAAAGCCGGAACATGTACACAGGTACACGTAAGAGTTCAGGACACATGGAATCCAGGTCAGATAAACTCCTCAGGAACAGAAATGGGAGTAGCAATACTAGGAGGGTAAGTTGGGGGAAGAGGGGGTAAGAAGCTGCCAGAGAAGGGAGTCAACGACTGACATAAGATATGAAAATAATAATTTCTAATTTATCAAGGGGTCATGAGAGTGGGAGGAGTAGAGGGAGACCCAAAAGAGGAGCTGATGGAAAGTAAATGTTTAGAAAATGATGATGGCAACCTACATACAAATGTGCTTGATACAACTGATGTATGGATTATTATGAGTTGTAAAAGCCCCCGATAAAATGATCTTTAAAAAAAAAGATTGCTTCTTTAAAATTCCAAAAATAAATAAATAATAACCAGCAGTTTAATCTTCTAATATGCTCTCTGTGTCTTGACTCTCACTTGCCTGGCACGGCCCCGTGGAAGTCACTTTTTGATTGGACCTTTTATTGACGGAACACAAATTAGAGGAGGACATATGTGTTACTGAAAGCAATTGTCTGCAGCCATTAGCTACCCACAGAGACATGTTTGAACACGGGTTGTTTGGAGCAAACACGTATGAACTAGAATGCTAGTAGCAATCCTTTTTTGTGTGTGTGTGAAATTGCCCAGGGCTCTGGCCCAGCTTTTAAAATCATTTTATCGGGGGCTTATTCAACTCTTAGCACAACCCATCCATCCATCCCCTTTGTCAAGCACATTTGCTGCCATCATCATTCTCAAAACATTTTATTTCTACTTGAGCCCTTGGTATCAGTTCCTCATTCCCCCTCCCCCCTAGCTCCCTCTCCTCCCTCCCCCATGAGCCCTTGATAATTTATAAATTATTATTATTTCATGTCTTACACTGTCTGATGTCTCCCTTCACTCACTTTTCTGTTGTCCATCCCCCAGGGAGGGGGTTCTATGTAGATCATTGTGATTGGTTTCCTCATTCTCCCCTACCTTCCCCTTACCCTCCTGGTATCGCTACTTTCATTATTGGTCCTGAGGGATTTATCTGTCCTGGATTCCCTGTATTTCCAGCTCTTATCTGGACCAGTGTACATTCTCTGGTCTAGCAGGATTTGTCTCTTTTTTTAAATCTTAGTATTGCACAAATATCGAAGAAAAAATTCCACTTCCCATAGTATGCCCTACAGATCAAGAATAGTCTTGGTTGCTTTAGCGACTAGAACTGGTATGCATAAGAGAATAGCTTAGTTGTCTATAATGGGATAGGTAGGTGGATAGTAGTAACGCAAAGACAGGCAGTGGATATATGGATACTTTAAGGATGTATAAGAGAATACATAGGTGGTGAACAAGCCTTGGAACCTGGTCCTAACATACTCCTGAATTCTGGCATGAATGGATGCTCCAGATGATTTGCATACCTGAGGCCTGAGCCTAGTCAAAGAAGAGAAAGTGAGGCAGCCATGATAATACATGTGCTTCCTTATCACCAGAGGCCACCCATTCCACTCCTCAAAGATATGAAGACTCATTCGAGATTCCCAACCTGGAGTATGAAATCAGATATATCTAGAAACCCAGTAAAAGCTCAGGCTGCGTCAGACCCACTCATGTCCCTCACTTTATCTTTTTCAGAGAAGTCCTGAAATGGGTCAATAGGCTACCCTGATTCTCTAATGGAAGTTAGATCAGGTAGAAAACAATGTATCAAGTTGTGCAAATACCTCCATTCATTTAACAAATAATTCTGAGATTTTGCCATGTGCTAGAAACTGTTCTTAATCCTGGAGGAATGCTGGTGACCAAGATTCTTGCTCACTTGCTCACCCTAGTCTGAGAGGCACTTGAATGTCAGGTTCTGTCTGGAGGACACCAGGTGGCCATAGGAGAGGCAAGTTAGCTGGTTACGGAAAGGTACCTGGAGGAGGCAACTATTAATGAGAGATAAAAGATAATCTGGAATTAACAAATACAGAGAGGAGAGGAAAGTGTCCCAGAAAGTGACATCACACCGCCGTTGTTGAGTTGACGCTGACACACAGTGACCCTGTAAAACGGAGCAGAATGACCCGTGAGGTTTCTGAGACAGGAGCAGGTGGCCTCCTCTTTCTCCTGTGGAGCGGCTACCGGATTTAAACTTGGGGCCTCGTAAGCACTTAGCAGTGCTTAACTCATGGTATAACCAGGTCTCCTTGAAATAGATTGAAGTAGGTATAACTGACATAATGACAGGCCGGCCAGGGAAAGGTCTTGCCTCTCAAGTTGGACACTGGTCATCGTTCTAAACAAGTTTGTGTGCTGACCCCGGGGGCTCCATTCTCACATGAACTGTTGTTGAAAATCTGCACAGCAAAAAAATACACCAGCGCACCTGTGTTTATATGAAGCATCGAGGGTCTTCTTCGAATGGTGCAACCATTCTCCTCCTCCTCTTCTGACCTGTCCTCCCCATTAGCATAACCCCACTTCCTGCGGGGCTGCTCATCTTTTGAATGACTCCTATCAGAGACTACCTATATATAGTTAATAAAGGGGCACAATGTGCAAGGCAGACACATTTTTTACTAGTTTAACTAGGCTATTGTTTGATTTTTAGAAAACTTCAGGAAATATTCTTGGCGTGAGGTTTAAAGACGACCTCAGGGCTATAGTTTCAGCAGATCATCCAGTTCACCTGGTTCCTGAAAGTCTTGAGTACATGATAATTTTTTTTAACAATTTATTGGGGCCCATACAATTCTTATCACAGTTCATACATAAACATACATCAATTGTATAAAGCACATCTGTACAGTCTTTGCCCTAATCATTTTTTTCTCCTCTTTTCTTTTTTACATTTTATTAGGGACTCATACAACTCTTATCACAATCCATACATATACATACATCAATTGTATAAAGCACATCCATACATTCTCTGCCCAAATCATTCTCAAAGCATTTGCTCTCCACTTAAGCCCCTTGCATCAGGTCCTCTTTTTTTTTTTCCCCTTCCCTCCCCTTTCCCCTCTCCCTCATGTGCCCTTGGTAATTTATACATCGTTATTTTGACCTAGCTTGCCCTATCCGGAGTCTCTCTTACCCCCCTTCTCTGCTGTCCCTCTCCCAGGGAAGAGGTCACATGTGGATCCTTGTAATCAGTTCCCCCTTTCCAACCCACTCACCCTCCACTCTCCCAGCATCGTCCCTCACACTCTTGGTCCTGAAGGTATCATCCACCCTGGATTCCCTGTACCTCCAGCCCTCATATGTACCAGTGTACAGCCTCTGCCCTATCTAGCCCTGCAAGGTAGAATTCGGATCATGGTAGTTGGGGGGAGGAAGCATCCAGGATCTGGGGGAACGCTGTGTTCTTCATCGGTACTACCTCACACCCTAATTAGCCCATCTCCTCTCCTAAACCCCTCTATGAGGGGATCTCCATTGGCCGACACTTGGGCCTTGGGTCTCCACTCTGCACTTCCCCCTTCATTTAATACAGTATATATATACATATATACATATACACACATATACACATACATACACATACATATACACATACATACACACACTTATATCTTATTTTTTTTTGCATGATGCCTTATACCTGGTCCCTTGGCACCTCGTGATCGCACTGGCCGGTGTGCTTCTTCCATGTGGGCTTTTTTGCTTCTGAGCTAGATGGCCGCTTGTTCACCTTCAAGCCTTTAAGACCCCAGACACTATCTCTTTTGATAGCCGGGCACCATCAGCTTTCTTCACCACATTTGCTTATGCACCCATTTGTCTTCAGCGATCCTATCATGGAGGTGTGCAGTCACTGATATGATTTTTTGTTCTTTGATGCCTGGTAACTGATCCCTTCGGGACCACTCGATCACACAGGCTGGTGTGTTCTTCCATGTGGACTTTGTTGCTTCTGAGCTAGATAGCCACTTGTTTATCTTCAAGCCTTTAAGACCCCAGTCACTATCTCTTTTGATAGCCCGGCACCATCAGCTTTCTTCACCACATTTACTTGTTCACCCACTTTGGCTCCAGCCGTTGTGTCGGGAGAGTGAGCATCATAGAGTTCCAATTTAATAAAAGAAGGTATTCATGCATTGAGGGAGTGTTTGAGTAGAGGCCCAAGGTCCTTCTGCCACCTTAATACTTAACCTATAAATATAGACACATAGATCTATTTCCCCATCCTCCTATATATATTTGCATGTACATGTCTTTGTCTAGATCTCCATGAATGCCCTTTGACTCCTAGTTCTTTCCTCCATCTCCCTTGACTTTCCTCCTGCCCTACTACCATGCTTCATCGCCACCTGGGCTAGAGTATACCTCTTCTCTAAGCAACCTTACCCTTGATCATTCCCCACCAGGCCTGCCACTTCCCCCTCTCTACCATTTTGGGTCCCATGTTGTTCCCTTGTCCCTGTGTTTGTTAACACCACTTCCTAACCCCCCCTACCCCCCCACCCCAAGTCCCCCCGGAACTGTCGGTCCCGTTGTTTTTCCTCCAGATAGTTCATCCAGCCTGTCCTATTCAGACAGACCTGTGGAGACACTAACATGCACGAAAACAAGACAGAGGAAAACAAAGCAACAGTATACAACCAGACAACAAAAATAAACCACTGACAAAGAACAGAACAAAACAGTTCACAAGAGAAAAGCTTGTAGTTAGTTCAGGGATCGTTTGCTGGCCCTTAGGAGCATTTTCCAGTCCAGTCTATTGGAGCACCACGCCCTGGCCCCAAAGTCCACTTTCAGCATTCCCTGGGGACCTTGCCACTCCATTCCCTTGCTGTTCCACTGCACTCCCCCAGTGATATGCTTCGGTGTGGCGGGATCAGGTCAGGTGCAATTCCCACACTGTGTCTCCGGTGCTGTCCCCTGTATCACCCTTAGTCACCGAGGGGCATCATGTCTCATAGTAGGGCCAGCCATGTTGTTCTCTCTGTGGACTGGCTGCTCTACTCAGGAACATCATCATCACGGCCTGGTGGGCCAGGCTGTGCTCCACTCTCTCCTCCTGCCCCTTCTTCTGCTCCCGTGTGCTCTGATCAGATATGTTCATCTCCCGGAGATGCCGAGTCAATGTCGTCCTTTGGAACAAATTCTTTTTTGGGGAGGGGCAGGAATCCACTTAATTTATGGTGCTGGGGCCAGCCTCCCAGACCTCTCCACTGGTTCCCTACTCCACACTGGGATATTGCATTCACACCTTGCGACACTGGGTTGAAGTCTGGTCCCACTTTCCCTGTGGAGATATAAACAATACCCTCCCCTTGGGTGGATTAATTCTGTTCTGCGTATCTTCTTTCAATAGGATTCTTCTGTGGAATCTTTGATGAAAATGTTCGGAATGGGCTCCTGGCAAAGGAAGCAGGGTCTCTGGAGGCAATGAGAGCCACATTTCCTTCCTCCTCCTGTTCCCGATTCTCCTTCTTCCTCTGCTGCTCCAGGTGCACAAAGACCAATTGTTTGTCTTTCTCATTTGCCTTTTCTTGTCTTTTTAAATGAGTGAGTTGATACAGTATTTGTATTTTTTTCCATGATGGTCAAAGGATCTTTCTATCAAAAACTCGAGAAATACTTCTGAAGAAATTAACCTATATTTCAAGTGACTGCAAGTTATGAGGGAGAATTGCAGAGCAGACTTCTGATACCAAAATATAGGCCTTTATTGCAGACTTAGTCTGACTGAGAAGCACTGTCCTTGAGATACATTGAAGTTATGCAGACAAGTTCAAAATCAGCTGCACATCTAAAAAATGAGGAGATGTCCACATGAGCCTGGAGAGTTAGTGACAACAATCTTGGTGCTGAACAAGGGTGGATGGTCTGTGCTAGACAGATGAACCCAAGTCTTTAAAAACCATGCATGACAGTGCTGCTTGCTCAGCCCAGAGACACACATGGACACTCGGTTGATCTTAGTGCAAGTGAGGCCGCAGATGCCAGTCACTGGGTAAGGTAGGAGACCTATATCCTTCCTGATACTCACAACAATCTGTTATAATTCAATCCATTTTGCAGATGCAGGAAGAACAAACGAAAAATTCTGGAGAAGCTAGCTAATTTTGTCTGGTCACTTAAAGCCAGTCATCCAAGGCCAGGCTTATCTTACTTTACAACTTGGTCTACCCCTCTGTTAAAGGCAGCGCAGCATTGTGCTTAGAAAGGAAGTGCATGTTGCTGTCTTCCTTTGCTTGGAGAACATTTTGTTAGAAAATGAATTAATCTTTTCAATTAGATGCAAGAGCTTCAATCTGATGAATGAAAATCATTAGAAAGAAGACACTGCCTAGAAGTAAAGAAAATAAATTTCATAGAATTGTTTTCAAGTGGAATTCACTGTTTATATACATTCAACATATATGCATTCAAATGTACCTTGGGGCTTTTACTATGTGCCAAGCATTATTCAGATGCTTGGGAATAAATCTGTCAACATATAATGGAGATGTCTGTTACCAAGGAGTTTATATTCAAACAGAGAAAAACAGATGATAAACAATGAGTATTTTTTAAATTTATATAATGTATTAAAAGATATAATATATCTTTATATAGGCAACATTTTAAAAGAGTGGCTTGGGTATAAGAAGAGGCATCTAATGGAGATGATCTGGGCAAGTATCCAATCAAGAGAGCATAAGAAGCTGATACGTGGGGACAAGCAGGCAAGAGGCGCGCGGGGCTGTGAGCCAGCACGCAGCCATGGAAAGAAGGTGGGAAAGACATCCTGCGATGCAGTTCAAGCCCTAGCTACATCACGGAGTAGCTGAGAAGTCTTGGTTTGAGCAAGCTCCATGACACTCAGTTCTTCCATCTACAGCCAACTCCTGCTGAGTTGACTCTCTGGGTGTCAGAGTAAAACTGCGCTCCATAGAATTCCCAGGGACTGATTTTCCAGAATGAGCTCACCAGGCTTTTCTTTGAAAGCACCTAGTTGACTTGAACTGTCCATCTTTTGGTTAGCAGTGGAGCTGTTAGTGCCAGCACCACTCAGGAGCGACCATGCGCCTGCCTTCTGCCCCATCCCCCAAAGGTGGCTTAAGCACTGTTGAGGTTTCCACTGAAGGGTAAACATGAGAACACTTCAACAAGCTGAAGGAGAGGAAAGAAAAGACGATGAGCTCTGGGGAACGGTGTGCTGGATGAAAGAGACAGGGCCACGATGGCCGGTCAAGTGCAGACGTGAGAGGCCACCGCGAGCTGAAGAGATGCACACACATAGAAATGAGGGTAATAAGCTAGGGTAAGAGTGCGGAAGCTTCCAGGAGGAGAAGTTTAGAAGGAGTAAGTCATTGCCATGGAGCCACTCTGACCCGTGGTGACCCTGTAGGAGAGGGTAGAGCTGCCCTTGTGGGTGTCTGGGATTGTAACTGGATGGGGGTAGAAAGCCCCATCTTCCTCACCAGCAGCGAGGAGGGGCTGGTGGTTTCGAATTGCTGACCTTGTGGTCAGCAGTCCAACTCTGACCAACTGCTTCTGACTCCAGAAGCAGTAAAGGGATGCATAATATCAGAGAAAAGGGATAACTGTGGGTTGGTTGTGAAACAGCTGAGATAAAATTCAGAGTCTAGGAGAACTCAAAGGTTTGGAAGACCAGCAGCTGAATTACCAAGGTGAAGGTTATAGTCAAGGATCATGGAGTAAGACACTACTGATAAGGGTCATTCATGCATTGACACTGCCTCAGTCGTTTGTCTATGCTATGGTTCAGTCAGAGAGAAGTACCAGGGATAGGAGGCTCAGCAATCAGCCAGAACTCATTTTGACCCCTCGTCAATGAAGGTAGACTTGACCTGCTCGGCCTAGAGAAAAGTCTGGATAGAGAAACGACCAATGAAACCGTTATTTCCCCAGATTCTCTTCAGAGCTCCGCAGAGGCTTGTTTTGCTCACTCAGAAACCCAGGCGATGCTTCCAATGAGTACCATCTTAACCATTTCCCAGGATGCTCCCACTTAGCACCACTAACATTTTGGACTGGTTAGTTCTCGGCTATGGGAGAGAGTGTACAATGCTCTGGCCATTGTACAAGGTTGAACTTCACATCTGCCCACAACTGAAGTGCTCATTTGTCTCTGGAATTCAGGTAATGGAGGTTTCCTTGTGTTCCTCATCCTGGTACCCCTGTAGAAAGGCGTGGTTTTTATTCTGTCTCTAAGGGACTCCATTGAGATCAGTAAAGGGAATCACTTCTGTCAATGAACAGGAGACTGACTATCATAGTAATATAACATCTAACCTTGAAGTCAGGCTGTCAGCAGCAAGACTCTCTGATTCGGGGGGAAGTGTCTTACCTTTCTGAAACTCACTTACTTCATCTGCACAATGGAGGGAATAATTGTCTCTAGCTGACAGGATTACTGTGAGGGTTAAACGAGTCAGTGAATGCAAAACATTTAGACCAGAGGAGGGCAGATGATAATGTGCCCACAAACTACCAGCTCTTCAGGTTACAGATTTTATGATGACTGCTCAGCACAGTTTCTCTGACATTTACTCGCCTGGCCAGTTAGCCAGTCAGGGATGCCAGTCTTCTGACCTCCACCCCGTCCTGCCACAAAATAGGTGACATACGAGATATTCAAAGATCAACATCCATAACAAAAAGAATAACATATAATCCAGTAAAATCCAACCTAAAAATCAGGATTAAGTGAAAGAGAAATAAGAGCTACAAGCTCAAGCCAAGAAAGGCAAAGGTAAATATGCCCATCAAAAAGAACTTCTCAATTGGTACAGGTGAGCTCCGAAGCACATGCCAAAACACCTTGGAATCGCTAAATTGTAGTGATTCATGTATGTGTTCTGTACTGAAATCCTATGATTTCTTTTTATTTCTCTTCCTGAGCCTTTTGCATTGTGGGGCGAGTAGTTTCTCATTTGATTAAGTTAATTCTAGAAGATGTCTAATATGCTTAGTCACTCAAGGGTCTTTGAAAGCACAATCCAGGTCAAGACTACAGAAGATTGATTACCACGCCATCCTTTGTCTGCAGCGCTCAGTGGCATCATCCCGCACTCTGCAGGAAGTGATGGTTGCTGGTCCCAGGACTCTCCCTTTTCCTTAAACAGCTTGTTCTTCCAGATTGCCTGGGACAAATAGGGCATATGTTTGCTGTTCCTTACAGTATCGAAGAAGATATCCATTTCCATTTAAGAGATTTAAAAAGCTGAGGTGCAAAGGAGATGGACACTCTGCTGACATCTTCTTAAGCACCACATGACACACAGAGATGTAAAAGTACACATGAACACGCACACACACACACACACACACACACACTACAACTCAAACATGTGGATTCTCAGACCAAGCCATTTACATCCAAAGATCTAGATGAATTAATATCTAGAATAATTAATACACAGGGTGGCAGGAAGGAGACACAGTGTGACTGAGGTCCCTCGATGTGACTAGATAGACTGAGAAGGGACTGGGTTCCACAGGGGAGTCGGCAGTAGGCTCTGGGAACAGTGATGCACACTTCCCTCCATAACAAGTCCCCCTTTCTAAGCAGTCATATTCCTATTGGGAGCAGCTGTCCTGAGCCCCCATGGAGAAAGGCATGTAAGAAGCCTCCAGTCGTCATCTGGTCACAGGACCCATGTGGGTGGCAGGAGGCAGTTCCTCAAATGCCCAGGCCCTGGCTCACAGGATGGCTCAGAGCCCAGGGCCAGGATAAAAGGGCCTCAGTGCAGAGCACCTCCATCTACTCGCCTCCCGAGGTGCTAACAGAACTGTGTCTGCTCGTGAACGCGGTGAGTGTACCCTGGGCACCCAGAGCAGGGACTTCACAAGAGAGTCAAGCCAGATCAGGAGAGGGGTCTAGGCAAGACCTTGGAGGGGCTGAAAGAGAGGACCCCAAATATCAAGGAGTGGGGGAGTAGATCAGAGCCCAGGAAGAACTTGCATGGCTGTACGCTAGACCTTCAGAAGCATCAAGTTGTCCTGAGTTGCTGTGTGTGGGCTGGGATCTCAGAGAATAGCAGTATCCGCTGCTAGATGACTGGGCAGTGGTGTGCCCAAAGGGGAAACAATGTTGGAAATGGAGTCATGCTGAGTAGGAAAATGCATGGAGGACATTGGTACTTAACAGCAGCCACCAGATCTCTGGAGGAGACAGGGAAGGCTCAGGGGATGTGTGCCCAGGAGCAGCGCAGGGAGGGCAAATCTGCCTGCACAGAGCAAGGCTGGAGTCAGGGGACCTGCGCAGAAGCCCAGGAGAGAACGGTAAATGACATCGGGCTGGCGCGGTCAAATCTTTCCGTTTCCGCAGCGTCTTTGTAAATTGGGTTCCTTGCAACAAGTTGTCTCCAGGCCCTTCTGTGCAACCTTCCTGCTGAGGCCGCCAGAACCCTGGGTGAAAGGAAGCATGCGGGGAAATAAACGGGGCTTCAAACGCCCAAGATTAGCTCCCTGTGTCTGACATGAACTTTGAAAATAAAAGGGCTTAGACACGGTGAATGGATAGAGAACAGATGTCTCTGTATCTGGGTCTGACTTTCTGTCTGATGTTCCCCCAGCTCCTGACACCCACCGATGTCCTGCCAGCAGAGCCAGCAGCAGTGCCAGCCCCCTCCCAAGTGCCCCCCCAAGTGTCCTCCCAAGTGCCCTGCCCCCAAGTGTCCCCCAAAGTGTCCCCCCAAGTGCCCTCAAACCTCTTCCTGCTGCAGCTTCAGCTCCGGGGGCTGCTGTGGACCCAGCTCCGGGGGCTGCTGTGGACCCAGCTCCGGGGGCTGCTGCAGCTCTGGGGGTGGGGGCTGCTGCCTGAGCCACCACAGGCGCCGCAGGTCCCACCGCCACAGGCAGAGCTCTGACTGCTGCAGCCAGCCCTCTGGGGGCTCTGGGTGCTGTGGGGGCTCCAGCTGCTGTGGAGGAGGGAGCGGCCAGTCCTCTGGAGGAGGCGGATGCTGCTGAGGAGGAGGACCCTGAGCCCAGAGGAGCAGACTCAGAATCATGAAGGTGCAGCATCTCCATCCTGCAACCTGCCTGAGGTCCTGAGACAAGGTGTGGAGACTTCAGACCAGGGTTTGGAAGAATCCTCAGCCCAGGAGCGCTCTCCCAAATCTCATCTCCTGACTTCGGAGCCCATCTCTCCAACCTGCAGATTCATTGTGCAGATTCATTCCTTGCCTTGACTCTTTGCTGGAAAGAATAAAACAATGGACTCTCCATCCGGTTCTCGTGGTGTCTGCCTTGCTTGTAAAGGTGTGGGCACTGTGAGAGCGCCTGCCCCGAGGGCTGTCCCCTTGGTCCTGTGGGCCCTGGAGCTGAGTCGCTTGCTCTCAGGACTCCCGGTGTCCTTGATGAGAATGCACTCCTTCAACCCTTGGTCATCTTTAGAGCCAACACAAGTGCTTCCCTGCCTCCTTCAGGGTTGAGTCCGAATATAGAAATTGTGGGGGGCGCTTTAAAAGAGGGAACTCTATAGATGTAGAATGAGGGGCTCACTCAACACTGGAGAACTTGAAAGGGATTACACAGGGATTACTCAGGTCCGTGTGGATCATACTCCCATAGCTCCCACTCCTAAGCCTGTTGTCACAGAGTGGATTCTGACGCCTGGCAACTCCATGTGTGTCAGAGCAGAACTCGCTCCGAAGGGTCCCCGAGGCTGTTGCCTCTGGAAGGAGATCCCGGACCTGCCCCCAGGACACCTTGGAGTAGGATTGAAGCACTAACACATGTGGTTCCTGGTTATAGCTGAACTGGTTGTAGCTTAGGGAGCCCTGCATCCGGGAGGGGGAGGAGAACCACGTTCCAACTATTGAAACTTAATGGATTTGGAGGAGGGATCCCGGAAAGCTGAAACTCTGGTCTTTCATTATTGATCCAGAAGTCTCTGAGCTTGGAAAAGTTCCCTGTGGGGTGGGACCTGGGCTCTGAGGAGGGGCCCCCAGCAGTTGCGGGTCTCAGGGTCTCTGCGAGTGGACAGCAAGGCTGGTTTGTGAATGTTGGAAAACCTGCACAAGGGCTCCAAGTGCTCTTCCTGGGACAATGGTCACGCGGGGCAAAGAGGTGAGGCTGGGTGACCTGGGGAATACAGGAAGCCGATGGGAGGGCTGGCCCCTGCTCCCCAGCAGCCTCGCTATCTACCTGGAGCTCCCCCTGTTGGCAGAGCACCCTAGGGAGCCGGCTGACAGAGGAATGTGCTGTGCAGAGCCCCAATGCAGGCATCATAAAGGCAGCCAGAGGAGGGAGCTCTGATGCTGAGGGACACTGAGAGCCAGCACCCCAAAACGTGCGGGGGACAGACATCCTCCCACTCACCACAACCCCGCTGCTCCATCGACCCTCACACCCTCCCTTCTTGCTCTCTAGTCTCCACGCACAGCCACTTCAGCAACGTGCCCTGCTGTAGGACAAACGTACTTCAAGCTCACACCTGCACATAGGCTGAGCTTCAAAGAAGAGTGTCTTTGATCACAGCTGCCCATATCAATAGAATTCCCTTGGGAAAATAAATAAAATAGAATTCCCAGATTGCACCTAAATATGTGCACACAAGGACAGACATGGAGCACAGACAATTCTGATCAAGGGGTCAAAAGCTTGGCCATCAGCTGCTCTGCCGCTGCCTTAACTGCACCTGTGCCCCTGGCAGTCCCACCTCCTTTGACAGTATATTTTCCTAATCCCCTAGCCCTTCTGTTCCACCCTGCTTTATCATGCAAGTTTTCAGTAGCCAAATGATTTTTCTTGAGTTTTCTTGTGTCTATAGCCCTTGGTCTCTCCCTGAGCTGCACTCTCTTTGCCACCTGGCTTGGAATGTCTGAGTAAGGAAAACTTGGGATCTTTACAAATGAAGATTGTAGCCTCTATAATGCCAGAAGGATTCCTAGCTATCTCTGCTATTGACCTAACGGTGGCAGTTCACTGTCACCCAGTGACACCACGGAAGAGAGGCTTGGTGGTGATCTGCTTCCATAAAGATGCCGCCACGGGAACCCTATGGAGCAGCTCGGCTCTGTCCTACACAGGCTGCCTGGAGCTGGAGGGACCTGGTGGCAATGTTTGTTTATTTTGTGTCGTTGTCCTTCTAAACATGTGTTTATTAGAGAGGACCCCTAGAGGACAGAGGCAGCATTGCGGGCTCAGAAGGGGACATCTCACCTTAGTTGGCGTTTCCTGGGTCAGGGCTGTGCCTTCCCCCTACTGAGGAATCAATGAGGTCAGGAAGACCCCACGGTTTACCTTGCTAAAGGCCCCTCCAGGGAAGACAGGGAATCTCACAATACTCCCTGGTCACGTGGCTTTCTCAAGTAGTGGGTTCTGACCCCACCTCTCCTCTGCCTCGCATCTGTGAGGAATTTCCTGCTCACATACAGGGAATTCTCCAGAGTACACCTTAGGTTTGAGGCCAGGATCCGCACAGAGTCCGGGAATCATGGGGATCCAGTCCTCCCTGGCCCACTCCCCTTCCTCCCTCCTCACACTGTGGATGCTCCAGAGGGCATCTCCTCCTTCACTCCCCCTCCTCAGCTAACTTGACTCTCTGACCTGGCACCTCTTTTTTTGTATTATTCTGAATTCTATAATTCTGTTAGGTTTACAAGAACCATCAATGAGTGAGCAATCCAAATATGTCAGGCACGATGTTTTGTGTGTCACTTTTAATATGTTTAAAAATAATAAGTATTTGAATGCACTGGTCTATTTTTCCCTTTTATAAAATCGATCTTGAAACCCATAGGAGTTTTCATAGAGAATTCTTTAATTCTATAAATATTATAAGAGCTTTCAATGACTTAGAAAATCTAATATGTCATAAAGTACTACAAGATGCTATTATTATAATTCTAATATGCCATGAAGACTACAGAGCTAGATGTTAAATCTATTCACAAAGTAGGATTGATCTTGAAAAAATATCTTAAGCATAGAAAGAACAGGACAGATGTTAAAATAATTTTTAAATAGATTGAATTCCAAGAAAATAGAATTTCAGCTTCCACAAAATGACAATATTGATGCAAAATGGTCAATACGTATTTATATATGTCAGCTACATGCATATTTACATGTGCAATTTAGCAGTTTAAATAAATGCATGAACAAACTGATGTAACATTCTTGCCATCAGAGATTTGACATTATTGAAATACTTCTAAGAAATACTATTTCATAAGTTACATATGATAAAATAAACATTACATAAGTGCATGTATAGCATTTTACATAATAAATTATCTTTATTTCAATATATTATAAAAATGAATATTTAAAGAGTATAAATAATCATAAATAAAAATGTGTTGACTTTTTAATGAGTTTAAGAAATCAAGCACCTCATTTATTTGATGTCCAATTTTTCCTATGTCTGCAGAGGTCCCTAAATCCTGAGTCTGGGGATAAACGTCATATGTGTTTCTCTCCTACGCTGGAAATTTCTTATTATATTTTAGCTCTAATGTAATTGATAACGTGAAATAAAGAATGTGAGAGGGAGAGAAATATAAAAAGTGCAAGGCATATTAGTAGGAGGAGGCCCGGCGAGCAGGAAGCAGAGGGAATTCCCACGCTTGGAGTCTCCCTGTGGCTCTCCACAGCGCTCCCCCGCAGTGCTGCAGTGAGGGAGCATGAAGAGCCTGACGCCCCGATGAGCAGGCGACCTCATCAGCCAGTCACGTGTCAGTCACTATCTTCTATGGAAATGGTACCCAATCAGTTGAAATGTGAGAGACAAGCCTTCGAACCCTGTCACTAGGGTGTTACAACCATCCTGAATGTATCACCTGCACCCAAGTCAGATTATTTGATGGCTGGGTGCCACCCTTCCTGGAGGTAGAGGCAGGAATGATGGCATCTCAGCCTCATCTCCAAGGCATCGGTGAGCTGGAATTCTGAGTGATGCTCGCTGTGTGAGCCACGGGATCAGTATTCTGAGTGCTCCCTCCATGACTGAACTCTCTGGAGCAAGGTGAGTGGATCTACAGGCATCTCTGGGCATGGGGATTTGGCCAGCGCTTATCACTGGACACAACTAAGTGCCAATCTGTTATGCGATTGCCTCACGTCACTAGAAACAACTACTTACAAACGTAGGTCCGAGTCAATGGATGTTAGTGAAATGACTATGTGCATAGTCATGTGCCAGGGGAAGCCAACACCTAGCACATCATCACGGGTCGGGTACACGCAATTGTACAGCGATAATAAGTAAAGATTATAGTAAAGTCATAGACAGCATGAGAGATAGACGAGAGATTGGAATAATGGTGTCAGACACATTTTATGGTAGCATGCTCACCTCAGCCCCGCTTGGTGGTCCACATGCACAGAGAGCAAAGGGAAGGAAGATAAGGGGAAGGGAATAGAGGAGAGAGGACTGGAGAGGAGAGGGGAAGCCAATCGAGGGAGAGTGATCTCTATGGCTCACGCAGGCCTATATATCTTTTGGGGGCATGCAAGCCCACTGATTACAGGTAAAGACATGCATCACACGAATGGGTTGCACTATAGGTTATACAGCAGTGAGAGGGGGTGGTCTAGGGACATACACCCAATAGGAAGAGGAGGGACTGGGGATCCACATGTGACGAGATAGGTGGATCCTAGGTTTAGGATGGCAGCTTAGATTTGACCTTTTCTCTGCATCTCCATAGGAGCCATTATCAGGAGGGTGTAACCCCACCTACAGGAAGCAAATAGATGGCTGCAGGACGGTCCATTGTCCTTAACAGCAGGGAGCATGGCCCACTGCAGTCTGGCAACTGAGCTCCCTCAGGGAGGATACCGGCAAGCATCTGACCTCCCCCCACATTCATGCTATGGATGAGATTCAGGATCATCACACACAGACCATGCTATCAAGAAGTTTTTGATCGCGTGCAAGAAATTTAGCAGAGAGAGTAAAGCAAAAGTAAAAAAGAATAGGTTCGAATGAGACCCAAGGGGATGCCTTAGCTTGGGGAAGGGTTTCTGAAGGTAGAGAGCAAAGGACCAGCTGTGGGGCAGAGTGTGGTCAGACTGCACAAACCCTCAGATTCCAAGCCAGGGACTACATTTTACCTAAGGGAGTGGGGACTCTTGTGATATCTTCAACTAATGGTAGTATGACCATGAGTGGCTGAATGCTTGATTGGTACATATCAACAGGGAAATGATGCTCTATAATAATTTAAGCTGGAAAAAGGCAAAACCCAACACTGTCTGTAGTAAAGTAGTATATATGGTTGGTTGTAAGTGATAATTTGTAGAGGAATTCTCATGTGGACAAGCACACAAAAAAAACCCTGGACTACACATGTGCATTCCTGGGTGGTGAAAATGGTCTATGGACTTGGTGACTAACCAATAGCTTGGAGGTTCAAATTCATCCACAGGAGCTTCTTAAGAAAAGCCTGATCTTTGATTGTGGGTTTTCTGTGTATTTTCTAGTTCCTCTGGATGGGATTTTGCTTGCTTCTTTGCTTTGCATGTTTCTGCATGACTGTATTTTGTTCTGTGGATTTTCTGGAGATGAAATCGGGGATAGGGAAAGAGAGAGACAAAGCAAATTTAGTAAGATATTAGCAAGTAGGGAATATAATCAAATAATAAAAGTTAGAAACACACTTAGTTTTAAATATGCCATTAAAATATCAAAAATATGCTATCAAAATATGAGAGGGCTTTAGAAATTCATGGAATAAATCCACAGTCTTTTCATTCTAACTGTCCACACGTATGTTATAGCCCTCCCTTATAAGACACATATTTTAATGTACAAACGTTTTAAAAGTTGAAACTGGAATACATTATTTAAATAGAAGGTAGTCTATATTCTTAGCTAGATCAAGAAGAAGGGTCAATAGAAACATATTGAAAACCCTTTCTCATGATGAACTTATAGATGTAGCACTACTTCACTGAAGTTTTATTAAAGTGTTTTATTTCCCTTTTATATCTTCATTTGATAAAATGTAATAAGCTTTATAAAAAAAGTAAAGGGATAAGAGCCTTGACCATCTGAAGCAGAAAAAGTAAAGAGCATGTTTAAAATGAAGCAAATGAAGCTAATACCACAATGTATATACAGGCACAGTCACTAAGTCAAAGGAGTCTCAGAGAACACACCCAACGACCAATTGAGCAGACTGGAAGCAGAACTGTTAAAGACCCACACATATGTGAAACCCTGGGACATGGACAATTCAAACATGGTGCTGGGAGAACTGGGTGTCCTTGTGCTGTTGGGTACGTGTTGACTACGCCCCACAGGGCGGATGGTACAAACCAGCCAGCCACTCCATGGGAGAAGAGGAGGATATCTGTTGCTATAAAGATTTAGAGCTTAGAAACCCTATATATTAAAAAGTGGGGGGTGAGTGGGTTGGAGGGGGGGAACTGATTACAAGGATCCACATGTGACCTCCTCCCTGGGGGACGGACGGCAGAGAACGGTAGGGGGCGGGGAGGGAGACTCCAGATAGGGCAAGATATGACAAAATAACAATCTATAAATTATCAAGGGCTCATGAGGTAGGGGGGAAAAAAGAGGACCTGATGCAAAGGGCTTAAGTGGAGAGCAAATGCTTTGAGAGTGATTAGGTCAAAGAATGTACGGATGTGCTTTATACAATTGATGTATGTATATGTGTGGATTGTGATAGAGTTGTATTAGCCCCTAATAAAATGTAAAAAAAGAAAAGAAAAAAAATGATTAGGGCAAAGAATGTAAAGATGTGCTTTATGCAATTGATGTATGTATATGTATGGATAGTGATAAGAGTTGTATGAGCCCCTAATAAAATGTTTTTTAAAAAGTGGAAAATTATGAAATAGTAGGTCTTCATATAGTTGTATACAAACTATTAGAGAGTAGAAATTGTTTCATAATTATGAAAATTAGTAGGTATTTAGTAGGACTTCATGTTTTAGAATCCAATGCTATTGAGACGATTGCTGCTGAGTTCCTTTAGATTCGTAGAAAACCTAGAGATTTGCAGTGGTGTAAACCTAGAGGAGCAAGCAGGCTCCTCTTCCTCCCGTGAGTTTGGACCGCCTAACCCACGGTGCTAGCAGGGCTTCTTCAGGGTTCTGTACAGGCCCTAACACCACACAGATAGAAGTAGGAACGACTAGCAACAGCATCTAGATTAATGTGCATTGGTGAAGAGATGGGAAATGGAATAAATATGAATAATGTGTTATTTTTTAAGAGGAGTGAGGTAGTTAGTTTATTGTGCAAACCTGGCCGATAAACACATGTGGGATTAAGTGAAGGGCGGCGAGATAAATGGTTTGGTAAGCTTCGCCTTTCTTGTCTCTTGCTCTTTGATCACCGGACCAGTGTGCAGCTGTCTTGCTTGTTCTGTGCCTCAATTTGCAAGCTATACTACCTGTTGGACACCTAACCAGTGGACTGTGTTGCTTTAGTTTGACGTTCCTTCAAGACCTGCTTCCCCACACCATTGGAATTTACATCTCTTGAGCTGGGGACTGTCAGACCCTGTCATCTGGCTGACTGTTGGTGACCTGCCTCTCTGTTTGCAGCTTGTGCCCGGATAGCCTGAATTGCTCTACAGAGGACTACCTGGCGGCCTTCAAGACTTGAAGGATTGCCAGTGTCTCACAGGAGTGATTTGAACTGAGCCATTTGTACTCCTTTATGATTTAATTAACTTTATTTCTGTATAAATAGATATAAAAGTATTGGCATTCTGGTTTTGTTTCTCTAAAGAACCCTGTCTAACAGTGATAACTCTTACACTGTATAGATGTTTGAAAGTTTTTGAATAAATTAAGATATAGAAAGATTTTATGCCAGTAATATGAAATGTACAATGCATATTACATAATACAAATCCACTGAAGCCATATTTGCTGAAGACTTTTCAGTAAGTATGAGTCATCTATAAACCATTCTGTGCTGTATCACCAGTACGGTTTGGTGATAAAAGCCGTGCCTGCAGACGATATGTCTTTTGGAACTATATGATATCTGTGTTAGCTCCCAATAAAATGGGTTTGGAAAAACATCTCTAATTTCTTTCTTTTTATTTTGTTTATATTTCTTTTTGTAAATTTAGTTTTCATTTTATAGGCTGTTATTTTACATTTTTATGATGTTACACATTCTGCATCTTATTTTTAAAAATTGTTTTATCGGCACATACTTAACATCAGATGATTTACTCATTCGATCATATTAGGAAGAGTTGTACAGTCATCACCACAATCCATTTCAGGACATTTTCTTCTCATACTCATTGTTAGTCCCCATTTCCCCAAACCTCCCCCACCACACACCTAGGTAATTAGGAACCCAGCTACTGTCTCTATAGATATCTTTCCTAGATTTCCTATACAGAAAATCATACAAAAAATGAACAGGAAGCTAACAAAACAACACCAATGATGATGAGTACACAGAAAACAGAAAAATCTCCATCAAAAGAAAGCAGAAAATATTAAAATCCAAAATAACTTTAAAATGGGTCAAAGAGAAATAAATTGTTAAGTGATGACATTTTAACTGGCCAACATCTGCCACAATTGGCTTTACAATCCTCTTTGTCTGGTAGCGAGAGTATTCACATCCCTGGTGTACGGGCAGAGGGCTTCCCAGGAGCAGTAATCTGTGTGGGGATTCTGCTCATGGATTTTGGACTGCCAGTATCATCCAGAGCCTTCTGCAAACTGGGTGTGCCAAATTTAAGATCTGCTATCATTCCCTCCTTCGGATTTATCTTTTATTATTTACAATCATTGGACCAACCACACAGGCTGGTGTGCTTCTTCCATGTAGACTTGACTGATGTCTCACTTAGATGGCTCCTTGTCTTAAGACAAGCCTGTCAGACCCCAGATGCTCTTCTTTCTGATAGCTGAGCACCATTCACCATTCACTGTTCACTCCAGCCTTATCTTCAATGATCTTTTCATTAGGGTCCATGGCATAAGAGCTAGTTGTTTTTATTTGGGGCCTACAATTACATGTGAGCCCCAAATCCATTCATCTATCATTGTTTATATGTCTTTAGTTCACTTTAGAGATATTATTATAATTTTATAATAGACAACATAATCAATGATCCACCTAGAGAATAAGGTAATTCTATTGACAATGTCATCAATTTAGCCAGTAATATAGAATTTAAAATGCTGCTAAGACAATGAAGCTAAACAAGCATAGCCCAGCTTCAAAACGCAATATGTGAAGGCCACTATTTAGATGAATAATAGGAGTTGGTGTTAGGACAAAGCTTTCAATAACACTCATTCCCAAAGGCAGAACCATGCCTACCAGACTCATTAAAACATGCCGTAAGGAAACAAGGAGAGCATTAAAATAGTAAATAGACGGTAGTCCCGGGTCACTCTTCATTGTGGGTATCCTCAAAGCAAGAGATCCAAAGCTCCAGTTCCAGGACCGTGGAAAGCACTCACCTGCTTCTTCTCACATTATAGGGCCGTTCAGCCGGAAGTTCAAGGGAGGTGTTCGTTTCTTAAATATGCTACAGGAGAGTGAAATAAAGCCCAGTTCACTTAGTGGGGCTTCCACATGGAATCGTTTTTGTGTGGCCTACAAAGGATGTTGTGTACCTTGAGAGGTCAGAGACTTAAGTCCCAGTAGTAAAAAGCACACAGGCTGGGTCACCAAGGACTGGATAGAAACTAGGTCAAATTTGTCCAGTTCAGAGCACAGTGTGTTTTCTCCCCTTAGGTCCTATAGATGTTTTGTTAAGTGTTTTTTGCCGATGTGAGGTTGCTCCATCTGGTTTACTGATCGACAAAAACATATTCATCCTCTCTGAGACATACATATTTCTTCCCCCGTCTTGACTTGAATTTACAGTAAGTTTCTCTTACTAGTCTGGTGGGAGTATCTGGTGATTTGGGTGACCTTAGCACAATGTTGTATGGCAGTACCTGGCTGGTCTCCCTCTGCCCATCTTGAAAAACTGACCCCCAACTCAGGGGAGGTCTCCTCTATCAAAATGGTTTTTAAGATGCACATCAAAAGGTAGTACTATACGGTTCATGGGCACAAGGCAGGCTCTCTACCTCCTGTTTGGGAGACACAATTAAATGATCGTATGATCTAATAGCAGATGCCTGTCTTCATCTTTGTGTTTATCATGAGTAGTATACTCATACAATATTTGTGCTTTTGTTATTGACTAACTTACTCAGCAAAATGGTGTGTCAGTCTACACATGTCATGAGATGTTTCATGATTCTATTGCTGGTTTTTAAGGATGCACAGTATTCCCTGTGTCTCTGTGTCAGAATTTCGTTATCCATTCTCCCACTGATGGGCATTTGGGCTATTGGCAGCGTCTTGCTATTGTGAACTATGCTGCAACAAACACACATCTGTTCGGATTCTGTCTCATGTCTTCAGCATATATGCTCCACAGATGTACTGCGAGCTCATATGACATTTATATTTCCAATTATTTTTGAAACACAACAGTACTTTCCACAGTGATTGTGCATATTTGCAAGTCACAAGCAGTGTATAAGAATTTCAATATCTCCACACCCTTTCCAGCATGCATTGTTCTCTAGTTTTTGAACTGGGCTATTGTGCGTAAAAGTGGCACCTCATTGTTGTTTTGGTTTGCATCTCCCAGATGGCTAGTGAGCCTGAGAATTTTCTCATGTGTTTGTTAGCCATTCAAGTGTTGTCCTTTGTTAATTGTATATTCATGTCCTTTTCTCACTGTTTATTTGATTTCCTTGTCTTTTTTTTTCTTACTGAAATGCTATAGAATTTTATAGCTGTTAGTAATGGGTTCCTCATCTGTCTTATCATTGCTAAAGATTTTTCCCAATCTGCGGGCTCTTGTTTTACTTTTTGATGATGTCTTTTGATGTACACAAGTGTTTTATTTTTAATAGGTCCCAGTCATCTAGTTTGTCTTCCACTGTATGTCCTGCCTTTATTACACCTGGTAGTCTCTGAGTGCCCTGCAATGCGGCTCTGACGTTCGTAACAGTTCCTTATTGAAGATCCTTATGGATGCGGGATTTACATTTAGGTCTCTATCCATCTTGAGTTTATGTTGGTGCATGGGGAAAGGTGTGTGTCAGGTTTCATTCTTCTGCAGACGGAGATACAGTTTTACAGCCCCGTTTGTTGAAGACGGTATTCCTTTTCCATTGAATACTTTTTTGGTCCCTTGTCAAAAATTAGTTGCCTGAGATGGATGCTTTTATTTCTGGGGTTTCTATCCTATTCCATTGGTTTGTGTTTCTACAATTGTACCTGTACGTGGCTTTTTGACTAATGTGTCTGTGTAGTAGGTTTTGAGGTCTCCTAGTTTGTTCTTCTCTTTAAAGAGTTCTTTTTAAAAAAAATTTCATCCACTTTATTCTTACCTATTTGAAAAGCAGGCGTTACCCATCTGTCACCAGAGCCCTGGTCACTATCCCCCCCAACAAAGTCGATGCCATCCACCAGCTCGGTTCAGTAAGGGAAGACGAAGGAGTCACCGAGTCTGACTACCTGTTGTAAGGATGAAAGATGGCGTCATTCTCTTGTGAGCAAAGGCTATTGGACCAATTCCTTCATTATGAGCCAGAATACCAGGACTTTGAAATAAGGAACGCCTGTACTTTCTACATTTGTAGTGCTGAAGCCCATCTTTAAATCTTGTGATATGGTGGTTGGGTTGGCAGCAAAGTGCCTGAGATAACTTCTGCAATTCTGGGTGCTTGTCTGTTACATCCTGTAAAGCAGAGCGTTCATATAGGGCACTGGAGGGATCTACTTCATAGCCCACTGCCTGGTGTAACCTCAGTGGCCACTCGGGTCCTCCTTCAGGTTAGCCGCTGGTTTGTCAGCCTGGAGGTGTTAGTAGGCCTTTGCAAAGGTGAGCCGGTCAGTCTTCAGCCTTGAAGCAGTCACTACAGCAGCACTTCTCCTAACCCTGAATGGCAATGTGCCAACACCGAGCGACCGTCCACATGGGCCTAGCCAATGAAGGCCACGCATCGGTCCAGGTGACTGGGCAGGTCGGGCTCAGGTTTGTCCAGTACTGGCACCAAGATACACCACATACCTTCCTCCCCAGCCATGGTCTGGAAGCCAGATTCCTCCATGCCCACTGTCAGGGCAGCTGTCATGCCTGCCTCCTTCTGCTGCCACCCTGGATTCCCTGTGTTTCCATTTCCTATCTGTACCAGTGTACATCCGCTGGTCTAGCCAGATTTGTAAGGTAGAATGGGGATCATGATAGTGGGGTGGGGGGAAGCATTTAGGAACTAGAGGAAAGTTGTGTTTCATTGTTGCCACATCACACCCTGACTGGCTCTCCTCCTTCCCGCAACCCTCCATAAGTGATGTCCGGTTGTCTACAGATGGGCTTTGGGTCTCTACTCTGCACTCCCCTCATTCCCAATGATAGTATTTTTTGTTCTGATGATGCCTGATACCTGATCCCTTCCACATCTCGTGATCATACAGGCTGGTGTGCTTCTTCCATGTGGGCTTTATCGATTCTGAGCTAGATGGCCGCTTGTTTACCTTCAAGCTTTTAAGACCCCTATCTCTTTTGATAGCCAGGCACCATCAGCTTTCTTCACTACATTTACTTATTCACCCGCTTTGTCTTCAGCGGTTGTGTTGGGAAGGTGAGCATCATAGAATGTCAATTTAAGCCCCCTCCTCCACTCGCTGGCCCACCCAAAAGCCTGGTTTTGGTTGCACCCAACCTGGCACTAAGGGCCCGTCCACTACCCACCACCTTGTCCGTGCTCTCCCCGGGATGGACATGGGCCGAGAGGAGGCTGTGCTCAGGGGGCCCTGACTCAGCACTTGAGGCAGTCCACCAATCACCTCCTCCTTCCCTCAGGCTTGGCACTGGGGGAAGCCATTGGCCTCTATCCACGCCACCTGGTGGGGGCCGTGGCTGTGGGGCTTGGCTTCGAACCACGCAGCAGAGCAAAGGTGGTCACCTGGCTATTTGGAGCAGGGGTCATCCCTGCCGCCACCCCGGGCCCCCTGGTGGGTGGGTGGCATGGGATAAGGGTACTAGGACTCATTTTTAAACGGAGACCTCCTAATTTTAAGGGGCACTTGGTCAGTTTAGTTGGGGGCAGGGGACATGGTTACTGTGAGCCAAACAGGATTTTATATAAACTGGCCATATTTTGGACAAGCCAACAAGGCCCAAAGGGGTGGGCCCAGGAGGAAAAAAAGGCAATTTAGTTGAAGAAAGTATTCTTGCATTGAGACAGTACTTGAGTGGAGGCCCAATGTACTTCTACTACCTTAATACTAAACCTATAAATATATGCACATAGATCTATTTCTCCATCATATATAAATATATTTGCATATGTACATGCCTTTACTTACACCTCTACAAATGCCCTTTGCCTCCCAGCTCTTTTCTCTGTTTCCTTTGACTTTCCTCCTGTCCCACTGTCATGCTCAGTCCCCACCTGGGTTTCAGCAATTCCTCTTGGTTACATTACCCTTGATCATGCCCTACCAGGCCTCCCACAGCCTCCTCACCACCAATTTGGATCACTTGTTGTTCCCTTGTCCCTGGGTTTGTTAACACCACTACCTTTTCCCCCACCTCCTCCTCTCCCATGCCCCCCCCGAACTGTTGGTCCCATTGTTTTCTCCTCCAGATTGTTCATCCAGCCTATCTTATTTAGACAGATCTGAAGAGATAATAACATGCACAGAAACAAGATAGAGCAAATCCAAAAAAACAATATACAACAATAACAACAAGCCAATGACACACAAGAAAGGGAAGCTTGTAGTTAGTTCAAGAACTGTTTGTTGTCCTTTCGGAGTGTTTTCCAGTCCAGTCTGTTGGGGCACCACACCCTGGCCCCAAAGTCCACCTTCATCATTCCCTGGGGACCTTGCCACTCTGTTCCCTTGCTGTTCTGTTGCACCTCCTTAGTGTTTTGCCTCGGTGTGGCAGGATCAGATCGGGCGCAATTCCCACACTGTGTCCCCGGTGTTGTCCCCTGCAGGGCTATGGGTATTGAGGGGGCGATACTGACACAAATATTCCTCCACAGCACCCTACATCTCTGTGGAGATCAATAATTCATTGTAATGGGCACAGAACTCACCAATAGTATGCATAATTGATTTTTTCTATTTCTTAAAAGAATGAAGTGGGGATATGGATCAGAATTTCATGATATTTATAGATTTCTTTAGGTAGTATTGCCATTTTCACAATATTGTCTTCCTATCCATGAACAGGGATATTCTTCCATTTTTGTAGGTCTCTTATAGTATCTTGTAATAATGTTATGTGATTTTCTTTTGTTAGGCTTACTCCTAAGCATTTAATATTTTGTGAGTTAGTCTGGGTAAGACTAGAGAAACAAATTTATAGACACACTCATATGTATATGAGGAAGAGGTTTATATACAAGAGCAGTTGAACATTGAGAAAATAGCCTAGCCCAGTCCAGAGCATGTCCATATATCCGATATTAGCCCATATGTCCGATACTAATCTATAAAGTCCTCTTCAGACTCATGAATCATGCAATTATGCCAAATGCAGGAAGATCACAGGCCAGTGGGTGGGAATTCTCATGGATCCAGTGGCATTATAAGCATCGCAGTGCTGACAGGGGTTTCCACTGTCTCCTCCAGCTCCCAGGGCGCAGGGTCTGTCAGCGTAGTGCCATGTCTTTTCAGTAGAGCGTCTCTAAGGGAGTGAGCAGAGAGACAGAGGGTCTTTCAGCTTCAAGGAGGAAATTCGATTTCCCAGAATTCTCAAGGAAAGACCATGCACACACAGAGGCCTCACTGGTTATGATTCAATTGACAGAGTAGACTCCAACTCTTCACTTGTAATCCTCTCAAATTGACACCAGATTATATAACTATCATAATGTGCAAGGAGACAAGGAAGTGGGACGCCTGGGAAGAAGAGTATATATCGGACTAATAGTGGACTTATGAACTTGCTCTGGACTGGGCTGGGATGTTTTCTCAGTATTCAGTTGCGCTTGTATATAAAGCTTTTTCTTTTTTAAAAAATTAATTTTATTCGGGGCTCATACAATTCTTATCACAATCCCTACATGCATCCATTGTGTCAAAAAGCTTTTTCTTATACACATATGTGTGTCTATGCATTTGTTTCTCGAGTCTACCCAGACTAACACACACATCCTTCCTCAGTGTCCCCAAGGTTTCTCTCCTACTCTCTCTTCCCCCCCAAATCAATGCAAACTCCCCTGAGATTTTGTCCCTTCCTTTCTGCCATTTGCTGTCTGGAGCAGTCCTCCCACGAAGCCCCAGCTCCGGGTTCACGATCAGGCACATGTTCCTCCATTAGCACCGCAGGTACACGGTCAGACACTCACTTTGTTCACAGTCAGGGACAGGGTCCTGTGTTAGCACCTCAGGAGGTGAGTGGATGGAGATGCTCTAGATTGGGGCTGTTTTTCCTGACCATGAACTCCAGTATGAGAGAGGGCCTGGGCATTCAAGGGACCTGCCTCCTGTCACCCACATGGGCCCTGTGATGGGTGATGATTGGGGGCTCCTGTATGACTCCCTGTGTTATGGCTCAGGGAAGATGCTCCCAGCTAGGATTATGTATTAGAAACAAGGAAGGGATACAATACCGACCATCATTTCCCACCCCATTGTCCCCGGAGGGTGTGCTTCTTGTTCAAGTCTCATGTTTGAGTTTCCGATATCTATTTCCTTCCCTCACAGATAGTAACTCAACAGTTTGGGACAACCTGGATTAAATCAAGTTTCACAGAATCTCCAAATCTTGGATATTTTTTCTATGTGTGTGTATGTGTGTGTGAGTGAGTGCACATGCATGCATGCACACACACACAAACACACTGTAATATTTAAGAACAGAACCTGGTTAACGCATTAGAGAGACCTACAGGAAAATCCTGGTCCTGCCAACTACCAGCTGCCTGACCTCAAGAGAAATATCCAATTCTCATGGTCAGTTTTGCCAAACATAAAACAGAGATGATATAAACGTAAATCTAGTGGAGTGAATGGAGATGGTGTGAGAGTCAATAAGATAATGAAAGAAATTCCTGATAAAGAGATTGTAGCCTGATATATTCACTAAAGAAATGCCAATATTTTTACTTAACAAAAGAAATCCCACCTGCTTTCTAAAGGAGATACAGTGGGTTAAGCATTGGATGCCAACCAAAAGGGCAATGTTTCAAACCCACCAACTTCTCTGTGGGAGAGAGATGAGCCCGTTTGCTTCCATAAGAATGTACAGCCTCAGAAACCCCGTGGAGGAGTTAAATTCTGCCCTCTGGTGCTGCCAGAGATCAGAGTTAATTTAAGGGCAATAGGTTTAGTTTTGCTTTTCTAAAGAGAATAGAATTGGGTAGGTAGAGAATTTGTTGCGGTTACTGCCAGGTTAAGTATGAAAATGTAAACCAAGAATGTCAGGCAGGAGAAAGAAATGAATTTATCTAATGCTTTCAGTGAGAATTCAGATTTTTAAAATTGATTGTTTTTTCTAATATTGAACCATCCTTACATACTTAGTATAAATAAATCCCACTTGATAATAATTTAAAAAAATCCATTTTGTTGAATCCTACTGGCTGGATTCATTGATAATTTCTGCAACTATGTTCAAAGGGATAATGAATAATAGTTTTCTATTCTGGTAATGTCTGCCATGTTTTGTATCAGATTTATACTTGCTTCATAAAATGAGATTGGTAGTAGATTGTTATTGTCTTTGTTCTGGAAGAGTTCGTATAGAATTGGTGTTATTCCCTAGTAAAACAATTCGGTACCCGACTTTTTTTGGTTGGGAGTCTTTTAATGACCTTATCTGTTTCTTCTTGTGTTATAGGTCTGTTAAGGTTTTCTACATCCACCTGTGTTAATTTAGTTAGGAAATATGTTTCTAAAAATGTGTCCATTTCTTCTAGGTTTTTAATTTGTTGGAGTATAGGTCTTCAAATATTGTGTGATTATCTTCTTTATTTCAGTTGGTTCTGCTGAAGTTTGTCTATTTTCCTTTTTATTCTTAATATTTGCTTATTTTCCTTTGCCACAAAGGAGAAAGTAAAGAGGTAGTAAGGGGATGGTGAGGTTGTATGAGGCTGGATCACTGTTTGGTGTCCCTGGACCAAGAGAAACACTTCCTAGTGGAGCAGATACAGGAAGAGGTTTATGAAAGGGAGTATTTCATTTTTCATATGATTTTTCCTTCCAAATGCTTTGGAAACTCTTTTCACTATTCAATTCCTTAGAGTTTCAATTGAGTAATCTATATAACACAATTGTTTCCTAGGAAAACTAAAAAGTGGATTTTCATCTTTTCAGGCGATTTTGAAAAGGGGATGGGGATTCACATCGAGGTCAAGACAGAGAGTCATAACAAAATTTCTATCTATGACAGAGCACTTCTATTAAACAGCTGAATTAATTTATCATATGAAAGAGAATTAAAGCTGGAGATAATTTTAGGAAGACAGTTAACTTCCCTTAAGGCTGTTGTAGAAATACTGGGGAGAACCCTGTATTTCTCTATACCCCGAGATTTAATTATATTCATGAACTTTGGTGCGTTGAAACTCCACTAATGTATGGTTGGGATATTTTCATGTGTGTTGTATGTTTACATATTCATAAAAGACTATGGAGAGACTAAATGCATGTAGCTATGCATGTGTGATAGATAGATAGATAGATAGATAGATAGGCAGTGTGAACAGTTAAGTTCTCTCATGCTAAATGAAAGATTGAAATCAAATGGCAGCTTTGGAAAGTCAGCCATTGAGCATTTTTGGAGCACAGTTTTACCCTGACACGTGCGGGCTTGTCATGTTATGATTCAGGGCCAACATGGTGGCGACTGGATAGTAGATAGAGATAGAGGGGTGGGTATACAAATAGATGTCTATGTGTGATATTAGATCATGTCATATCATGTACTCCTGTTTCTCTCAAGGAACTCTGTGGCACAGTGGTTCATCTGTCAGCTAGTAACTGAAAGATCAGCTGTTTAAATCACCAACTACCACATGGGTGTGTCTTTCGATGTGGCAGCTTGCGCCTATAAGATGACAACCTTAGAAACCCTGTGGGAAGTTCTACAGTCTTCTATAATGTCACCATGAGTCAGACTCCTTTGACAGCAGTGAGTTTAGGTTTGCTTTTCTCAGCATCAGATATTACCTGGCTCTCAACCTCTCCAGAGGTGCTCTGCTTCTCACCTTCCTGGATCTTCTTTTGCTCTATTCTTCATTGAGTTCCTAAAATGTCTCTATCCATGACACCCCAGGAGTAATGCCCCAGATCCTTCAGGAAGTCTCATCTTGGAGTCTCACTTTGTCCAGCATGAGATTCAGTACTCTTTGAGTAGGGTTTAAGGTCTGTAAAGTATGGTATGACCCTGTGCTTCAACTCCAGTTTAGGCTTTGCTACCTTCTTTTAGATACATCCTTCTTAAGATGAATTGTTCTATTTGTCCTCAACAACCACAAGGTCAGCAGTTCAAATCCACCAGAAGTTCTGTGTGAGAAAGATCAGGCTACCAGAAAGATTTCGAGTTTGTCATTTTAATGGTGGCTGAACAATCTGGAGAAGGATAACAATAAAGGCTGTCCAACATGCAGAGTGTGATGAATTACACGTGTGGAAGTTGCTGAGCTGGGCACTGTTTTGTTGCGTACATTTTTGCCAACATGGAAAAATAATTATATGAATTACAATAAGTATGAGGAAAAATAAAATATTCTAAAATTGATTGTGGGGTTGATTGTACAACTCTTCTTGATATGATTAAACTATTGAATTGTATGACATGTGGATGAAGTGCCAATAAAACAGTTTTTAATAAATAAATTAATTAAGAGAGAGAGAAAAACGAATACATCGATAAATATAAAGATAGCAGAAGATACAGGAACATTAAAAAAATTTATGGTCTCAAAAACCCTGAAGAGCAGTTCTTTGCTCCACAGGGTCACCAAGAGTTAGAATTAACTCAGTGGAAGTGGGGTTAGTTGGTGTGATTCCACTTCCATGCTTTAGCTCAGTACCCATGCCCTCTTTTGCCTTTTTGATCTTACTGTCCAATAAGATTACAGCATATGCTCCTTGACTCCCGAGCCTGGTCTTGTGTCTTACAATCGCTCCGCAGTTCATAACCCATGGCTTTGCTTTCAGTGGGTAATTGATTTAAACATCCATTCACTACCAGCACCTATGACTGAAGCCACATTCTCAACATTCTCCCTGAGCTATTTACATTGAAGTGTGCTGGCCTCATCACCCAACAGAACTCTGCCTTTGAATGATCTCAGTATGGCTTGGATTCTTCCAAATGGTGGATTGAATGATAGAGTAGTCCAGGTATAGATTCCTTGGCTCCCATGGGTAGTTCTGACTCATCCTTTCCAAGGAGGTTGGGGTTTAGGAGCTATGTTCTCCTTGACTCTGCCATCACAAAGGACAGCACCCAACTGAACGTCAATGAACTTGACTTTGGCTTAAATGACAAGAGAGTGGCCTGGATATACCATCTTAACAGCTTTTCTTCATACTAAATGCTAGATTTCATTGGCAAGTGTACTATTTTAACCCAAACAATGTGCATTGGAAAAGGAGAGTACGTTCCTTATGTCACCAAGCTATCACAATCTCAGGGTGTAGGAGTAAATAATGCTGAATATTGCTTATGTTAGAGATTTTAAAATTTATTTCCTTCCACTGCAAACTCTTATTTATGTTGTCAATGATGAACCAATCTTAACAATAACTACAAGAATATACAGATAATCATTTCTTTATAGACACTTGAAGAAATATTTTAAGCATGGCAGGAAATATTGATAAATTTCATCACATAGTTAAAAAATAAGTAAGGTAGAAACCCCCTTTAGAGAAATAGAAAACAAAAAATTAATCATCTGTTGAAATAAAATACAAGATTCAGGAATGATAATCAAGATCCATAATGAACAATAATGCCTTAGAATGTTTTTAAACCATCTTTATGGACAGGTAATAGATATACCATTCCACAGGTCAATCACCTCCAGCAGTGTTGTACAATCGCCACCACAGTCAGTTTCAAAACATTCCCTTCCTTCTTGAGTTCCTTGGTATCAGCTCCCTTCTCCTCTTCCTGCCCCTGGACCCCTAGGAACTCTATTCTACTTGATTTCGCCGTAGGTTCATCAATCCTAGGTGTTGTTTAGAATTTTATAGAAAATATATAAACCTGTACATAAATGAATTGGAATCCACTCGATGCAGTGAGTTTTAAATGTTTGTCAATAAATAGTCACATGATTGATCAATCCAGTGACTTAAAAAATACAAAGTACAAATACACTTTGAAATCTATTATTTTGTAGTGGTATATACAAATATTGAAAGAAACACATGCAAACTGAGGATTTCTTTAAAGGATGAAATCTATTAGGTTTATTTCTGTGACTTGAACTGGAAAACGTACAAAACAGAAGAAAAGCTCAATGTTATTGAGGATAAAGCGAGATGAGTCTTATGCTTATTGGAAACATCAATTGGCATAACAATTCTGACTAGACATCTAATGATTAATTATTCAATAACTGATTATTATTTTGTGAATAAATTAAAGAACAAAATGAGCACACTCTTATATAGAAGTTGTGTTTCTAGGAATCACATCTAAGGAGAAAAGTTTTGATCAGAAAATATATATCAATAAAAATACTTAACATAGAAAATTAGACATAATCATAAGGCTCAAAATGTTGTAAATAATCAACTACAGAAAAATTAAATAAACCAGCAAAAATATTTTTAAAATATAATTTTAGAAATTATCATCTAAAATATCAAAAGAAGAATAAGATTCTTAATACAATATTAATATCAAAATTAATGATAAACTTCTAAGAATGTGTTAAAAGGCATTAAAATAGAAACATAAATGGACATATGTAACAGATTCATAGATGGAGAATGATGAAAATTAGTATCAGAAAATGTTGCCATCTTTTAAAAATTAATTGGTATATTCAGTGTAATTTTCATCCAAATGCAAGCAATACTGTTTTACTTTATTTCAATTTTGTGGGATGAGACAAGTTGACTCTATTGTTTATATAAAACAACAAAGATCCAGTAACTACCAAGACAATCTTTAGCAGGAGAACGAAATTGTACTTGAGTGATTAGATTATCACAATTGATTACAGGCCTCTAATAATTAAGGCAGCAGCCTATTCTTACAGATGCACAATGAAAAGAGAGGAGTTGTCAGTTCCGTTACATAGCTGCCTGGATGTGAAAATCTGGTTTTGACAGAAGTGGTATTTCAGATCTGTGAGGAAGCTGGAATCTTTCATACTGAACCCGAGGCAAATGATTGTCTGTTTGGGGGAAATTAAAATAAAAGACATAATTACTTTCTGGTTGATGAAAGACCCGCATTTAAGAAAGCAAGCAAGAAGGTTTGCAACTTCTTGAAACAGGGAGGGAAATCAACTTCGGCGTTTCTTAGATTCAGATTTCATATCGATGGAAAGCTGAAGCAATATCCCCCTAAGATTCACCGCCATCAAGTTGCTGCCAACTCACAGAGACCCTGGAGGAAGAGGGAGGAGTGCACCTGCAGGGGCTAAGACTGCGATTCTTTATGGGGCTAGAACGTGTCCCTTTTTTTCCCCTTAGGGTGGCTGGTGCTTTTGAACTGCTGACCTTGCCGTACTGAAAAACAAACACATGTTTGCCCACTGAACCTCTAAAATGAGAATCACAAACTCATCAATCAGGAGGACAAGTTTGTTGCACATTTAATGACAATGCAGTAGCTCTCCAGAAGGAAACACACAGAAGACAATCTTGCAAACCAGAAAGGGCCAGTCCCAGAGGAGAAAGCCGAGGGGCAGAAAACCACAGAGTCCAATGCTAGTGATCATTACTACACAAGGGAGCCAACTACCACTACATCTGGCCAGGGTGCACCCAGATCTTTCCGAATGGAGAGAGATCCAAGAGGGATTTTCAACAGCCAATGCCTTTTAGAGTGGACTCCTGGGTGTTTCCTCTGATGTGCCTCCAGAGGACTCTGAACTGCCAACCTTTCCGTCAGTAGCTCAGCTCCTAACCACTGGAACCACCAGGGTGAAAATAGAAATTGATAGGAGCAATATTAAGAGATACACAAAATATATATGTACTTCTGTTTAGGTTTCTAAGCTGTGGAAATCTCCCAGAAGTATAGAGCTAGAATGCTTCTTGGAAAGATGACACAACTTCTCCCCCTGTCCTGTGGACGTACGATCAGGAGGGATACTGGAGAAGAACATCGTGTTTGGTAAAGGGTTAAAGAAAGAGAGGAGCGTCTCCACCAGACGAACTGACACGGTGGCTGCAAGGCTGGCCACAGCCACAGGCAGCATTTCCTCCTGGGGGACGCGGAGTTGCTACGCACTGTAACTGATTCCAGGGCACTGAACGCAGCAGCCCTCAGGTGGGAAAAGGAATAAGCCAGGCTCTTCAGATCAATCTGCATAACTGATAAAATAACGTCTTTGAAAAAGACAAAGTCACACATGAGTATATGAATTCAGATGCCAACTCTGTGAAGTTGAAGTCATACAAACTATCATTATTTATTGTCAGACTTACCCTGTGAGAATAAAATATGAAGAAACACGGGAAAATTTGGTCTAAAGCAGGTCATATAGAATGATTAATGTACGCTGCGTATGCATGAGAGGTAGCACAAGTGGAAGCTCCAGAAGGAGAGGTGATAGCTCTCAGGCAGGGAGAACCAGGCAGGAAATTACGGTACAGATTCCAGCACCCCAAATCCAATCCCACTGGGAACAGCTGTCCTGAGCACCCATGGAGAAAGGCATGTAAGAAGCCTCCAGTCGTCATCTGGTCACAGGACCCATGTGGGTGGCAGGAGGCAGTTCCTCAAATGCCCAGGCCCTGGCTCACAGGATGGCTCAGAGCCCAGGGCCAGGATAAAAGGGCCACAGTGCAGAGCACCTCCATCCACTCGCCTCCTGAGGTGCTAACAGACCTGTCTCTGCTCGTGAACGCGGTGAGTGTACCCTGGGCACCCGGAGCAGGGACTTCACAAGAGAGTCAAGCCAGATCAGGAGAGGGGTCTAGGCAAGACCTTAGAGGGGTTGAAAGAGAGGACCCCCAAATATCAGGAAGGAATGTGTGGGGGTGGGGTGGCAGAGCCCAGGAGGAACTTGCATGGCTGGACTCTAGACCTTCAGAAGCATCAAGTTGTCCTGAGTTGCTGTGTGTGGGCTGGGATCTCAGAGAATAGCAGTATCGGCTGCTAGATGACTGGGCAGTGGTGTGCCCAAAGGGGAAACAATGTTGGAAATGGAGTCGTGCTGAGTAGAAAGATGCTTGGAGGACTTTGGTACTTAACAGCAGCCACCAGATCTCTGGTGGAGACAGGGAAGGCCCAGGGGATGTGTGCCCGGGAGCAGCGCAGGGAGGGCAAATCTGCCTGCACAGAGCAAGGCTGGAGTCAGGGGATCTGCGCACAAGCCCAGGAGAGAACGGTAAATGACATTGGGCTGGCGCAGTCAAACCTTTCCATTTCCGCAGCGTCTTTGTAAATTGGGTTCCTTGCAACAAATTGTCTCCAGGCCCTTCTGTGCAACCTGCCTGCTGAGGCCGAGAGAACCCTGGGTGAAAGGAAGCATGCGGGGAAATAAATGGGGCTCCAAATGCCCAAGATTAGCTCCCTGGGTCTGACTTAACTTTGAAAATAAAAGGGCTTAGACATGGTGAATGGATAGAGAACAGATGTCTCTGTATCTGGGTCTGACTTTCTGTCTGATGTTCCCTCAGCTCCTGACACCCACCGAGATGTCCTGCCAGCAGAGCCAGCAGCAGTGCCAGCCTCCTCCCAAGTGCCCCCCCAAGTGTCCTCCCAAGTGCCCTGCCCCCAAGTGTCCCCCAAAGTGTCCCCCCAAGTGCCCTCAAACCTCTTCCTGCTGCAGCGTCAGCTCCGGGGGCTGCTGTGGACCCAGCTCCGGGGGCTGCTGTGGGCCCAGCTCCGGGGGCTGCTGCAGCTCTGGGGGTGGGGGCTGCTGCCTGAGCCACCACAGGCGCCACAGGTCCCACCGCCACAGGCAGAGCTCTGACTGCTGCAGCCAGCCCTCTGGGGGCTCCGGGTGCTGTGGGGGCTCCAGCTGCTGTGGAGGAGGGAGCGGCCAGTCCTCTGGAGGAGGCGGATGCTGCTGAGGAGGAGGACCCTGAGCCCAGAGGAGCAGACTGAGCATCATGAAGGTGCAGCATCTCCATCTTTCAACCTGCCTGAGGTCCTGAGACAAGGTGTGGAGACTTCAGACCAGGGTTTGGAAGAATCCTCAGCCCAGGAGTGCTCTCCGAAATCTCATCTCCTGACTTCAGATCCCATCTCTCCAACCTGCAGATTCATTCTTCAGATTCATTCCTTGCCTTGACTGTTTGCTGGAAAGAATAAAACAATGGACTCTCCATCAGGTTCTCGTGGCGTCTGCCTTGCTTGTAAAGGTGTGGGCACTGTGAGAGCGCCTGCCCGGAGGGCTGTCCCTTCGGTCCTGTGGGCCCTGGAGCTGCATTGCTTGCTCTCAGGACTCCCAGTGTCCTTGATGAGAACGCACTCCTTCAACCCTTGGTCATCTTTAGAGCCGACACAAGTGCTTCCCTGCCTCCGTCAGGGTCGAGCCCGAATATAGAAATTGTGGGGGGCGCTTTAAAAGAGGGAACTCTATAGATGTAGAATGAGCTGCTCACCAACACTGGAGAACTGGAAAGGGATTATACAGGGATTACTCAGGACCACGTGGATCAAAGCTCCGATAGCTCCCACTCCTAAGCCTGTTGTCACAGAGTGGATTCTGACCCCTGGCAACTCCATGTGTGTCAGAGCAGACTCGCTCTGAAGGGTCCCCGAGGCTGTTGCCTCTGGAAGGAGATCCCGGACCTGCCCCCAGGGCACCTTGGGGTAGGATTGAAGCACTAACGCATGTGGTTCCTGGTTGCAGCTGAACTGGTTGCAGCTTAGGGAGCCCTGCATCTGGGAGGGGGAGGAGAACCATGTTCCAACTATTGAAACTTAATGGATTTGGAGGAGGGATCCCGGACAGCTGAAACTCTGGTCTTTCATTATTGATCCAGAAGTCTCTGAGCTTGGAAAAGTTCCCTGTGGGGTGGGACCCGGGCTCTGAGGAGGGGCCCCCAGCAGTTGCGGGTCTTAGGGTCTCTGCGAGTGGACAGCAAGGCTGGTTTGTGAATGTTGGAAAACCTGCACAAGGGCTCCAAGTGCTCTTCCTGGGACAATGGTCACGCGGGGCACAGAGGTGAGGCTAGGTGACCTGGGGAATACAGGAAGCCGATGGAAGGGGTGGCCCTTGCTCCCCAGCAGCCTTGCTATCTACCTGGAGCTCCCCTGTTGGCAGAGCACCCTAGGGAGCCGGCTGACAGAGGAATGTGCTGTGCAGAGCCCCAATGCAGGCATCATAAAGGCAGCCAGAGGAGGGAGCTCTGACGCTGAGGGACACTGAGAGCCAGCACCCCAAAACGTGCGGGGACAGACATCCTCCCACTCACCACAACCCCGCTGCTCCATCAACCCTCACACCCTCCCTGCATGCTCTCTAGTCTCCATGCACAGCTTAATGTGCCCCCCCTGCTGTAGGACAATGGACTTCAATGTCACACCTGCACAGAAGCTGAGCCTCAATGAAAAGAGTGTCTTTGAACACAGCCGCCCATATCAATAGAATTCCCTTGGGAAAATAAATAAAATAGAATTCCCAGATTGTACCTAAATACGTGCATGCACGCACACAAGGACAGACATGGAGCACAGACAATTCTGATCAAGGGGACCCAGAGCTTGGCCATCAGCTGCTCTGCCGCTGCCTTAACTGCACCTGTGTTCCTGGCAGTCCCACCTCCTTTGACAGTAAGTTTTCCTAACCCCTCAGCCCCTCGGTTCCACACTACTTTTTCATGTAAATTTTAAGAAGCCAAATGATTTTTTTCCCGAGTCTTCTTGTGTCTGTAGGCCTTGGTCTCTCCCAGATCTGCTCTCTTTTCCACCTGGCTTGAAATGCCTTGGTAAGGGATGCTTAGGATGTTTACAAATGGAGATTTTAGTCACTATCATGCCAGAGAGATTCCTAGGTGGCAAAAACTATCTATTGACCTAAAGGTGGCAGTTCACTCTCACCCAGTGACACCACTGAAGAGAGGCTTGGTAGTGATCTGCTTCCATAAAGATGAGGCCACGGGAACCCTATGGAGCAGCTCGGCTCTGTCCTACACAGGCTGCCTGGAGCTGGAGGGACCTGGTGGCAATGTTTGTTTATTTTGTGTCGTTGTCCTTCTAAACATGTGTGCATTAGAGAGGACCCCTAGAGGACAGAGGCAGCATTGCGGGCTCAGAAGGGGACATCTCACCTTAGTTGGCGTTTCCTGGGTCAGGGCTGTGCCTTCCCCCTACTGAGGACTCACTGAGGTCAGGAAGACCCCACAGTTTAACTTGCTAAAGGCCCCTCCAGGGAAGATGGGAATCTCACAATACTCCCTGGTCACGTGGCTTTCTCAAGTAGTGGATTCTGACCCCACCTCTCCTCTCCCTTGCATCTGTGAGGAATTTCCTGCTCACATACAGGGAATTCTCCAGAGTACACCTTAGGTTTGAGGCCAGGATCCGCACACAGTCCGGGAATCATGGGGATCCAGTCCTCCCTGGCCCACTCCCCTTCCTCCCTCCTCACACTGCAGATGCTCCAGAGGGCGTCTCCTCCTTCACTCCCCCTCCTCAGCTAACTTGACTCTCTGACCTGGCACCTCTTTTTCTGTTTTATTCTGAATTCTATAATTCTGTTAGGTTTACAAGAACCATCAATGAGTGAGCAATCCAAATATGCCAGGCATGATGTTTAGTATGTCATTCTTAATATGTGTTAAAATAATAATTATTTGAAATCACTGGTCTATTTTTCCCATTTATAAAATCGATCTTGAAAACCATAGGAGTTTTTATAGGGAATACTTTAATTCTATAAATATTATAAGAGCTTTCAATGACTGAGAAAATCTAATATGTCATAAAGTACTACAAGGTAATATTATTATAATTCTAATATGCCATAAAGACTACAGGCCTAGATATTAAATCTAATCACAAAGTTCGATTGATCTTGAAAAAATACCTTATGCATAGAAAGAACAGGACAGATGTTAAAAGAATTTTTAAATAGATAGAATTACAAGAAAATAGAATTTTAACACACTCAAATTATGTAAACATGAGGACAGCTTTGATACAAAATATTCAATACATATTTTTAAATGTGAAGTATATGCATATTTACATATGCAATTAGGTAGTGAAATAAATGCGTGAACAAATTGATATAACATTCTTGCCATCATATATTTGAGATTATTTGAAATACTTCCAAGAAATCTTATTTCAGAAGTTTCATATGATAAAATAAACATTACATAATTACATGTATAGCACTTTACAAGACAAATTATCTTTATTTCAGTATATTATAGAAATGAATATGTAAAGAGTATAAATAATCACAAATAAAAATATGTTGGCTTTTTCTGAGCTTAAGAAAAGAAATGGAGAGCAAATTCTTTGAGAATGATTGGGGCAGGGAATGTGCAGATGTGCTTTATACAATTGATGTATGTATATGTATGGATTGTGATAAGAGTTGTATGAGCCCCTAATAAAATATTTTTTTAAAAAAAGAAATGAAGCATCTCATTTATTTGATGTCCACTTTTTCCTATGTCTGCAGAGGTCCCTAAATCCTGAGTCTGGGGATAAATGTCAGAGGTGTTTCTCTCTAACATTGTAAATTTCATATTATGTTTTAGAATGTGTTCTAAAGTAATTAATAACACAAAATAAAAAATTGAGAGGGAGAGAAACAAAAAATGTGCAAGGCATATTAGTAGGAGGAGGCCCGGCGAGCAGGAAGCAGAGGGAATTCCCACGCTTGGAGTCTCCCCGTGGCTCTCCACAGCGCTCCCCGCAGTGCTGCAGTGAGGGAGCATGAAGAGCCTGAAGCCCCGATGAGCAGGCGACCTCATCAGCCAGTCACGTGTCAGTCACTATCTTCTATGGAAATGGTACCCAATCAGTTGAAATGTGAGAGACAAGCCTTCGAATCCTGTCACTAGGGTGTTACAACCATCCTGAATGTATCACCTGCACCCAAGTCAGACTATTTGATGGCTGGGTGCCACCCTTCCTGGAGGTAGAGGCAGGAATGATGGCATCTCAGCCTCATCTCCAAGGCATGGGTGAGCTGGGATTCTGAGTGATGCTGGCTGTGTGAGCCACGGGATCAGTATTCTGAGCGCTCCCTCCGTGACTGAGCTCTCTGGAGCACGCTGAGCAGAACTGTCATCATGCTTATGTGATCTACAGGTGATTTGGCCAGTGCTAATCATTGGACACAACCAAGGGCCAATCTGTTATGCGATTCCCTCACGTCACTAGAAACAACTGCTTCCAAGTGTAGGTCCTAGTCAATGGATGCTGGGGCAATGCTTCCATGCATCTTCACTCGCTAAATGCCGATGGGAGATTCAGGATCATCACACACAGACCATGCTCTCAAGAAGCTTTCAATCATGTGCAAGAGATTTAGCAGAGAGAGTAAAACAAACGTAAAAAGAATAGCTTCAAAGGAGACCCACGGGGATGCCCTAGCTTGGGGAGGGGTTTCTCAAGGTGGAGAGCAAAGGACAAGTGGTGGGGCAGAGTGCGGTCAGACTGCACAAACCCTCAGATTCCAAGCCAGGGACTACATTTTACCTAAGGCAGTGGAGACCCTTGTGATATCTTCAACTAACGGTAGTATGACCATGAGTGGCTGATTGCCTGATTGGTACATATCAACAGGGAAATGATGCTCTATAATAATTTAAGCTGGAAAAAGGCATAACCCAACACTGTCTACAGTAAAATGGGGGAGACGGTTGGTTGTAAATGATAATTTGTAGAGGGATTCTAAGGAGAAGGGGGAAGGAGAAGCCAGACAGGTGGGAGATACAGAAATAGAAAAAACATGTGGACAAGCACACAAAAACACTCTGGACTACACATGTGCACTCCTGGGTGCTGAAAATGGTCTATGGGCTTGGTGACTAGCCAATAGCTTGGAGGTTCAAATTCATCCACAGGAGCTTCCTAAGAAGGGCCTGATCTTTGATTGTGGGTTTTCTATGTATTGTCTAGTACCCGTGGATGGGCTTCTGCTTGCTTGTTTGTATGTTTGGATTTTGTTAGCTTTGCATGGTTTTGTATCACTGTATCTGTTCTGTGGATTTTCTGGAGATGAAGTCGAGGATAGGGAGATCTAGAGACAAAGAAACTGGATATCAGCGTGGGAGGGGAGCTTGGGAGAAAGGGGTGACAGCAATGAGTATGAGAAGAAAATGTCCTGACCCAGAAGGAGGTGGTGATTGCACAACTTTTACTAATACGATTGATCGAGTAAATTCTACAGGTGACGTATATGCCAATAAAACTATTACAAATAGAAAAAGACTGATGATCTACTTCCCAAACTGGACATGGTTCAAGTCTGCCACACAGGGGGTGGCCTAGGCTTGCAACTGACAGGAACACTACTTCACATATTAAGACACGTGTTTAGTGTCTCTCACAATACACATTTCCTCACGCAAAGACCCAACGGCAAACACACATTCGCAGTCGGTGACGTCAACATTGACAGGTTCACGCTTTTCAATATGACGTCAACCCACTGCCGTGCAGTCCCTTCTGATTGGTGGGATATCTGTGGATTTGCATGTTTAGAGAAGCAGAAAGCCTCCTCCTCTCCTACTGCAAGTTTAACCTCAGCAGGGTTCAAAGGTAGACCTCACAATGAGCAGCCCACAGGTACCCGCTTTTCCTCCGAGAAAGAGGGGGAGCCTCTGCCCTTCCACCCTCAGGGAGATTGAGATTTGTTGTAATCTTTTTCTTCACATGTTTCTGCTGGCATAAAAGTGTCTCCTTGGACTGAGTTTAGTTGGCTTCTGGGTCTTTTTCTTCTCGTCTTGGCATTGGCCTCCCTTGGGGAGCAGATGTGAACGCCTGTTCTGTCCTCATCCACTGAATTGTAGGAAGGAAGACTCCTTTGGAAGCAGGATTCGCAGTAATGAAAACACTGGCCCGGCCTTGCTGCATTTCCCCTCCCCTCCTGTCTGACTTCGGAGCTGCCCCGTGGCTCTCCAGATGCGCACCAGTGACCCAGAGGTGGGTCATCCTGATCACAAGGGCACTGCAATCTCCCCACACCGTCACCCACCTGCCTTTTTTTGTCTCCATCTTCATATTCTAACACACCAAGACTTAGAAAAGTAACCCTGCTATAAAGAGAAAATATAAATATATATAATAATATATAAGAAGAATAAAAGTATAAAATATATATAATAAAATATATAAGAGGAAGAACAAAACACCATCCAAAGAATCCAGGTGCATCTTCCTTTAATAGATGATATGTATTAAAATCATATGTATACTTTAATATATTCATATGAAGAAATTTCATATTTTTCAGCTTTTTTAGCTTTCTACCACATATCGTCCTCATACTCTCTGATTGGCTAGGATAATATGCCCATGAAATTTATTTTTACCTCTCTATGTTCTTTATGGCTGAGAATAGGAAAACAAAATAAAAATTATCAATGAGTCAAGTTCACTAATTTTCACATGGACACCCACAAAAAGGTAGCAGAACCAGAATTCCTGTGTAGGACCCTCTGATTCCAGGCTTCTAAGAGCAGTGGGACAAACGATGAGATGGCATTCTGTCAGTAGGTGGTTCTTGTTGGGCAGTTAGGTGCCCTCCTGTTGGCTTCAACTCTACTGACTGTCCATCAGAGCAAAGCACTGCGAGGCCCCCCACCATCCTCACAGTGAAGGTGCCGAGCACACGGTCACAGCCCCTCTGTCAGTCCATCTGGTTGAGGGCCCTCCTCTTTGTCACTGCCCTCTGCTTTACCAGCAGGATGTCATTCTCAGCACCTGGAAACACATCAAATACGTGAGACTAAGCCATGCCACCCTCACCTAAAGGAGCCTCTTCTGACTGGACATCCTTAGAGACGGACTTGTGTGTACTTCTGGCAGCGATGTACGCTTTGGGAGCCCCATGGTCTCTGCCCAAATGACGCATTTTTCCCTTACAGTGTGAGCACAACTACAGGCAATACATAAAGATTTGGTCAAAATTGTATTCTACCAAAATTGTACTAGGCACAGATATTTTATTTAAATGAAGTTTTCATGTGTCACAAAAGATTTCTTTTAAAACATAACTTTATATCCATTTAGGCATGGAAAAATTATTTTTACCACCTGCAGTAAATAAAACCAGAACATGGCTAGGATTGGGTGTAGACTGAAGTTTGCTGAGCTCTGGTAAGTATGAGGTCCACAGACTAACAGTGGACACATCTCCCTGCTCAGCACACCGAGTCTGACTAGTACATAAGCTGAGAAATTGAAAGGTTTCTCTGTACTGAGTTTCAAAGCAGGACAAAGCCAATGTGTTTACATGGGAAGATAAAGAAATGTTTGGGGTGAAGGAAGAGGACCACAAGACTGGTACTCATAACAAGAATGAGGCAGAAGATCAAAATGCAAATCATCCCAGCTTCCCACTCCTGATTCTCAGCAGTGACATTCATAACTGGAGCAGCTGCCCTGAGCCAACCTGCAGAGAAGCATGAGAGGAGCAGCCAGTCATCACCTGGTCACAGAACCCATGTGGGTGGCAGGAGGCAGGCCTACCTGAGCTTGGGCACTGTGTCACAGGCAGGGGGCAGAGCCCAAGGCCAGTATAAAAGGCCCTCAGACCAGGCACTTTCATCCACTCACCTGCGGAGGTGCTGCAGACTCTGTGCCTACTTGTAACCCAGGTAAGTGCCCTGAGAATCAGAACACGGGGCTCCCAGGACAGATGCTCAGAACAGAGCAGGAGCAGACAAGGGACAGGGCACAGGGAGTCTGTTCTCAGAGAAGGAAGGGTTTGCATAACTAGGGAAGGTCTTCACGCAGTGGTAAAAAGTGTAGGAGTTCATAGGGGATAGAACAGGTGACCGTGTCTTTGGACTCTGCACAAACCAAGCTCATCTGCCCGGGGGCTTCCTTTGATACTTGGGGACATAAACCCCACATGTGCTCCCCTCAGTCAGTTTCAGGATCAGAGTTCAGCTTTTCAACCTCACCCTCTCACACCAGCAAAGGAAGGGTTGAGCAGTGGACAGGGATCTGATGCTCATTTCAGTTTCTTAATCACAGAGGCTCATGGGTCTGGGACTCTAATTCCAATTTATTATCCCAAGTCTTGTCAGACACATCCAGCATAGAGGAACCGGCCAACACGTGTCCTGGAGAAATGGAAACAGAGAGGGTTAAAGCTCTGACTGAGATCAGGGACCTGTTTCAAGTATCAGTCTAAAGCATTGTTCGGGGTTTCCTTAATCAGGTGTGTTGTTGAGCCAGGTAATCTCTAACCACAGCAATATTGACCACAGAGAATGAAAGCGTCATGGGATCTATGACAAAGGGAGTGCCTGCTATTTATTTTTTCCATTGAGAAATCCTTTCCCTTACCTGGAATGTGAATAGGAACAGTTTGAAGATGGGGAGACCTTCTCAGAAAATGAATGAGATGCTTTGTTTCAGAGTGATGTGCAGTATCTAAATGCTGCGTGCTTGCACAGCACACTCTGTGGAACGAACAGTGTGATGTGAGACTTGGGGACGTGATTGGAAGAACCCAAATGACAGTGGGACCATTGTCTATGATCAAAAGGGAACCTACAAGAACCAGGAAGAACAGGATGTCTTCTGGGTCTGGGTCTGATTTCTGTCTGATGTTCCCTCAGCTCCTGACACCCACCGAGATGTCCTGCCAGCAGAGCCAGCAGCAGTGCCAGCCCCCTCCCAAGTGTCCCCCCAAGTGTCCTCCCAAGTGCCCTGCCCCCAAGTGTCCCCCAAAGTGTCCCCCCAAGTGCCCTCAAACCTCTTCCTGCTGCAGCGTCAGCTCCGGGGGCTGCTGTGGGCCCAGCTCCGGGGGCTGCTGTGGTCCCAGCTCCGGGGGCTGCTGTGGGCCCAGCTCTGGGGGCTGCTGCAGCTCTGGGGGTGGGGGCTGCTGCCTGAGCCACCACAGGCGCCGCAGGTCCCACCGCCACAGGCAGAGCTCTGACTGCTGCAGCCAGCCCTCTGGGGGCTCTGGGTGCTGTGGGGGCTCCAGCTGCTGTGGAGGAGGGAGTGGCCAGTCCTCTGGAGGAGGGGGATGCTGCTGCTGAGGAGGGCTCCAAGCCCAGAGGAGGGGACTCAGTGTCATGAAGGGGCAGCATCACCATCCTGCAACCTGCCCGTGGTCCTGAGACAAGTTGTGCAGACTTCTGACTCTGATTTGAAAGAATCCTCAGCCCGGGAGAGCTCTCATAAAACCCCTCTTCTGAATTCCAATTCCAGATTCATTCTCTATTCTTCAGCTGATTGTTGTTGTGCCATTCCCTGCTTGATGTGAAACAATAAAGTAATGGGCCCTCCATCTCCTTCTCATGTGTTTTCCTTGTTAATAAATCCGTGTGCGCTCTGAGCATCCTAGACTGGATGTAACTCAGACCTTTCCATGTGGGCCCTCAGACAGCACTGCTTGATTAGGGGTCGCTCAGTCCCGGCAAGTCAATCCTGCAACTCCAATGTGCTCCATTAAGTAGCACTTCTGCTTCCCACTAGTGCCGCCCCCTGATCTCTGCTCCTCTGCTCTAAGGGTGTTGTCATAGTTCTGGGGCTGCTGTGGATCTCATTCAGATGTCATTGTGCATTGACCACAGGCACTTCAGCTTCCATTTCCGCACACAGGAAAGTACTGGCAGGTGGAGCCAGCTCTCTGGGGGCTTTGTATGGCGTGGGGGCCCCACCTGAGGAGGAGGAGTGGTGAGCCTGTCACTGCAGAAGGTGGGGCGCTCTGGTGCTGCTGAAGCAGATCATGGCTCCCGAAGGGTGACTCAGGAATTCACAGATCCAGGGGTGTCCTCTTCCTCCTGAGCCTGTGTGAGTGGGTTTATGTCCAACGCAGACTTTGACTTAGACTGGAGCATCCTTCTGCTCTGGGACAAGAACGCTGATCTCATTCATCCTCTATCTTCTTCTGCTGACCTGGGCCTTTATATCTGTAGCCACTCATGATGTTCTAACCGCTGCTTCTCCCATAGCTTTTCTTCAATTCTGGTACCTGAATTGAAACAATAAACCAAGAAGTCTACTCAGCAAATTGCTGTAGATTGATTGTTTTTCCTACAGCTACTGATGCTGGTAATATAGGCTGAAGTGACTTCTTTTATATTCCACTGGGCAAGGCAGTGATGCCAGTTATTGATCAATATATTACTGTGATTATTACTCTAGGGTGGATATCTTCAAAACATGTAGGGATATTGGAAATATGATTATCATCTGCTGCTAGTTGACTTTCAGTAAAAGACTCGGCTTGCTATTAAGTGTGCATGCCTTCTCCAAGGATTTCATGGCAGTAAGATTTTAAAAAGATGTTTCTTAGAGGAAAGGACAGAAATTCTCCCTCACAACTCGAACATGAATACCTTGCCCGAGGTTCTCCCTGCTGGTCTACACTTCCAATTATTTCATGAGTCAGGTGGCAGCTCTGCCTCAGCCCCTGAGTGTCCCTCCCTGAGGGCAAGATTGCCGTGAGTGAGCTCAAGGCCTCGTCTGCCATCGTGGGATTCCACACAGCACGGCTCCAATCATGGACAAGCAGACAGGTAAGAGCAGCAGGAGTCCTTGCTCAGGGAATCCCCTCATCTCTCCACACCCCCATTCCTCCCAAAGAAGCCAGTTCCATAGGCTCATGACGACTCCCTTATGAAGGCCATCAGGGGGCAGCACGGTGCAGGGTTTGTGTAATGTGCTCAAGGTGACCCTAGACTCTGTACATTAGCATCCAGTAATGATGCTTTCTCTCAGCGCCACGGTTCATCAGTCCAGGACTGGAGGACTGAAAAATGGCAGCGTGTAAACTTCTCATTATGACTGATTAGCAAAACTGTTACTTCCTCTCCTTGTAAATTTATGCTCTGCTGACCTAGAGGTCTTAATCCCAAAGGGATGTCCACTTTCCCCAGAAGACCCAACACTGGCTGTTATGGCTGCCCCTACATTATGGCTCTGCTCTCCTTACTTACATCCTTTTGGATATGGCTCAATGACGTTTTTCATACTTGTGCATAAATGCTTTGTTCACTTTATAATAAGTATACTATCAGTTTATGTACTTCACTGTGATTCCAAGTAGCATCTTTAATTTTGCTCTTTAAGCTGTGTTGTTTCAAAAAATTGGACTTGTGTTCTGACAACCTGCTCTCCTTGATGATGTCTAACTTGCTGAGTTGATAACCCTAACATGTCCCTCTCTCAGTGTCATGCCCGAGGTCCCGATGAATTCTAACTCTGCAGGAGAATGTGCACCTTATACAGCACTAGTATTGAGTGAGTCGATCATCGTATGGCCGTGCAGAAAAATTATGCCAAATTATTTTAATTCAATTAAGCTGAGCGCCCTAATCCATGCCTCCTCCCCAATGCTACCCTGACTTTAGCATTTGATCTTTGTCGATCTAAATGAGCTGGATTGACATTACTTCTCAGAATATGATCTTTTTAATTATTATGTTGTTGTTAGTGAAATTTTACATTATAATCACGTGAAAACTTTAAGTTTATTCTATGATCCATGTACTAGCTATTTTTCATTAGTACAATTATTTTATGGTTATGTTTATAGCATTCTTATGGGTGGTCAAGGGAAACTGTAATGCATTCATATTAAATATGTTAAAGTCTCCTCAAATGCCCATTTCTATTTAGTCCTAGAGTTTTATTTGGTAAAACAATGTAAAATATGGAAGAAATGAAATTTTCTTTATATATCTAGCTCCTCTCTTGTTAACTCAGAATTTTCTATCTCTATGACTTATAAGTAATCAATATTTTATATTACTTTAAAAATAATTTAGAATACAAAAGAAGACATAAGAATGGAAGACATAAATTGTAATTTTCTAATGAATATGAATTAGTTTAAAGGGAGAGGAGCGGGATATAGGGACAGAGGGAAATTCTCCCACTTGATTTTCTTCCCATGAATCTCATCACTTGTCTGCAACCATCCCCACACGCCCTGAGACTTTGAGAGGAAGAAGAGACAGCTAGGTACGCTTGGCTTTAGTAAATAACAGTTCTCAGCGCACTGGAGGAAATGGTGCAGGGCCCATGTTTGACATGCACCAGCTTCAACAGAGAAAGAGTAATTCAACTCCACACCAGTCCAAGGCTGATTGTCAGGAGACAGGGGTCCGACATGCCTCCACCCTCCATACTTCTTTAACCGACACTGACACAAATATTCCTCCAAGCACTCTACTTCTCTGTGGAGATCAATAATCCACTGTAAGGGGCACCAGCTCACCAACAGCACACATGATTATGAGGCTCACTTAGAGAAGTTCAGAGGCACTGGAACTCAGGATCATGAAACATTAGGGATACAGTGTTTTGTCCAGAGCAGTGTTTCTTCTCAGCCAGTAGTCATGTAATCTCTGGTCCTTTGATGCTAAATCCCATGGTCTCATGTACTTGGATGTGTTCTGTGGGCAGGACATACTTCCTGCTACCCTGAGTCACTGCCTCCTGGTGCCTGCAGCATGGTTCTCCGCAGTGGATACTGAGTGCAGCCTGTCAGAGGGGGCTCTGCCTGTGCTCCAACAGTGGCTCTGCTTTCTTACCTGTTTTCTCATGAATCTTTCTGTACTTGTCTTTGAAATGGCTATCTTTTACTCAGAGTATTGGGAAAATCTGCCAAATCTGCCTATTAGTGTTTCACAAAGTCTATTTTTATAATCTTTTGGTGGGAATTACAAAGAATGAAGAGACAAGCCATATTCAAATTCATTTCACCAAAAAAAACTAATCCATTCCCAATTAACATGTCTACTGAGATGTAAATCAATCAAAACATAACATACAAATCAAAGAATCATGACACCATAATATTACAACCACACTATGACATTACAACACACAAGTCACATTATTTGATGGTTGGGTGCTGCTCTTCCTGGAGGTAGAGTCAGGACTGATGGCATCTCAGCCTCATCTCCAAGAAATCAGTGAACTGGGATTCTGAGTGAGGCTCCCTGTGTGAGCCAAGGGATCAGTATTCTGACACCTCCCTCCATTACCAAGCTCATTGCAGCAACCTGCACAGAACCATCATCATGCTGTGTAATCTAGAGACATATCTCTGCATGGTGATTTGGCTTGCACTTATCATTGTCCATAACTGTCAATCTGTTATGTGATTGCCTTACGTCACCAGAAACAACTGCTTACAAGCTCTTAGGTACTATTCAGTGGATGCTGATGAAACGATTCTATGCATGTTCCTGCTCTAGATGCCGATGGGAGACTCAAGACTATAGCATACAGACCATGCGCTCAAGACAGTTTCAATCCTGTGCAAGAGATTTAGCAGAGTGAGTAAAACTAAGACAGGAAAGATTATGTATAAAATGAAGGCAAAGGGATCACTTACCTTGGAAGAATTTCTGAAGGTAGAGAGCAAAGGATACTTGGAATACAGGTCCCCAACCATCAAACTGGTCCTGTGGAGCTATGTTGCCATTTTGGATAATAATACAGACAAAGGGGCTTTATGTCCCTATGTCAGGACCAAGAGAGTAAATGTATTTTTTTTTTGTGATGGCCAATTTTTTTATTTATTTATTAAATGGCAATTTATAATGGACTTTACAGATCTTTCAAAAGACATAAAAATCATGCAGCAAACCTGTAGCATAATCAATGGGTAATATCATGAGCAGGCAACATTATGATCAGAAAATGTGGTGACCATCATCTTGACCCAGTGCTAGTTCCATACGAGAAGCCCTGAGTTCTCTCCAGGGGATCAATTTTTGATCAGTATGAGCAACAGGCCACCAGATGAGAGTTTGCTACATTAAAAGCTGGGCTGGGTTTTGACCTTGACTGCTCTTGGCTACAGATAACCTTCAGGCATAGGGACTAGCCAGATGGAGGAATGACACATCTCATATGGTGGGTCTTTTTTGACAGTTCTATTGTTAGGGTTTACTGGAAGGGGTGGGTTCACACGTGAGAATGTGTATTAAGATTTATTTATATCTCATAACTCTGAGGATTGTCCCCCACCAGAGTCAGCTTTGCAGACGTGTAGTAATGAACATGGAGGGTTAAGCTGCATTACACTCTAGTCCGGTTCCTCAGTTTACCACACTACCCTTTGTACTGTGTTTTCAGTTGAATAGGGCTACCTAATCTACTTGGGTTTTTCCCACAATCTGAAGCTTTCTGCAGAAACTGCAAGAGGTTGTAAAGGCAAAATATAGCGACAATAATCAACACAGTTTGTCCAGAACCCAAGCTATGCCAGAGGTTTTGAACCCCTCCTTAGAAGTATTGAAAATCACCCATTGTTGTTCCTTCATATCTCATGAGCTGTGTCCCTTTAATCCCAGTAAATGGGTTCTAAATCAGGACCAGTCATGGAAGGTTTCACTGTCCGAATAGTGGGTTCCACGAAGTTTATAATATCCAGTCCCGTTTCAGCATCAGTTGCTACTGGGTGTCCAGGATCTGGTCACATTCTGTGTGCGTGCAGCGTTGTCTCAAACAGCCCATCAGCCTCCTCTGCCTGAGTGGCCGAGGGTCGATGAGAATCTATATAAATGTTCAGCTGTGATCGAGCCCTGGAGCCTCTCTGCGTGACAGGAGCAGTGGCAGCAATTGTTCCAAGTCTCAGGAAGTCAGCCATTTTCATTCTCCACAATCAGCACTGTCTGTCTGCTGCTTCTGACAGTGTCTGCAACAGGGAGGATGTGTCTGGTCCTCTTTCCATCCCCCACGCCACAGGTTACCTCCTAAGCTTCATGGGGCCAATCCTACTGAAGAGAGCTTCATTTGCATTCTCCCTTACCTGGCAAGACAATGATAAATACCCCTCCTTTGAGTTTTTAGAACCTGGGTACAGCATTATTGTTAAAGGAATTGTGAAGTTTCTCCTTTTCTTTGGCAGCCTGGTGTGTAGAGGTCCATCTACACTCTCCTTTTCCTGTGGAAATATCCACAAACCATTTCTTCCTTGGGCTTTTTGTTTGACTTTGACATAAGTTGAGAAATGTAAAGGATTCTCTATACTATGAGTTTAATCAGACTGCCCAGGGTTAATGAGCTCACCTCATGACGAAGATCTAGGAAAGTTCTGGGGGAAGGAATTGGACCTCAAGCCTGCGATTCACCAAAGGAAATAGGCAGAAGATCAAAATGCTAATCGTCCCAGCTTCCCACTCCGGATTCTAAGCAGTGACATTCCTAACTGGAGCTTCCCTGAGCCAACCTGCAGAGAAGCATGAGAGGAGCAGCCAGTCATCACCTGGTCACAGGACCCATGTGGGTGGCAGGAGGCAGGCCTTCCTGAGCTTGGGCGCTGTGTCACAGGCAGGGGGCAGAGCCCAAGGCCAGTATAAAAGGCCCTCAGACCAGGCACTTTCATCCACTCACCTGCTGAGGTGCTACAGACTCTGTGCCTACTTGTAACCCAGGTAAGTGCTCTTGAGAACGAGAACAGGGGCTCCCAGGACAGATGCTCAGAACACAGTAAGAGCAGACAAGGGACAGGGCACAGGGAGGCTGGTATCCTTGTTCTCAGAGAAGGAGGGGATTGGAAGACTAGGGGAGGTATTCAAGCAGTGGTAACATGTTCTGGAGTTTGTAGGGGAGAGGACTTGTGACCGTGTCTTTGGAGTCTGCACAAACCAAGCTCATCTGCACGGTGGCTCCCTTTGACACTTGGGACATAAACCCCAGATGTGCTCCCCTCAGCCAGTTTCAGGATCAGAGCTCAGCTTAGACAACAGCTGACACCAGCAAAGGAAGGGCTGGCAGTGGTCAGCGACCTGATGTTGCATTGAGCTTGTTAAACACGGCAGCTGATGGGTCAGGGACTCTGGTTCCAAAAATCCGAAGTCATGTACGACACATGCAGCATAGGGGACAGGCCAATGCGTGTCCTGCAGGCCTGGAGACAAAGAGCTCAAAGGTCTGAACTCAGATTAGGAACTGTTTCTAGTTTCAGTGGAAAGCATTGTTCAGGGCATTCTTGAATCAGGTGTGTTGTTGATCCAGGTGATCTCCAACCACGTGACTATTGACCACAGAGAATGTAAGCATCGTGAGACAAAAGGGAGTACTTGCTATTTATAATTCCATTAAGAAGTATTTTCCATTAACTGGAACATAAATTCCATAGTTTGAGAATGTGGAGACCTTCTCAGAGAAATGAATGGGATGTTTTTCCTTCCAAATGTTGTGTAGTCGTTTAATGCTGTGTGCAGGCACAGCGCACTCTATGGTGCAAACAAAGTTCTGTGAGACTTGGGGACATGATTGAAAGGACCCAAATGACTGGCAGATAATTGTCTATGAAAATAAGGGAATGTACAAGAACTGAGAACAGGATGTCTTCTGGGTCTGGGTCTGACTTTCTGTCTGATGTTCCCTCAGTTCCTGACACCCACAGAGATGTCCTGCCAGCAGAGCCAGCAGCAGTGCCAGCCCCCTCCCAAGTGCCCTGCCCCCAAGTGTCCCCCAAAGTGTCCCCCCAAGTGTCCTCAAACCTCCTCCTGCTGCAGTGTCAACTCCGGGGGCTGCTGTGGGCCCAGCTCTGGGGGCTGCTGCAGCTCTGGGGGTGGGGGCTGCTGCCTGAGCCACCACAGGCGCCGCAGGTCCCACCGCCACAGGCAGAGCTCTGACTGCTGCAGCCAGCCCTCTGGGGGCTCCGGGTGCTGTGGGGGCTCCAGCTGCTGTGGAGGAGGGAGCGGCCAGTCCTCTGGAGGAGGGGGATGCTGCTGCTGAGGAGGACCCAGAGCTCAGAGGAGCACTCTCAGTGTCATGAAGGGGCGGCATCGCCATTCTGCAACCTGCCTGTGATCCTAAGACAAGATGCGGAGACTTCAGACTCTTGTTTGGAAGATTCCTCAGCCTGAGAGCGCTCTCCTAAGACTTTGAATTCCAATTCCAGGTTCATTCTCCTAGTCTTCAGCTGATTATTTCTGTGCCATTCCTGCTTGATGTGAAACAATAAAGTAATGGGCCCTCCATCTCCTCCTGTGTTTTCCTTGCTTGTAAAACTGTGGGCATTCAGAACATCCTGGACTGGATGTCACTCAGCCCTCTCCATGTTGGCCTTCAGAGAGCATTGCTTGATTTGGGAGTCTCTCAGTCCTTGGGAATTCAATCCTGCAACTCCAATGTGCTCCATGAACTAGTGCTTCTGCCCCCCACTGGTGCGTCAACCTGATCTACAGTCCCCTGCTCTGAGGGTGTTGTGATAACACTGGGGGCAGTTGTGGATCTCATTCAGAGGCTCTTGTGGATTGACCACTGGCATTCCAGCTTCCATTTTTGCATGCAAGAAAGTTCTGGCAGTTGGAGTCAGCTTTCTGGGGCTTTGTATGGCATGGGGGCCCCACCTGAGGAGGAGGAATGGTGAGCCTGTCACTTCAGCGGGGAGGGGCACTCTGGTGCTGCTGAAGACACTGCTTTTCCTCCTGCTTCTGCTGCCGGTAATATAGTGACTTCTTTTATATTCCAATTGGGCAAGGCAGTGATGCAGTTATTGATACAAATATTACTGTGATTATTACCCTATGGTGGATATCTACAAAATATGGAGGGATTTTGGCAATATGATTATCATCTGCTGCTAGTTGAATTTAAGTGAAAGACATGGCCTTTTATGCCTTCTCCACGGATTTCATGGCAATAAGATTAAAAAAAGAAGTTTCTTAGAGGAAAGAAGAATAAATTCTCCCTCACAACTTGAACATGAACACCGTGCCCAAGGTTCTCCCTGCTGGTCTATTCTTCCAATTATTTCATGAGTCAGGTGGCAGCATGGACTCCCTACGAGTGTCCCTCCCTGAGGGCAAGATTGCCGTGGGTGAGCTCAAGGCGTCGTCCGCCATCGTGGGATTCCACACAGCACGGCTCCAATCATGGACAAGCAGTCAGGGCAGAGCAGCAGGAGTCCTTGCTCAGGGAATCCCCTCATCTCTCCAAGTCCCCATTCCTCCGGAGGCAGCCAGTTCCATAGGCTCATGACGACTCCCTTATGAAGGCCATTAGGGGGCAGCACTGTGCAGGGTTTGTGCAATATGCTCAAGGTGACCATAGACTCTCTACGTTAGCATCCACTAATGATGCTTTCTCTCAGCGCCAAGGTTCATCAGTCCAGGACTGAAGGGCTGAAAAATGGCAGCGTGTAAACTTCTCGTAATGACTGATTAGCAAAAGTGTTGCTTCCTGTCCTTGCAACTTCATGCTCTGCTGACCTAGAGGTCTTAATCCCAAAGGGATGACGACTTTCCCCTGTAGACCCAACACTGGAAGTTAAGGTTGCCACTACATTATGGCTCTCCTTACTTACATCATTTTTGATATGGCTCAATGATGTTTTTCCTACTTGTGCATGAATGCTTTGTTCGCTTTTTAATAAGTGTTATATAAGTTTATGTACTTCAGTGTAATTCCAAGTAGCATTTTTTTTCCTTAAGCGTTCTTGTTTTCACACAGGTTTGAGACAATTGGAGTTGTGTTCTGAAAACCTGCTCTCCTTGATGATGTCTAACTTGCTACATTGATAACGCAAACATATCCCTCTCTCTGTGTCATGTCCGAGGTCCCTGTGAATTCTAACACTGCAGGAGAATGTCCACCTTCTACAGCACTATAATTTGATCATCGTATGGCCGAACAGAAAAATTTTGCCAAATTATTTTCAAACAATTGAGCTGAGTGCCAGAATTCATGCTTCCTCCCCAATGCTACACTGACTTTAGCATTTGATCTTTGTTGATTTGAATGAGCTGGATAGTCATTACATATCAGAAAAGGATCTTTTAGTGTCATTTTGTTTTTAGAAATATTGCACACCTTATAATCATTTGTAACCATGGAGTTTATTTTCTGATCCGTGTACTAACTATTCTTCACCTGATCAATTATTTCATGTTTATGTTTGTAACATTCTTATGGGTTTTCAAAGGTGATTTTAATGTATTTGTACCACATATGTTCAAGTTTCCTCAACTGCCCTTTTCTATCCAGTTTTATTTAATACATGAATGTATAACATGGATAAAATAGAAGTTTTTAAAATATTTCTACTACCTTTCTTCTTAACTCAGAATTATTTTCTATCTGAATGTCTTATAAGTATTTATTATTTCCTGTATTACTTTAAAATTTGTTTTAAAAATAAATTAGAATACAAAATGAAGACATCAGATGGGAAGACACAAATTAAAATTTGCTAATGCACATGGACCAGTTTATTGGAGGAAGAGTGGGGTGTAAGGAACAGAGTGAAATGCTCCCAATTAAATTGTTTCCCATGGATCTCAGCATTGGTCTCCAAACCCCCCACCACCCACATTCCCTTGGCCTTTGAGAGGAAGAAGAGGCAACGAGGTACACTGGGTTTTAGTGAACGATTGTTCTTAGCACACCGGAGGAAACCGTGTAGCGTCCATGTCTGACTTACTTCAGCTAAAGTAGAGAAAGAATAATCCAACTCCACACCACTCCAAGAATGATTGCCAAGAGACAGAGGGACGACATATCTCCACCCTCCATTCTTCTTGAACCGACACTGACACAAATATTCCTCCAAGCTCTCTACTTCTCCATGGAGATCAGACATCCACTGTAATGGGCACAGAGCTCACCAACAGTACGCATGATTGTGGGGCTCCTCAGAGAAGTTCGGAGCCACTGGAACTCAGGATCATGAAACATTAGAAATTCAGTGTTTTGTCCAGAGCAGTGTTTCTGCTTAGCCAGTAGTTATGTAATCTCTCATCATCAGATGCTACGTATCATGGTCCCATGTACTTGGCCCTGTTCGGTGAGCAGGAACTTCCTCCTGCTGCCCTGCCTCGCTGCCTCCTGGTGCCTGCAGCATGTTTCTCCGCAGTGGATGCTAAGTGCAGCCTGTCAGAGGGGCTCTGCCTGTGCTCCAACAGTGGCTCTGCTTTCTTACCTGTTTTCTCAGGAATCTTTCTGTACTTGTCTTTGAAATGGCTCTCTTTTACTCAGAGGAATGGACAAACATGCTAAATCTCCCCATTAGTGTTTCACAAAATCTGTTTTTATAATCTCTTGGTCGGAATAATAAAGAGTGAATAGTCCAGCCATATTTAAATTCATTGAACCAAAAGCCTAATCCATTCCCAGGTAACATGTCTATTGAGAACTTAGTCAATCAATCAAAACATAGCATACAAACCAGAGTCATGACACCATGACATTACAACCACACCATGATATTACACTACCCAAATCATATTATTTGCTGGTTGGATTCTGCTCCTGTGGAGGGGGAGGCAGGATCTGATGGCATCTTAGCCTCATCTCCAAGGAATCAGTGAGCTGGGATTCTGACTGAGGCTCCCTGTGTGAGCCAAGGGATCAGTATTCTGACACCTCCCTGCATTACTAAGCTCATTGCAGCAACCTGCACAGAACCATCCTCATGCTGTGTAATCTCGATGCATATCTCTGCATGGTGACTTGGCTTGCACTTCTCATTATACATAACTGTCAATCTGTTATGTGATTGCCTTACGTCACCAGAAACAACTGCTTACACGCACTTAGGTACTCTTCAGTGGATGCTGATGAAACAATTCTATGCATGTTCATGCTCTAGATGCTGATGGGAGACTCAAGCGTATATCATAAATACCATGCTCTCAAGAAGCTTTCAATCAAGTGTAAGAGATTCAGCAAAGAAATTAAAGGAAAGACAGGATATATTATGTTCAAAGTAGAGGCAATGAGATCATTTACCTTGGAAGCATTTCTGAAGGTATTGCACAAATGATTCTTGGGACATGCTCCCCAAACTTCAAATGGGTCCTTTGCAGCAACTTTGCAATTGTAGAAAATAATAAAGACAAAGGGACTCTTTGTCGCTATGTCTGGACCAAGAGAACGAATGTATTTTTCAATGGGAACTTATAATGGGTCTTACAGATCTTCCAAAAGGCACAAAAATCATGCCGTGAACCTGTAGCATAATCAATGGGTAATATCATGAGCAGGCAACATTATGCTCAGGAAATGAGGTGACCATCATCTTGACCCAGTGCTAGTTCAACACGAGAACCCCTGAGTTCTCTCCAGGGGATCAATCTATGATCAGTATGAGCAAGAGGCCACCAGATGAGAGTGTGCTACATTTTAAGGTGTGCTGGGCTACCGAACATGACTGCTCTTAGCTACAGATAACCTTCAGGCACAAGGACTAGTCAGTTGGAGGAATGAGACATCTGGTATGGTGGGCCTTTTTTTGACAGTTCTGTTGTTGGGGTTTACTGGAAGGCCTGGGTTCACATGTGAGAATGTGTACTAAGATTTATTTATATCTCATAACTCTGAGGATCGTCCCCCACCAGAGTCAGCTTTACAGACCCGTAGTTATGAGCATCAAGGATTAAGCTACATTATATTTACATCCAGTTCCACAGTTTACCACACTACCCTTTATACTGTGTTTTCAATTGGATAGGCTACCTAAGCTACTTGACTTTTTGGCCACAATCTGAAGCTTTCTGCAGAAAGAGAAAGAGGCTGTAAAGGCAAAATGCAGCGACAATAAATAGCACACTTTGTCCAGAGCACAAGCTATACCATAGTATTTGAACCAATCCTTAAAAATATTGAAATTCACCCCTTTTCAGCTTTTTCATATCTAATGAGATGTGTCCCTTTAATCCCAGTAAAAGGGTCCTAAATCAGGACCAGTCATGGAAGGTTTCACTGTCTGGATAGTGGGTTCCACGGGGTTTCTAATATCCAGTCCCGTTTCAGCATCAGTTGCTGCTGGGTGTCCAGGATCTGGTCACAGTCTCTGTGCGCTATGCGTTGTCTCAAACAGCCCATCAGCCTCCTTTGCCTGGGTGAACGAGGGTCGATGAGAGTCTATATAAATGTTTAGCTGTGATTGAGCCCTAGAGCCACTCTGCGGGACAGGACCAGTGGCAGCAATTTTTCCAAGTCTCAGGAAGTCAACCATTGTCATTCTCTCCAACCAGCACTGTCTGTCTGCTGCTTCTGACAGTGTCTGCAACAGGGAGGATGTCTCTGGTCCTCTTTCTGTCACCCACACCACAGGGTTACCCTCCCGCCTGCTTCATGGGGCCAATCCTACTGAAGATAGCTTCATTTGCGTTCTCCCACATCTGACAAGACATCAACAAATACCACCTCCTTTGGGCTGTTAGCACCGAGGGACAGAATTATTGTAATAGAAACTGTGAAGTTTCTCCTTTTCCTGGGTTTCATGGTCTGGCGTGGTCCATCTAAACTTTCCTTAGTCTGTGGAAACATCAATAAACAGTCTCTTCTTTGGGGTTTTTGTTTGATTTGGACATAGGTTGAGAAATGTAAAGATTATTCTATACTGTGTGTTACATCAAGCTGCCAAAGGCTAGAGCTCACCTCATGACAAAGATCAAGGAAAGTATTGGGGAAAAGAATTGGACCTCAAGCCTGCTATTCACCAAAGGACTGAGGCAGAAGATCAAAATGCAAATCGTCCCAGCTTCCCACCCCGGATTCTCATCAGTCACATTCATAACTGGAGCAGATGCCCCGAGCCAACCTTCAGAGAAGCATGAGAGGAGCATCCAGTCATCACTTGGTCACAGGACCCATGTGGGTGGCAGGAGGCAGGCTTTCCTGAACTTGGGCGCTGTGTCACAGGCAGGGGCAGAGCCCAAGGCAGTATAAATGGACCTCAGGCCAGCCACTTCTATTCACTCACCTGTGAAGGTGCTGCAGACTCTGTGCGTATTTGTAGCCCAGGTAAGTGCCCTGAGAATCAGAATCTGAGGCTCCGAGGACAGATTCTCAGAACAGAGCAGGAGTGGACAATGGAGAGGGCCACAGGGAGGCTGGCATCCTTGTTGTCAGAGAAGGAGGGGTTTGGAAGACCAGGGGAGGAGTGCAAGCAGACAGTGTTCTGGAGTTCATAGGGGACAGAACAGGTGACCGTGTCTATGGACTCTGCACAAACCAAGCTCATCTGCCCAGGGCTCCCTTTGATACTTGGGGACATAAACCCGAGATGTACTCCCCTTCACCAGTTTCAGGATCACAGCTCAGCTTGACAACCTCACCCTCTCACACCAGCAAAGGGAGGGTAGGGAAGTGGACAGCGATCTGATGCTTATTTGAGCTTGTTAAGCACAGGGCTCATGGGTCTGGGACTGTGTTTCCAATTTTCCCAAGTCATGTCGGACACACCCAGCATAGAGGGACAGGCCAACGTGTGTCCTGGAGGAATGGACACAGAGAGGATTAAAGCTCTGACTGAGAACAGGGACCTGTTTCAAGTATCAGTGGAAAGCATTGTTCAGGGTTTCCTTAATCAGGTGTGTTGTTGAGCCAGGTAATCTCTAACCACAATAATAATGACCACAGAGAATGAAAGCGTCATGAGATCTATGACAAAGGGAGTGTCTGCTATTTATTTTTTCCATTGAGAAATCCTTTCCCTTACCTGGAATGTGAATAGGAACAGTTTGAGGATAGGGAGACCTTCTCAGAAAATGAATGAGATTTTTTGTTTCAGAGTGATGTGCAGTATCTAAATGCTGAGTGCTTGCACAGCACACTCTGTGGAGTGAACAGTGTGATGTGAGACTTGGGGACGTGATTGGAAGAACCCAAATGACAGTGGGACCATTGTCTGTGATCAAAAGGGAACCTAGAAGAACCAGAAAGAACAGGATGTCTTCTGAGTCTGTGTCTGACATTCTGTCTGATGTTCCCTCAGCTCCTGACACCCACCGAGATGTCCTGCCAGCAGAGCCAGCAGCAGTGCCAGCCCCCTCCCAAGTGCCCCCCCAAGTGTCCCCCCAAGTGTCCTCAAACCTCTTCCTGCTGCAGCGTCAGCTCCGGGGGCTGCTGTGGGCCCAGCTCCGGGGGCTGCTGCAGCTCTGGGGGTGGGGGCTGCTGCCTGAGCCACCACAGGCGCCGCAGGTCCCACCGCCACAGGCAGAGCTCAGACTGCTGCAGCCAGCCCTCTGGGGGCTCTGGGTGCTGTGGGGGCTCCAGCTGCTGTGGAGGAGGGAGTGGCCAGTCCTCTGGAGGAGGGGGATGCTGCTGAGGAGGAACTTGAGCCCTGAGGAGAAGACTCAGAATCATGAAGGGGCAATGTCGCCATCCTGTAACCTGCTTGTGATCCTGAGAGTTTTGGGGAGATGTGAGACTCTGGTTTGGAACAATACTCAGCCCCAGAGTGCTCTCTTTAAACCCGTCCTCTGACTTCTGATGTCACCTTCATTCTCTAGTCTTCAGCAGTTGATTTCTATGTCATTCCCTGCTTGATGTGAGACAATAAACCAATGGACTCCCCGTCGCGTTCTCATGTGTCCCCTGCTCGTGACGCTGTGGTCACTCAGAGTATGCTCCCCTGGATGCCGCTCTCCCCTTGCCATGCGGGCCCTTGGCAACACTGTTTGCTTCGGGAGTCCCTCGGCCTTTGGGCTACGCACCTTCAACTCTAATCGCCCCACCAAGTGCTTTGGCCACAATCTTGTCTCCAGAGTACTGCACCGAGGGTGGTTGTGATAACTCTGGGGCTGTGCTAGACTGCGGAGACTAAAGAAACAAATTCATTAACATGCATATGTATATAAGGGAGAGGTTTATATACAAGAGCAATTGAACATGGAGACAACACCCCAGCCTAGTCCAGATCGAGTCCATAAGTCCAGTATTAGCCCATATATCTGATGCCAATGTATAAAGTCCTCTTCAAACTCACGAAACGCCTGCAATGGAGCCAAATGCAGGACGATCACAAGCCAGTGGGTAGAAAGTCTTTGGGTCCAGTGGCGTTGTAAGCACCTCAGTGCTGGCAGAGGTCTCTCGGTGGCTTCTCTGGCTTCCGAGGCCTGGTTGTGTCCATGTGGCTTGTCTTCTGCAATGTCTCCCAGGGAGTAGCATATCTAGGAAAAGGTGTTTTTCACCTCCAAGTAGGTAGTCCAAGATTTCCCGGAATTCTTCAGGAGAAGGCCATGCCCACACAGAAGTCTCACTGGCTATCTGCAGATTGTCAACCTAGACTCCACCCCTACACTCTTAATCCTTAAATTGACACCAGATTCCATGACTAGCACAGGGGCTGTGTGGATCTCATTCAGGGGGCTCTTGTGGAATGGACGCAGGGTCTCCAGGTTACCCTTGTACATGCAGGGTAGTTCTCAATGCTTCAGCCAGCACTCTGGGGACTTTGCATGCCACGGGGCTCCGACAGATGAGGAGGAGAGGCCAGCTGGTACCTGCGGAAGGGGGCTCCTTTGCTGACGCTGAGGTGGACCCTGAGGTCCAGGGGCGTCCTTTTCCCCTGAGCCTGTGTGCATGGCAGACAGGTCCAAGGAAGCCTCTGAACTGAGACTGGAGCATCCTGCTTTGGGTCCAAGGAAGGGAATCTCATCCTCTTAAAGCATCTGCTGACCGAGGGCTGTTTGTCTCCGTATGCCCATGGTCTCCTAATGACAACCACTTTCCTCCCAAGGCTGTTCTTTAGTCCCGCTGCCTGAAATGAAGCAATAAACCAAGAAGCCTGCTCACCAAATGGATATAGACTGACTGTCCTCCCTTCTCCTTCCCCTGCTTGTAATATTAGCTGAGGTGCTTAATTTGTTATCCCACCACGCATGACAGTGATGCCCAGTTACTGATAAAAATATTACTCTGATTATTACTGTAGGGTACATGCCCACAAAATACTCAGGGATTTGACACCTTGATTATCATCTGCTACTAACTGATTTTACCTTCTATTAAGTGGGTGTTCCTTCTACAAGGAATTCATGGCAGTAATTAAAAAAAGAAGTTTCTTAGAGGAAAAAAAAAAGAAATTCTTCCTTACAACTTGAACATGAATACCTTGCCCGAGGTTCTCCCTGCTGGTCTATTCTTCCAATTATTTCATGAGTCAGGTGGCAGCTCTGACTCGGCATCTGAGTGTCCCTCCCTGAGTGCAAGATTGCTGTGGGTGAGCTCAAGGCGTTGTCCGCCATTGTGGGATTCCACACAGCAGGTCTCCAATCAGGGACAAGCAGTCAGGGCAGAGCAGCAGGAGTCCTTGCTCAGGGAATCCCCTCATCTCTCCACGCCCCCATTCCTCCCAAAGAAGCCAGTTCCATAGGCTCATGACGACTCCCTTATGAAGGCCATCAGGGGGGCAGCACGGTGCAGGGTTTGTGCAATGTGCTCAAGGTGACCATAGACTCTCTACATTAGCATCCACTAATGATGCTTTCTCTCAGCGCCACGGTTCATCAGTCCAGGACCCGAGGACTGAAAAATGGCAGCGTGTAAACTTCTCATTATGACTGATTAGCAAAACTGTTACTTCCTCTCCTTGTAACTTTATGAGCTTCTGATCTAGAGGTCTTAATCCCAAAATGATGATTAGTTTCCCCTGAAGTCCCAACCCTGGATGTTATGGCTGCCGCCCCGCTACAGCTTTACTTACTTATATCCTTTTGGATTATGGCTCAATGACGTTTTTCCTACTTGTGCACAAATGCTTTGTTCATTGTATACTAGGTATTACAATATAGTGTATGTGCTTCACTGTGATTCCAATCAGCATCTTTAATTTTTTTCTTAAGCGCTCTCGTTTTCACACAGGTTTGAGAAAACTGGAGTTGTGTTCTGAAAACCTGCTCTCCTTGGTGATGTCTAACTTGCTGAGTTGATAACGCTAACATGTCCCTCTCTCCGTGTCATGCCCGAGGTCCCGATGAATTCTAACTCTGCAGGAGAATGTGCACCTTATACAGCACTAGTATTCAGTGAGTTGATCATCGTATGGCCGTGCAGAAAAATTATGCCAAATTATTTACAACCAATCGAGCCGAGTGCCCAAATCCATGACTCCTCTGCAATGCTGCTCTGACGTTCACATTTGATCTTTGTCGATCTGAGTGAGCTGGCTTGACATTTCCTCTCAGGAAAAACAGGTCTTTTTAAGGATTATTTTGTCACTAGTAGCATTGCACGCTGTAATCACTTGTAACATTTGAGTTAATTTTCTTATCCGTGTTCTAACTATTTTTCATTTCCTCAATTATTTTATGGTTATGTTTGTAGCAGTCTTACAGGTTTGCAAGGGCGGCTTTAATGTATTCATACTAAATATGACAAAGTTTCCTCAACTCTCCTTTTCTTTTCAGTCCTAGAGTTTTATTTGGCAAAATATGGTTGAAATGAAATTCTCTTTATATTTCTACTTCCTCTCTTCTTAACTCAGAATTATTTCCATCTCAGTGACTTATAAGTAATCAATATTTTCTGATATTACTTGAAAATAATTTAGAATACAAAAGAAAGACATTAGATTGGAAGTCAAAAATCAATGAAAACCTTATGCTAATCATGGAAACACTGTCAGGTAGTAGAGGATTAGTAAAGCAAGGCAGAACCTTGTGAGAGAGAGCCAGATGGCGAACCCTTCTGGTCAGTTTAAAGGGGAGGGCCAATGACAAAGAGCCAGGCCGTTTGCAGGATGCATGGCCACGGGGGCTGCAACGATGTGTTCAAACATCAGAAAGATATGAGAGTGGCCCAGGACTGGCAAGCCTTTCCTTGTCCTGAACATTGGGGTTGCTTTGAAGCAGACCAACTGGATAGCACCTACCAACAAGACCAACCGAGGAAGAGGAAGCCTCTATAATTCCAGAAACAGACATCACTAGGACGTATCAGGAGACTTTTATAAAGGTAACCAATGGCCTGGCCCCTCCTCACAGAAAGCTGGGGAAGCACCATTGTGCTGGTTTACCAGACGTTCCCCAGATGAATTACTGTCCAGCTGCCCATAGGAAGGAGAAATACCTATAGACATGATGGAAGGGAGGTTCACTCCGCTATGGGAATGTGTTAATCTGTGCACTTTAGATGTTGAAATCCACAGACACACGTGTTTAAAAGAGAGTTGTAATTAAATATTAAATGCACATCAAGAAAACTTCCCTATAAGATATTTCTAATCTCATAAGCCCACCATTATCCCATAGGCCCCCCAGAATCCACACATTCTTCAACCATCTACAAAAGAGATGGAATGAGGCTGACTGCTAGTAAAAGCCAAGTCAGAGAAAGCAAAATAAGCTCATATTTGGCGGGCATCTGCATATAGCTGTGGAGCACCCAAAGCTGTTTCACGTAGATAATGTGGCTTCTGCTCAGATATGTCTGGGTGTACGTGAGGCTTGGAAGCAGTAGCATTTAAATGGCTAAGGCATCATCTCACTTTACTGAATTTCAAAATCAAGCGGCTTGAGAACTTGCAAAGCTAAAGTGACCAATGCATGAATCATTCCGCCCTTCAATTACCACCACCTGTGCATCTTGGACATTTGGCATATTAAACTAACAATATCAGTGAGCATAACCTGTTGTGAAAAACAGGAAGATACAAAAAGCTCCATTGTTTAATGTGATTATTGTATACGGGAACCTGCAGGATGTAACATTTCCCATCAACAACTGATGATGGGAAATGATAATGCTCTTTGACATCCCCCCCAAAAAAACCCATGTTGAGGCACTCTAGAAATGAAAAACGTAAATCTGGGTGAGGCAACACAGAAGGCAGTCTGTGAAATGTGGCATTTTATGATTGCCTTCACATTCAAGTACTTGAAAATCTAAGGCATGAGCTGAGAGTAGTAAAACTCTTTGAGGCTCCATAATCGGTGCAGGGGAAACACCAGAATAATTGCCTCTTAATATACTTGAATCTGCTGGAGTTACATTTGGAGGTGAGATATGGGAAACTGTTTGAATTACAATAGTACGGAAGTAAAAGCAATTTTACACTGTGAGAAGGTCAAGTGTATTCATTGGAATCGGTTGTCTGAATGACACCCACCTGGAGCTTTTTTTTTTTTTTTTTTTTCAGTTGTAGCTTTTGATTCTGTGTCTTCTCTTCTGCAGGCTAGGTTTCCAGGGTACTGACTGCTCTTTCTAGACTTTTGACAAACTCTTAGTCTGCAGGTTTAAGGTCTGGTGCTGGCTGCAGTTTTGTCTATGGGAAGGAGAGGGACACAGAATCAAAGGGTTTATTCAGATGGTCTATGTGTCCTAATGTAGAAGTCAGACAGAACAGCTGGTTACTGTAGTTGCCATCCGCCTGGGACTGAGTTTTGGCTGCATGAGAAGAATGATAGGGATAAAAGTGATGCAAACAGAAGCAAGTATCTTTAATATATTGATGCCTTCAGACTCCAGCCTGGACATTGAACCTTTCTGGGGACTTTATATGCAGTCTCCCCTGACTCCAAAACAGTTCTGAGGAGTTGGTGATTGAGACTGAGTAGGAGGGCTCACTGCCTAGATATCACACTTCCTGCCTTACGTCACCAGAAACAACTGCTTGCAAGGTCTTAGGTACTATTCAGTGGATGTTGATGGAACGATTCTATGCATGTTCATGCTCTAGATGGTGATGGAGGACTCAAGACTATAGCACGCAAACAATATTCTTGAGCCAGTTTCAATCATGTGCAACAGATTTAGCAGAGAGTAAAACAAAGATAAGAAAGACTATGTTCAAATAGAGGCAACAGGATTACTTACCTTGGAAGGATATCTGGAGGTAGAAAGCAAAGAATACTTGGGATACGGTCCCCAGAAATCAAACGGGTCGTTTAGAGCAACTTTGTAATTGTGAAAAATAATAAAGACAAAAAGACTATTTGTCCCTATGTCAGGGCCGAGAGAACAAATGTATTTTTCAATGGTAACTTCTTATGGGTTTTACAGATCTTTCAAAAGGCATAAAAGTCATGCCGTGAACCTGTAGCATAATCAATGGGTAATATCATGAGCAGGCAACATTATGATCAGGAAATGAGGTGACCATCATCTTGACCCAGTGCTAGTCCAACACAAGAACCCCGGAGTTCTCTCTAGGGGATCAATCTATGATCGGTATGAGCAAGAGGCCATCACATGAGAGTGTGCTACATTTTAAGGTGTGCTGGGCTACTGAACATGACTGCTCTTAGCTACAGATAACCTTCAGGCACAAGGACTAGTCAGATGGAGGAATGAGACATCTCATATGGTAGGTCCTTTATCAGAGTTCCCTTGTGGGGGTTTACTGGTAGGCCTGGGTTCACACATGAAAATGTCTATTAATATTTATTTATATCTTAAAACTCTGAGGATTGTCCTCCACCAGAGTCAGCTTTACAGACCCATAGTGATGAGCATCGAGAGTTAAACTGCATTACACTCTCGTCTGGTTCCTCAGTTTACCACACTACCCGTTGTTCTGTGTTTTTAATTGGCTAGGGCTACCTAAGCTACTTGGCTTTTTCTCCACAATCTGAAGTTTTCTGCAGAAACAGCAAGAGGCTGTAAAGACAAAATACAGCAACAATAAGTAACAGTTTGTCCAGAGCCAAAGCTATGACAGAGGATTTGAACCCTTCCTGAAAAGTTTTGAAAAATCTTCCATTATTAACTTTTTCATCTCTAATGAGCTGTGTCCCTTTAATCCCAGTAAAAGGGTTCTAATTCAGGATCAGTCATGGAAGGTTTCACTGTCTGGATAGTGGGTTCCACGGGGTTTCTAATATCCAGTCCCGTTTCAGCATCAGTTGCTGCTGGGCGTCCAGGATCTGGTCACAGTCTCTGTGCGCACAGTGTTGTCTCAAACAGCCCATCAGCCTCCTTTGCCTGGGTGGCCGAGGGTCGATGAGAGTCTATATAAATGTTCAGGTGTGATTGAGCCCTGGAGCCTCTCTGTGGGACAGGAACAGTGGCAGCAATTGCTCCAAGTCTCAGGAAGTCAACCATTGTCATTCTCCCTAATCGGCACTGTCTCTCTGCTGCTTCTGACAGTGTCTGCAACAGGGAGAATGTCTATGGTCCTCTTTCTGTCCCCTAAGCCACAGGTTACCTCCTCAGCTTCATGGGGCCAATCCTACTGAAGATAGCTTCATTTGCATTCTCCCTCACCTGCCAAGACATCAATGATTACCACCTCCTTTGGAAGTTAGCATGAGGGACAGAATTGTTGTAAAAGGAATTGTGAAGTTTCTCCTTTTCCTTGGCTGCATGGTCTGGCAAGGTCCATCTACACACTGCTTGGCCTGTGGAAACATCCGCAAAGATCCCTGAACTAACTACAAGCTTTTCTCTTGTGAACTGTTTTGTTCTGTTCTTTTTCAGTGGTTTGTTTTGGTTGTTTTGTTGTCTGGTTATATACTGTTGCTTTGTGTTCCTCTGTCTAGTTTTCGTGCATGTTAGTGACTCCACAGGTCTGTCTGAATAGGACAGGCTGGATGAACATTCTGGATGAAAAACAACGGGACCGACAGTTCCGGGGGGACTTGGGGTGGGGGGTAGGGGGGGGTAAGGAAGTGGTGTTAACAAACCCAGGGACAAGGGAAAAACATGGGACCCCAAAGGGTAGAGAAGGGGGAGTGGCAGGCCTGGTGGGAAATGATCAAGGGTAAGGTTGCTTAGAGAAGAGGTATACTCTAGCCCAGGTGGCAATGAAGCATGGTAGTAGGGCAGGAGGAAGGTCAAGGGAGATGGAGGAAAGAGCTAGGAGTCAAAGGGCATTCATGGAGGTCTAGACAAAGACATGTACATGCAAATATATATAGGAGGTTGGGGAAATAGATCTTTGTGTCTATATTTATAGGTCAAGTATTAAGGTGGCAGAAGGACCTTGGGCCTCTACTCAAACACTCCCTCTATGCATGAATACCTTCTTTTATTAAATTGGAACTCTATGATGCTCACTCTCCCGACACAACAGCTGGAGCCAACATGGGTGAACAAGTAAATGTGGTGAAGAAAGCTGATGGTGCCCGGCTATCAAAAGAGATAGTGACTGGGGCCTTAAAGGCTTGAAGATAAACAAGCGGCCATCTAGCTCAGAAGCAACAAAGTCCACATGGAAGAACACACCAGCCTGTGTGATCGAGTGGTCCCAAAGGGATCAGTTACCAGGCATCAAAGAACAAAAAATCATATCATTGACTGCACACCTCCATGATAGGATCGCTGAAGACAAATGGGTGCATAAACAAATGTGGTGAAGAAAGCTGATGGTGCCCGGCTATCAAAAGAGATAGTGTCTGGGGTCTTAAAGGCTTGAAGGTGAACAAGCGGCCATCTCGCTCAGAAACAAATAAGCCCACATGGAAGAAGCACACCGGCCAGTGCGATCACGAGGTGCCCAAGGGACCAGATATAAGGCATCATGCAAAAAAAAAAAAAGATATAAGTGTGTGTATTTATGTGTATATGTATATATGTATGTGTATATATATATTATATTAGATGAAGGGGGAAGTGCAGAGTGGAGACCCAAGGCCCAAGTGTCAGCCAATGGAGATCCCCTCATAGAGGGGCTTAGGAGAGGAGACGGGTTAATTAGGGTGTGAGGTAGTATCGATGAAGAACACAGCTTTCCCCCAGATCCTGGATGCTTCCTCCCCCCAACTACCATGATCCGAATTCTACCTTGCAGGGCTGGATAGGACAGAGGCTGTACACTGGTACATAGGAGGGTTGGAGATACAGGGAATCCAGGGTGGATGATACCTCCAGGACCAAGGGCGTGAGGGACGATGCTGGGAGAGTGGAGGGTGAGTGGGTTGGAAAGGGGGAACTGATTACAAGGAGCCACATGTGACCTCTTCCCTGGGAGAGGGACAGCAGAGAAGGGGGGAAGGGAGACCCCGAATAGGGCAAGATATGACAAAATAACGAGGTATAAATTACCAAGGGCATATGAGGGAGGGGGGAAAAGGGAGGGAGGGGGGGGAAAAAAGGAGGACCTGATGCAAGGGGCTTAGGTGAAGAGCAAATGCCTTGAGAGTGATTGGGACAGGGAGTGTATGGGTGTGCTTTGTACAATTGATGTATGTATATGTATGGATTGTGGTAAGAGTTGTTGGAGTCCCTAATAAAATGTAAAAGAAGAAGAAAAAAAAAGATAAGATAAAATAATGATTTATAAACTATTAAGGGTACAGAGGGAAGGGGGGAGCAGAGAGGGAGCAGGAGGAAAAAAAAGGAAACCAAGCTGATTCCAGGAACCCAAGTGGAAGGCGAATTTTGAGAAGGACGAGGTCAACGAATGTATAAGGGTGCTTTGCTCAATTGATGTATGTATGGATTGTGATAAGAGTTGTATGAGTCCCAATAAAAAGATTTATTCATTAAAAGAAAAATCTCTTCTTTGGGGTTTTTGTTTGACTTTGACATAAGTTGAGAAATGTAAAGTTTTCTTTATACTGTGTGTTACATCAGGCTGCCAAAGACTAATGAGCTCACCTAATGACGAAGATCAAGGAAAATATTGGTGGAAGGAATTCGATTACAAGTCTGCTATTCACCAAAGGACTGAGGCAAAAGAGCAAAATGCATACTGCCCGTGCTTCCCACTCCTGACTCTCAGCAGTGACATTCATAACTGGAGCAGCTGCCCCGAGCCAACCTGCAGAGAAGCATGAGAGGGGCAGCCAGTCATCACCTGGTCACAGGACCCATGTGGGTGGCAGGAGGCAGGCCTTCCTGAGCTTGGGCGCTGTGTCACAGGCAGGGGGCAGAGCCCAAGGCCAGTATAAAAGGCCCTCAGACCAGGCACTTTCATCCACTCACCTGTGGAGGTGCTACAGACTCTGTGCCTACTGGGAACCCAGGTAAGTGCCCCTGAGAATCAGAACAAGGGGCTCTCAGGACAGATGCTCAGAACAGCATGAGCAGATTCTGGTCAGGGACACAGGGAGGCTGGTATCCTTGTTCTCAGAGAAGGAGGGATTGGAAGTCTCAGGGTGGTGTGCAAGCAGTGGGAAAAGGTTCTGGAGTTCATAGGGGAGAGAACAGGCGACCGTGTCTTTGGAGTGTGCACAAACCAAGTTCATCTTCCCGGTGGCTCCCTTTGATACTTGGGGACATAAACCCCAGATGTGCTCCCCTCAGCCAGTTTCAGGATCAGAGCTCAGCTGTGACAACATCTCCGTCCCCACACCAGCAGAGGAAGGGATGGTCAGTGGTCAGGGACCAGATGCTTCCTTGAGCTTGTTAAACACACCAGTTTATGCTTCAGGGACTCTGTTTCCAAAATTCTCAAGTCATGTTAGGACAGATCCAGCATCCAGTGACAAGCCAGCATGTATCGTGGAGCAATGAAAACGGAGATCAAACCTCTGAACTGAGATCAGAAACTATTTCAAGTTTCAGTATAAAGCATTCTTCAGGAGGTTCTTGAATCAGGTGTGCTGTTGAGCCAGGTGATCTCTAACCACATGAATATTGATCATGGAGAATGAAAGCGTCATGAGATCTATGACAAAAGGATGTACGTGCTATTTATATTTCCATTAAGAAGTATTTCCCTTAATTGGAACATAAATTCCACAGATTAAGGATGTGGAGACCTTCTCAGAAAATGAATGAGATGCTTTGTTTCAGAGTGGTGTGCAGAATCTAAATGCTTCGTGCTTGCACAGCACACTCTATGGAACAAACAGTATGATGTGAGACTTGGGGACGTGATTGGAGGAACCCAAATGACTGTGGGACAATTGTCTATGATCAAAAGGGAACCTACAAGAACTGGGAAGAACAGGATGTCTTCTGGGCCTAGGTCTGACTTTCTGTCTGATGTTCCCTCAGTTCCTGACACCCACCGAGATGTCCTGCCAGTAGAGCCAGCAGCAGTGCCAGCCCCCTCCCAAGTGCCCTGCCCCCAAGTGTCCCCCAAAGTGTCCCCCCAAGTGCCCTCAAACCTCTTCCTGCTGCAGTGTCAGCTCTGGGGGCTGCTGTGGGCCCAGTTCCGGGGGCTGCTGTGGGCCCAGCTCTGGGGGCTGCTGCAGCTCTGGGGGTGGGGGCTGCTGCCTGAGCCACCACAGGCGCCGCAGGTCCCACCGCCACAAGCAGAGCTCAGACTGCTGCAGCCAGCCCTCTGGGGGCTCCGGGTGCTGTGGGGGCTCCAGCTGATGTGGAGGAGGGAGCGGCCAGTCCTCTGGAGGAGGGGGATGCTGCTGCTGAGGAGGACCCAGAGCTCAGAGGAGCACTCTCAGTGTCATGAAGGGGCGGCATCGCCATCCTGCAACCTGCCTGCGATCCTAAGACAAGATGCGGAGACTTCAGACTCTTGTTTGGAAGATTCCTCAGCCTGAGAGCGCTCTCCTAAGACTTTGAATTCCAATTCCAGGTTCATTCTCCTAGTCTTCAGCTGATTATTTCTGTGCCATTCCTGCTTGATGTGAAACAATAAAGTAATGGGCCCTCCATCTCCTCCTGTGTTTTCCTTGCTTGTAAAACTGTGGGCATTCAGAACATCCTGGACTGGATGTCACTCAGCCCTCTCCATGTTGGCCTTCAGAGAGCATTGCTTGATTTGGGAGTCTCTCAGTCCTTGGGAATTCAATCCTGCAACTCCAATGTGCTCCATGAACTAGTGCTTCTGCCCCCCACACTGGTGCGTCAACCTGATCTACAGTCACCTGCTCTGAGGGTGTTGTGATAACACTGGGGGCAGTTGTGGATCTCATTCAGAGGCTCTTGTGGATTGACCACTGGCATTCCAGCTTCCATTTTTGCATGCAAGAAAGTTCTGGCAGATGGAGTCAGCTTTCTGGGGCTTTGTATGGCATGGGGGCCCCACCTGAGGAGGAGGAGTGGTGAGTCTGTCACTTCAGGGGAGGAGGGGCACTCTGGTGCTGCTGAAGCAGCCCCTGGGCTCAAAGGGGCAGACTCAGGAATCCAGAGGTCCAGGGCTGTCCTCTTCCTCCTGAGCCTGTGTGAGTTGGTTAGGGGTCCAAGGCAGGCTCGTACTTAGACTGGAGCATCCTTCTGCTCTGGGACCAGGACGCTGATCTTGCTCATCCTCTAATTGTATCTACTGAACTAGAGTTTTGTGTCTGTAGCTGCCCATTATGTTCTAATGTCAACTGCTGTTTCCCACATAGCTTTTCTTAAATTCTGGTACCTGTCAGGCACTTCCTTTCACCCACTTTTCTGTTGTCTGTCTCCCAGGGAGGAGGTTATATGTAGATCCTTGTAATCAGTTCCCCCTTTCTTGCCTACCCTCTTTCCACCCTCCTGAAATCACCACTCTCACCACTGGTCCTGAAGGGTTTATCTGTCCTGGATTCCCTGTGTTTCCCGTTTCTATCTGCACCTGTGTATGTCCTCTGGTCTAGCTGGGTTTGTAAGGTAGAATTAGGATCATTATAGTAGGGGTGGAGTGGGGTGGGTAAGCATTTAGGAACTAGAGGAAAATTGTATGTTTCATTGTTGCTACACTGACTCACTGGCTCATATCCTCCCAGGACCCTTCAAGATTGGAAAGTCCATTTGCCTACTGATGAGCTTTGGGTCCCCAATGCCTATTCCCCCCTCATTCCCCATTATATAATGATGTTTATTCTTTCATGGCTGATACCTTATCCCTTCGGCACCTCGTGAGCACACAGGCTGGTGTGCTTCTTCCATGTGGGCTTTGTGGCTTCTCGGCTAGAAGGCCACTTGCTTACCTTCAAGTCTTTAAGACTCCAGATCCTATATCTCCTGATAGCCTGGCTCCATCAGCTTTCTTCACCACATTTCATTATACACCCACTTTGTCTTCAGTGATTTTGTTGGGAAAGTGAGCATAATGGAATGCCACTTAATCAGAACAAAGTATTCTAGCATTGAGGGAGGATTTGAGTGGAGGCCCAATGCCCATATGCTACCTTAATAGTAAACCTATGAATATATGTACATAGATCTATTTCCCCAACCTCATATATAAATATATTTACATGTGTACATACCTTTATTTAGACCTGTATAAATGCCCTTTGCCTCCTAGATCTTTCCTTTATGTCCTTTTATTTTTCTCTTATCCCACTATCATAATCAGCCTTCATGTGGTTTCTGTAATTCCTATCGGGTACATTAGGTTTGATCACGTCTTACCAGGCCTCCTACTCCCTCTTCACCACCGATTTGGATCACTTGTTTTTCCCTTGTCTCTGGGTTTCTTAACACCACTTCATTTCCTCCTGCCTCTCTCTCTCCCATGGCAGTGTAAGATATGACAAAATAATAATGTATGAATTGTCAAGGGTTCATGAGGGAGAGGGGAGTAGGGAGCAAGGGGGTGAAATGAGGAGCTGATGCCAGGGACTTCAGTGGAGAGCAAATGTTTTGAGAATGATGAGGGAAACCAAGGTAAAAATGTGCTTTACACAACTGATGTTTGTGTCGATTGTGATAAGAATTGTATGAGCCCTCAATAAAATGATTACAAAAATTCTGGTACCTGAATTGAAAAAATAACCAAGAAATTTTACTCAGCACATTGCTTTTCTTCCTGCTTTGCTGCTGGTAATACAAGCTGAAGTGACTTCTTTTATATTCCACTGGGCAAGGCAGTGATGCACAGTTATTGATCAATATGTTACTGTGATTATTACTCTCGGGTGGATATCTACAAAATATGGAGGGATTTTGGCAATATGATTATCATCTGCCGCTAGTTGACTTTAAGTGAAAGACATGACCATTTATGCCTTCTCCAAGGATTTCATGGCAGTAAGATTTTTAAAAAGAAGTTTCTTAGAGGAAAAAAAAGAAAATTTTCCTTACAACTCTAACATGAATACGTTGCCCGGAGTTCTCCCTGCTGGTCTATTCTTCCAATTATTTCATGAGTCAGGAGGCAGCTCTGACTCAGTCCCTGAGTGTCCCTCCCTGAGGGCAAGATTGCCTTGGGTGTGCTCAAGGCCTCATCAGCCATCATGGGATTACACACAGCACGGCTCCAATCATGGACAAGCAGTCAGGGCAGAGCAGCAGGAGTCCTTGCTCAAGGAATCCCCTCATCTCTCCACGCCCCCATTCCTACTGAGCCAGCCAGTTCCATAGGCTCATGAGGACCCCCTTATGAAGGCCATTAGGGGGCAACACGGTGCAGGGTTTGTGTAATGTGCTCAAGGTGACTATAGACTCTCTACATTAGCATCCACTAATGATGCTTTCTCTCAGCGCCAGAGTTCATCAGTCCAGGACTGAAGGAGTGAAAAATGGCAGTGTGTAAACTTCTCGTAATGACTGATTAGGAAAAGTGTTGCTTCCTGTCCTTGTAATGTCATGTTCTGCTGACCTAGAGGTCTTAATCCCAAAGGGATGATTACTTTCCCCAGAAGACCCAACACTGGAGGTTCATGCTCCTGCTCTGTTATAGCTCTTCTTACTTATATCCTTTTTGATGTGGCTCAGTGATATTTTTCCTACTTGTGCATAAATGTTTTCTTCACTGTATACATAGTTTATGTGCTTCACTGTGATTCCAAGTAGCATCTTTAATTTTGTTCTTTAAGCTATGTTGTTTTCACACAAGTTGAGACCATTGGACTTGTGTTCTGAAAACCTGCTCTCCTTGGTGATGTCTAACTTGCTACGTTGATAACGTTAACATATCCCTCTCTCCATGTCATGCCCGAGGCCCCTATTAATTCTAACACTGCAGGAGGATTTCCACCTTATACAGCACTAAAAGTTGATCATTGTATGGCCAAGCAGGAAAATTATGCCAAATTATTTTAAATCAATTGAGCTGAGTGCCAGAATCCATGCTTCCTCCCCAATGCTACACTGACTTTAGCATTTGATCTTTGTTGATTTGAATGAGCTGGATAGTCATTACCTATCTGAAAAAGATCTTTTAAAGTGTTATCTTGTTCTTAGAAACTTTGTACGCACCTTATAATCATTTGTAACCACGGAGTTTATTTTCTGATCTGTGTACTAACTATTCTTCACCTGCTCGGTTATTTTATGATTATGTTCAAAACATTCTTATGGGTTTTCAAAGGCGATTTTAATGTATTTGTACCACATATGTTAAAGTTTCCTCAACTGCCCTTTTCTATCCAGTTCTAGAGTTTTATTTCATACATGAATGTATAACATGGATAAAATAGAAATTTTTAAATATTTCTACTGCCTTTCTTCTTAACTCAGAATTATTTTCTATCTGAATGTCTTATAAGTAATTATTATTTCTTGCATTACTTTAAAGTTTACTTTAAAAATAAATTATACTACAAAATGAAGACATCAGATGGGAAGACACAAATTAAAATTTGCTAATGCACATGGACCAGTTTATTGGAGGAAGAGTGGGGTGTAAGGAACAGAGTGAAATGCTCCTAAATAAATTGTTTCCCATGGATCTCAGCATTGGTCTCCAAGCACCCCCACAATTCCTCAGCCTTTCAGAGGAAGAAGAGGCAGCGAGGTAAACTGGGTTTTAGTGAACAATTGTTCTCAGCACACTGGAGGAAACCGTGCAGGGTCCATGTCTGACCTGCTCCAGCTTCAACAGAGAAAGAATAATCCATCTTCACACCAGTCCAAGGCTGATTGCCAAGAGACAGAGGGGCGACATGCTTCCACCCTCCATACGTCTTGAACCGACACTGACACAAATATTCCTCCAAGCTCTCTACTTCTCTGTGGAGATCAATCATCCACTGTAACGGGCACCAGCTCGCCAACAGCACACATGATTATGGGGCTCCTTAGAGAAGTTTGGAGCCACTGGAAATCAGGATCATGAAACATTAGAAATTCAGTGTTTTGTCCAGAGCGGTGTGTCCTCTCAGCCAGTCGTCATGTAATCTCTGGTCCTCAGATGCTACGTATCATAGTCCCATGTACTTGGACTTGTTCTGGGGGCAGGAAATACCTCCTGCTAACCGGCAGTCACTGACTCCTGGTGCCTGCAGCATGTTTCTCCCCAGTGGATGCTAAGTGCAGCCTGTCAGAGGGGGCTCTGCCTGTGCTCCAACAGTGGCTCTGCTTTCTTACCTGTTTTCTCATGAATCTTTCTGTACTTATCTTTAAAATGACTTTCTTTTACTCAGAGGAACAGAAAAACTTGCCAAATCTCCCTCTTAGTGTTCCACAAAATCTATTTTATAATATTTTGGTGGGAATTACAAAGAATGAAGGGACAAGCCACCTTCTAATTCATTTCACCAAAAAATTCCATTCCCAGTTAACATGTCTATTGAGATGTAAATCAATCAAAACATAACATACAAATCAAAGAATCATGACACCATGATATTACAACCACACTATGACATTACAACACCCAAGTCACATTATTTGATGGTTGGGTGCTGCTCTTCCTGGAGGTAGAGTCAGGATCTGATGGCATCTTAGCCTCATCTACATAGAATCAGTGAGCTGGCGTTCTGACTGAGGCTCCCTGTGTGAGCCAAGGGATCAGTATTCTGACACCTCCCTCCATTACCAAGCTCATTGCAGCAACCTGCACAGAACCATCATCATGCTGTGTAATCTAGAGACATATCTCTGCATGGTGATTTGGCTTGCACTTATCCTTGTCAATCTGTTATGTGATTGCCTTATGTCACCAGAAACAACTGCTTACAAGCTCTTAGGTACTATTCAGTGGATGCTGATGAAACGATTCTATGCGTATTCCTGCTCTAGATGCCGATGGGAGACTCAAGACTGTAGCATACAGACCATGCGCTCAAGACAGTTTCAATCCTGTGCAAGAGATTTAGCAGAGTGAGTAAAACTAAGACAGGAAAGATTATGTACAAAATGAAGGCAAAGGGATCACTTACCTTGGAAGAATTTCTGAAGGTAGAGAGCAAAGGATACTTGGAATACAGGTCCCCAACCATCAAACAGGTCCTGTGGAGCTACATTGCCATTGTGGATAATAATACAGACAAAGGGGCTCTTTGTCCCTATGTCAGGACCAAGAGAGTGAAGGTGTTTTTCAATGGCAATTTTTAATGCACCTTACAGATCTTTCAAAAGCCATAAAAGTCATGCAGCAAAGCTGTAGCATAATCAATGGGTAATATCATGAGCAAGCAACCTTATGATCAAGAAATGAGGTGATCATCATGTTGACCTAGTGCTAGTTCAACATGAGAATCCCCGAGTTCTCTCCATGGGAGCAATCTATGATTAGTATGAGCACGAGGACATCAGAAGAGAGTTTGCTACATTTTAATGTGTGTTTGTCAATGAACTTGACTGCTCTTAGCTACAGATAACCTTCAGGCACAGTGACTAGCCAGAGGCAGGAATGAGCCCTCTCCTATGGTAGGTCCTTTATTAGAGTTCCACTTTTGGGGTTTACTGAAGGGACTAGGTTCAGACATGAGAAAATGTTTTAAGATTTATTTATATCTCATAACTCTGAGGCTCTTGCACCACCAGAGTCAGCTTTAGAGACCCGTAGAGGTGACCATAGAGGATTAAACTGCATTACACTCTCATCCAGTCTCTTTGGTTACCAAAGTCCCTCTTGTCCTGTGAGATAATTCAATAGGTTGACCAAAGCAACACAGCTTTTTCTCCACAATCCGAAGATTTCTGCAGAAACAATAAGAGGCGATAAAAACAAGATATAGTGACAATAAGTTATACAGTTTTTGCAGAGCCTACGCTTTGTCAGAGACTCTAAACCCATCCTAACAAGTTTTGAAAATCTCCCATTTTTAGCTTTGTTTATATCTAATGAGATTTGTCCCTTTAATTCCAGTAACTGGGTTCTAATTCAGGACCAGTCATTTAAGGTTTCACTGTCCAGATAGTGGGTTCCACAGCGTTTCTAATATCCAGTCCCATTTCAACATTAGTTGCTGCTGGGCGTCCAGGATCTGGTCACAGTCTGTGTGCGCGCAGCGTTGTCTCAAACAGCCCATCAGCCTCCTTTGCCTAAGTGGCCGAGGGTCGATGGGAGTCTATATAAATGTTCAGGTGTGATCGAGCCCTAGAGCCTCTCTACGGGACAGGAGCAGTGGCAGCAATTGTTCCAAGTCTCAGGAAGTCAACCATTGTCATTCTCCCCAATGAGCACTGTCTCTCTGCTGCTTCTGACAATGTCTACAACAGGAAGGATGTCTCTGGTCCTCTTTCAGTCCCCAGACCACAGGGTAGCTCCTCAGCGTCATGGGGCCAATGGGTGGTGATAACTAAGGACAGGATTGTTGTTAAGGGAGTTGTGAAGCTTCTCCTTTTCCTGGGCTGCGTGGTCTGGTGAGGTCCATCTACACTGTGCTTCCCCTGTGGAAATATCCACAAACCGTCTCTTCCTTGGGCTTTTGGTTTGCCTTTGACATAAGTTGAGAAATGTAAAGGATTCTCTATACTGCGGGTTTAATCAGACTGCCAGGGTTAATGAGCACACATCATGAGGTAGATCAAGGAAAGTACTGGGAGATGGAATTTGATCACAAGCCTGCTATTCACCAAAGGACTGAGACAGAAGATCAAAATGCTAATCGTCCCAGCTTCCCACTCGGGATTCTTAGCAGTGACATGCATAACTGGAGCAGATGCCCCGAGCCAACCTGCAGAGAAGAATGAGAGGAGCAGCCAGTCATCACCTGGTCACCAGACCCATGTGGGTGGCAGGAGGCAGGCCTTCCTGAGCTTGGGCGCTGTGTCACAGGCAGGGCGCAGAGTCCAAGGCCAGTATAAAAGGCCCTCAGACAAGGCACTTTCATCCACTCACCTGCTGAGGTGCTACAGACTGTGCCTACGGGGAACCCAGGTAAGTGCCCTTGAGAACCAGAACACGGGCTCCCAGGACAGATGATCAGAACAGAGCAGGAGCAAACAAGGGACAGGGCACAGGGAGGCTGGTATCCTTGTTCTCAGAGAAGGAGGGATTGGAAGTCTCAGGGTGGTGTGCAACCAGTGGGAAAGGGTTCTGGAGTTCATGGGGAGTGAACAGGCGACTGTGTCTTTGGAGTCTGCAGCAACCAAGTTCATCTGCCCGGTGGCTCCCTTTGACACTTGGGGACATAAACCCCAGATGTGCTCCCCTCAGCCAGTTTCAGGATCAGAGCTCAGCTTAGACAACAGCTGACACCAGCAAAGGAATGGCTGGCAGTGGTCAGCGACCTGATGTTGCATTGAGCTTGTTAAACACGGCAGCTGATGGGTCAGGGACTCTGGTTCCAAAAATCCAAAGTCATGGACGACACATGCAGCATAGGGGACAGGCCAACGCATGTCCTGGAGGGATTGAGACAAAGAGATCAAAAATCTGAACTCAGATCAGGAACTGTTTCAAGTTTCAGTGGAAAGCATTGTTCCGGGCGTTCTTGAATCAGGTGTGTTGTTGAGCCAGGTGATCTCCAACCACGTGACTATTGACCACAGATAATGAAAGTGTCATGAGATCTAGGATAAAAGGAAGTACTTGCTATTTATATTTCCATTAAGAAGTATTTCCATTAACTGGAACATCAATCCCACAGTTTGAGGATGGGGAGACCTCTCCAGGAAAATGAATGAGATTTTTTCCTCCAAATATTGTGTAGTCGTTCAATGCTGTGTGCTGGCAGAGTGCACTATGGAGCAAACCAAGCTCTGTGAGACTGGGGACATGATCGGAGGGACACAAATGACTTGGGGACAATTGTCTATGATCAAAAGGGAACCTACAAAAATCAGGAAGAACATGATGCCTTCTGGGTCTGGGTCTGACTTTCTGTCTGATGTTCTCTCAGCTCGTGACACCCACCGAGATGTCCTGCCAGCAGAGCCAGCAGCAGTGCCAGCCCCCTCCCAAGTGCCCCCCCAAGTGTCCTCCCAAGTGCCCTGCCCCCAAGTGTCCCCCAAAGTGTCCCCCCAAGTGCCCTCAAACCTCTTCCTGCTGCAGCTTCAGCTCCGGGGGCTGCTGTGGGCCCAGCTCCGGGGGCTGCTGTGGACCCAGCTCCGGGGGCTGCTGCAGCTCTGGGGGTGGGGGCTGCTGCCTGAGCCACCACAGGCGCCGCAGGTCCCACCGCCACAGGCAGAGCTCTGACTGCTGCAGCCAGCCCTCTGGGGGCTCCGGGTGCTGTGGGGGCTCCGGGTGCTGTGGAGGAGGGAGCGGCCAGTCCTCTGGAGGAGGAGGATGCTGCTGCTGAGGAGGACCCAGAGCTCAGAGGAGCAGACTCAGAATAATGAATGAACAGCATGGCGATCCTGCCACCTGCCTGTGATCCTGAGAGTTTGTGGAGATGTGAGACTCTGGCTTGGAAGAATCCTCAGCCCAGGAGAGCTCTCCTAAAACCCCTGTCCTGAATTGCAATTCCAGCTTCCTTCTCCTAGCCTTCAGCTGATTGTTGCTGGCCATTCCCTGCTGGATGTGAAACAATAAAGAAATAGACGCTCCATCTCATTCTTGTGCTTTTTTCTCCTTTGTAACGCCGTGGGCACTCTGAGCATGCTTGACCGGATATCACTCTCCTTTTTCCACGTGGGCCCTTGTCAGGATTGCTATATTTTGGAATCCCACATTCCTTGGGAACTCAGTCCGTCAACTCCAATGTGCTCCAGCAGTTATGGTTTCTAACTCCCAACCGGTGTCTGAAAATGATGTCCGTTCCCCTGCTGTTGGGGTTGCTGTGATTACTCTGGGGGCTGCTGTGGTTCTCATTCAGGGGCTCTTGGGGACTGGCCTCAGGCACTTCAGGTTCCACTTCCACGTGCAGGACAGTTCTGGCAGCTTCAGCCAGCTCTCTGGGGGCCTGGAATGCCATGGGGTTTCCAGCTGTGGAGGAGTAGTGGTCAAGCAGACCCTAAAGATGGGGGACCCTCTGTTGCAGCTAAGTGAACCCTGCGTCTAGAGGGACGGGCTCAGGAATCCAGAGGTCCAGGAGTGTCCTTTTCCACTTGAGCCTGTGTGAGTGGGTTAGAAGTCCAGAGAAGTTCTGGACTTAGACTGGAGCATCCTTCATGCTGTGGGAATCAGGAAACTGAATCTCATCTTCCAAATCAGTGATTCTCAACTTCTGGATCCAGACCTCATTGGGGGTCAGATGACCCTTCCACAGGGGTCACCCATTCATAACAGTACCAAAATACAGTTATGAAGTAGCAACACAAATAATTGTATGGTTACAGTCAGCACCACATGAGGAACTGTGTGAAAGGGCCACGGCATGGGGAAGGTTGAAAACCACCGCTCTAAATGCATCTACCGTCCTAGGACTCTATGTTTGCAGCTGCCCATGATGTTCTAATGACAAATCCTGTTTCATACATAGCTTTTCTTAAATCCTGCTACCTGAATTGAAACAAGAAACTGAGAAATCTACTCACCAATAGGGAATAGGGAGTGATGGCCAGTTATTGATCAAACGATTACTGTGATTCTTACCCTAGGGTAGAAATCCACCACGTATGTAGGGATTGTGACACCATGGTTATCAACCACTTCTGGTTGACTTTCAGTATGAGACTCGGCTTGCTATTAAGTGTGTGTGCCTTCTAGAAGGATTTCATGGATATAAGATTAAAAAATGGAGTTTCTTAGAGGAAAGGACAGAAATTCTCCCTCACAACTCCAACATGAATACCTTGCTGGTCTACACTTCCAATTATTTCATGAGTCCGATGGCAGCTCTGCCTCGGCCCCTGAGTGTCCCTCCCTGAGGGCAAGATTGCCGTGGGTGAGCTCAAGGCCTCGTCCGCCATCGTGGGATTCCACACAGCACGGCTCCAATCACAGACAAGCAGTCAGGGCAGAGAGCAGCAGTCCTTGCTCAGGGAATCCCCTCATCTCTCCAAGTCCCCATTCCTCCTGAGGCAGCCAGTTCCATAGGCTCATGACGACTCCCTTATGAAGGCCATTAGGGGGCAGCACTGTGCAGGGTTTGTGCAATGCGCTCAAGGTGACCATAGACTCTGTACATTAGCATCCACTAATGATGCTTTCTCTCAGCTGCAGGGTTCATCAGTCCAGGACCGGAGGCCTGAAAAATGGCAGCGTGTAAACTTCTCATAATGACTGATTAGCAAAAATGTTACTTCTGTCCTTGCAACGTCTTGCTCTGCTGACGTAGATGTCAGGGATGACACTTTCCCCTGAAGTCTCAGCACTGGGGGTCAAGACCGCCGCTACAGTGTGGCTCTCCTTACTTACAACCATTTGGCTATCGCTCCACGAGTTCTTCCAACTTTTGCACAGATGCTTTGTTTATTGTGCTGTGAGTAATACAATGCAGTTAAAGTACTTTATTATGATTTGATTTACTTTGATTTTGTTGGGGCCTGTTACAGCTCTAATCACAATCCATACATGTAGCCATTGTGTCACACGCATCTGGTGTCATCGTCTTTTTCAACATGTGTTTTCCTTCCCTTCCCCACCATCCCTCCCCCATGTACCCTTGATAATTTATAAATGATTCTTTTTAATTTTTCACATCTTGCACTGACCGCTGACTCCTTTCAACCACTGTTCTGCTGTCCATACCCATGGGAGGGGGCATACGTTGATTATTGTGATCAGTTGCCTCTTACTGATTTTAAATAGCATCTTAATATTATTCTTTAAGTTCCATTGTTTCAAAATGGGTTTGAGAAAATTGGTGTCGTATTCTGAAAACTTGCTGACCTTGATTATTTCTAATTCTCTACATTGTGAATCCGAATTTTCTTTTCACCAGCTAGGGCCTCCGGGTCCTAATCTCTATATGAGTGTTCATCTGATACATCACTATGATTGCAGGATTTGATCATAGTCTGGTCGTGCAGAGAAACCATGCCATGTTCTTTTTACCAAGAACATCTGAGAGCCCAAAGCAGTGCAAATTCTGAAGTGTGACACGCACTTTAGCACTTGATCTCTGTCTGAGTAAACCAGATGGTCATTACGTATGAGGAAAAAATATATTTTTAACTATCATGTTGTTGTTAGTAACATTGCACCCACCTTATAATTATTGTAACCATTTGAGTTACTTTTCTGATGTGTGTAGTATCTAGTCTTCATTTCTCATTCATTTTATTCTTATATTATCAGCATTTTTATGGATGTACAACAGTGACTTCTATATATTCCCACCAAGACTGTTGCAATTTCCTCAACTGAAAACTGCTTTTCTATTGGGTTTTATTTCATGCATATATATATAATATGGATAAAATGGATTTTCTTTATATTTCCTCTTGTTTTCTTCATCACTCAAAATTGTTTTCATCCAATGACTATCAATAATAAATATTTCTTATGACAAGTTTAAAGTGTGCTTTAAAAATAATTTATAATATGGAACAAAGACATCAGAATGAAAGAAACAAATTGAAATTACCAATTCTCAAGGACCAGTTCACAGAAGCATACTGGGGTATGGGGAATGGAGTCCAATTCTCCCCGGGGCAGTTACTTCCCAGGAACCGTAGGATTGTGTCCCCCCCGCAACCTCCAAGGCCCACATTTCCTGAGACTATGAGAGGTGGAAGAGATGGAGGGGACCATTGATCCTTGGTGAGTCGTGATTCTCAGCACACTAGAGGACAGGGCACAAGGACAATGACTGACTTTCTCCAGCTTCGGTAGAGAAAGACGCATCCAACTTCCCACCAATCCAAGACTGATTGCCACGAGTCAGATGTCAGACTTGCCTCCACCCTCCTTACTCCATTCATCCAATTCTGACACACATGCACCTCCACAGCACTCTGCTTCTCCGGGGAGATCAATAACCCATTGTAATCACCACACAGAGCTCGCCAACAATACATATATGATGGAGCTCTATTAGAGATGGTCACATGTTACCCCAACTCAGGATCAGGGATACAGTCAGACATCAGAGATCCAGGCCAAACAGAAATACAGGGTAAACATCGGGTACAGGGTTTTGTTCCCAGCAGTGCCTCATCTTAGCCAGTAGCCCTGTGTAGCTTCGGTCCTCAGACTCTAGATCATGTGGTCGCTTAGCCTTGGACTTGCTCTGTGGGCAGGGAATCCCCCCTGCTGCCCTGCCTCACTGCCTTCTCCTGTCTCTATCAGGGATCCTCTGGCGCTGCTGCAAACTCCGCCTCTTCAGATGGCGATCTTGCATGTGCTCCAACCTCGGCTCTTTCCAAGTGGCTTTTCCCAGGATTCTTTTCATCCCTGCTGCTGAGATGGCTCTCTTACACTCAGAAGATTGGCAAAACAGACCCCTCATCTCTGTCCGTGTTTGGTGCATCCTATTGTCATGGTCCCATCCAATCTCTTGGGAGGAATCACAAAGAATGCCTAGACAAAACAGCTTGAAGGAACTTCATTTCACCACAAAACCTAACCCATTCTCAGTTCACATGTTTGTACTGAGATGCTGCCCAGTCAATCAACAGAATATATAAACCCTAGAATCATGTCATCCTGATAGCACAGTCATCCTAGGATATATCTCGGAACCACAAGTCAGAGTAATTGAGGGTTGGATGCAGTGGCAGTGTCTGATGGCATCTCGGTCACATCCCTGAGGACTCAGGAAGCTGGGATTCTGACTGGTGCTTCCTGTGTGATCCACGGAATCAGTATTTGGCCAAATACTAAGGGCCCATAACTGAGCCGTAAGTAAGCTCTTTGTGACCACCTGAACAGAAGCATCACCGTGCTTGTATAATCTAGAGGCATGTCTGCCCATGATGATTCGGCTGACACTGATCGTATTCATCTGTCAGTCAGTTATGAGATTGCCTAAATCACAAGAAGCAACCCCTGGCAAACTCTTAGGTGCTAATGATGAGGTGGATATGTTTAATTCTTCTGCTGCTCTACGGCGTGGGAAATGGTCCGTTCTCTCTCTATCATTGCCACTGACAGCAGGGAGGACGTATTTCTTCACGTGTTCTTCACGTGGCTCTGTTTGCTTTCCATCTCATCGTGCTGCTGTCCCCACAGGGACCCACATGGGGGCTCCCGGCCTCTCCCTCCACCTACTGGCATTTCAGGAATGGAATCACCTTGGGAAGTAGCATAACAGCCATGACAACCTAAGAGTGCGAAGCTGCAGGCTTGCCCGGGCTCAGCCCATCTCGCTCGCCCCTGCCCTTCCTGATCCTCATCTGTGAGGTGTCCCTTTGCTGTTCACGAGACCCCTGGTGACTCTGAGATCTGTCTGTCTGCTCCGCAGCTGACAGCAATGCAATTTGCCCACCCCACCCACAGGCCTTTTCTGCCTGCAGCTTCATGTTCAAACATATCAGCCATTGGTAGAAAAAGAAAGTTTTGAAGAGGAAAAATGATCCGAACCCAAGCAAAGAATACAGGTTCACCCTCCTTTATAATCAGGTACGCCTTAATAAAAGATATATTTTCTTTTATTCATTAATATGCAGAAACATCATATTTCTATGTCCACCTGGTTGTAAGCTTTCTGTTAGGCATTTTCCTCACACTCTCATATGTTGGCCATGATAGATCTTTGGCCCAATATGGCCATGACATATCTTTATCTCTGTCTGTACTTAATTGCTGAAAAAAGCAAAATACTTTTTTTAGAGTATCAATGAGGTGAGTTCACCAATTTCACATGGACACACGCTAAAAAGTAGAAGAACCAGAATTCTTGTCTAGAGCTCTCTGATTCCAGGCTTCTAAGAGCAGTGGGACAAACGATGAGATGACATTCTGTCAGTAGGTGGTTCTTGTTGGGCAGTTAGGTGCCCTCCTGTTGGCTTCAACTCTACTGACTGTCCATCAGAGCAAATCACTGCAAGGCCCCCCACCATCCTCACAGTGAAGGTGCTGGAGCACAAGGTCACAGCCCCTCTGTCAGTCCATCTGGTTGAGGGCCCTCCTCTTTGTCACTGCCCTCTGCTTTACCAAGCAGGATGTCATTCTCAGCACCTGGAAATTTTAGGTAGCTTAGCCCAGGGAGTGTAAAAATGATTTTTACCACATATATTAAACACAACCAGGGCATGGGTGACACTGGGTGTCGACTGAATGTGGCTGACGTCTAGGCAGTCTAAAGCCCACAGACTGACCACTGATACATCTCCCTTCTCAGCACACCAAGTCTGACTTAGTCATAAGCAGAGAAATATAAAGGCTTCTCTCTACTGTGTTTCCCATCAGGCTGCTGAAAGCCAATGGGCTCTCCTCATTGGGAAGATAAATGAAAGGTGGAATTAGAAATTGTAGGAAATTGGAAATTTCAGGAAAAAGGTTTTTTAACTCTGGACACGGGCTCCTTTCCTTAGGGCCTAGAGACCTCTCCACCCCAATTAACTTTCCCTAAATCCAGCCTGGAAGAAATGAGAAAAGTGAACCAGACCTGAGTATTGCAAGTGTGTAAAACCCTGAAGCCTAAAGAGCAATACGGCTTAATTGAACCTATAACCTTATTGGTAGACTCAGAAAAAGTGTCTGGTAAGTTACTTCAAGAACTGCTGACCAAATTTATTAAGAATTTTTTCAGTCATGGCATGTTAAGAAGTTCTCACAATTGATTGGCTCTCTCAAACCTCTGAGAGCAGAGAGCAGACATTTGTGTAACAATGACTTCTCTCTAAGTAGTTACTGGTCCCCAGACAAGCAAGGTCACTGAGACAGCCAGCAGTGCCTTAGCATTTGCATGGTTACAGAGCTCATTTGTTCATTTTAACTAAAAAATTGTGTCCTTACTGAAAGCTTGTAACAAAATGAGTGCAGATAAACACAATTTCACTCCCACAGAGAACGTGGGTCTCAAGGAGTCCCAGGAAGATGGGAATCGTGTTTGGGATCCAGGTCGATTTTTCACCTGGAGAAAGGAGGATACATTTATGCTTTTACAGAATAAAGCTGAGGGCCTCCATTCAGAAGGATGCAACCATGTTTGGAGAAAGATGAATGACAAGAAATAAATGGAGAAGCCATCCAAGCTTCACTTTGATTCTGTTTCCATATTGCTGACACCCTGAATGGAGGGGCTGTTTGTTTATGTTTTCAGGGCAAAGGAGAAAGGTAGATTTCTCTTCTGCCAGCAAGGCCCAGAGAAGACAGGAGGGAGCTCCTGCTGTGCTCCAAAAGTGGAGGGAACAGCCAGACATCCTGATGAGGAATGAACAATTTTAATTTTACTCTGGGTTTTGAGTCTCTGCCTTTATGTGTGGGCGCCAGCCCTAGCTGTTCAGCCATTAGTGTGGAATAACTGGCTGGTCTTTATGGAAACCAGCTTTGATCTGATAAAGGGTGAAGCATTTGCAGATTAGGAAAACTCCTCTACTGTGGAGAGGAGAGGAGGAGTTATGGAAACTGTAAAGTTATGAGTTAATGGTATGTCGCTGCTGACAGACTCAAGTGGCTCAAATGTCAGGGGCCCCAAGGAAAGGTGTTAAGAAATGGCACTGTAACTGTCATTGATTGGCCCGCATGGTAAATTTCTAATTAATTGCTCAGAGGAATCCAACGTCACCTCATGTTATCATATAAGCAATTGTGAGTGGCAAAAGACCCCGGATGGCTTTGCCACTACCAGGTCAGAGCTGATGGCCTGGCATGAAGGAGACCTTGCACCTCCTGGCCCAGGTTACTGAAGCCGGTAGCGGGACCTGAACAGTGAGATGTGTGGAAATTACCACTTGCCACTAAGCCTTTACCAGGCTACACAGGAAGCTTTACTGCCCCATCAGCCTGGCTACACTTATGCTTTTCACAAGAATGAGACTCGATACACATTCTCGGGTGCAAAGCTGCCGTATGTGCTGCTGTTGGAAACATCGCTATAAATGAAACTGCTCGCAGTGCCGCTTGCCGTCATTGTAAACTGTTCACTGGCATTAACCATGCTCTGCTTACAAACCTTTGGAAAGGCAGCATCCTCCTGCTAAAGAGCAGGATGGGGGTGTGGACCCTGGTGGAGATAAAGCGCAGATGGGAGAGCAGTCCAGAATCGTCCTTCCTGAAGCATTTGGTGTCGGAGATGCTGAGACGACCTCGCCGATTCATTTGTGGGAATGTTAATTGCAGCTATCATTGGACTGGTCACCATTGTCGCCACTGCTGCCATCCCTGGGGGAGCTCTGCAAGAGGCCATCAAAGCTGAACACGTTGTGAAAAAGTCGCAAGTGGGCTCACATTAGCTCTGGGCCGCTCAGACACAGGTGGACGAAGAACTGGAGGTGGGGGGAGGGGATGCAGTAGTGGAGCTTCAGCAAACTGTCCAGTGTTTGGGAGATCAAATCATGGACTTGCAACATCAATTAATGCAAAAATGTGATTGGAATGTATCCTAATTTTTATAACCCCTTACCCATATAATGAGACATTGCATGGTTGGGATTTGATTAGGAAACCTTTGCAAAGGTTTAAGGGAAACATTTCATTCGATGTTGATCAGCTTAAAAGGATATTTTCTACACATTCAAAGACAAACTTGGGGCATCTCCTGGCTCTGATATTACTAAGCAGTTGGTGAGTGGCATGGGAGGGTTGGATCCTCGAGTATTTCACCTAGCTTACGTTCCAGTCTGACTGTGTTGTTTGTCATCATAATTGTGATTCTCACAGGCGCCTGTCGCTTCAATAGGAAGCTGAGAGACATGAAGACAGACCATGTTGCCTCCGTGACTCTATCCACTCTCTGACGTAATACAGAGGGGGAATGTGAGAGACTGGCACTGAGGGAAATAAGACTGGGGCTTATTCCCCGACTGGCACGCAGGGAATCCGGAAGGCAAGTGCTCCACTTGGGAAGGCCGCCACTCTGGTAGTTGGAGATCCAGTCCAAGCACATTTTCCTGCGGTAGTCTATCTTTTCCACAGTTCCTCCCTCTAAAGCTCTGCTGCCTTAAAAGGAGCGTATGGTTGATTCTATCTCCCTTTAGAAGCAGACATGCCTATTGGCTCTACCTCTTCCCGCTGTGACATCTAATCCCTCTTGTACCTTCCTCCAATCTCAGATTGGCATAGGGAGATTTTATCACCAGTGCCTGGATTCGAAATGTTTGCCATAAGTCTGCGTTTTTGGCGATATTAATTTGGTCATTTCGTTTTTCCTTGCCAGCTTTCACTGTATAGAAAATAACCATGTCACCATGTGACTCTTGAATTTCATATATAAAAGAAAAGGGGAAATTGTAGGAAACAGAAAGATTTCTCCCAAGTCATTTCTCCCAAATATATGTTTGAATTAGGACACTGTTTGCAGCTAATGGTAAATGATTGCCAAGTTACCTCCCTGAAGACAGTCAGCTGACAGACTACTGTCTGATCCCACCACAGGTAGGGCCACTCCCTGATGTTAAAGACAATGGGCCACTTCTCCCTACAGGCCTGTGGCCATTGGTCTGGTCCCTGTAGTGTGGGTTTACACTCCCAACTGATAATGGTTTCTCTAGTGGGCCAGAGAACAGGTCAAACAGGCTCAGTGACATCCAAAGTTAGGCTGCCATCTGAATCTAGGATCCGCCCATCTTGTCACATGTATACCCCCAATCCCTCCTCTTCCTATTATGTGGATACCTCTAGATCACCCCCTCCCATTACTGTATTACCTATAGCACAATCCTTTCTTGTGACATATGTCTTCACCTTCACATATGGGGCTTGCACGTCCCCAGAGAATATATAAGCCTTGGTAGCAATAAATCTCTCTCTGTATATCCACATGGACCACCCAGTGAAACTGAGGTAAGCTTGCTACCATGAAATGTGTCTGAATCCATTATTTCAATCTCCTGTCTCTCGTGCTCTCTATGACTTTACTATAATCTTTACTTATTATCGCTGTACAATTGTGCCACCAGACCCGTGATGATGTGCTAGGGGCAGGTACACCCTGACCCACTCCCGGTCCATGATGAGCAGCAGGAGTCGGTGCTCAGGGAATTCACTAGTCCAGCCATGCTCTCTTTCCTCTTGAAGCAGACATTTCAATGGCATGGCAGAATAAGCTTTTGAAGACTGGGCCCCAAAGGCTACTAGGTGGCGACGCTGTGTAGGGTTTGCGCAGTGTTCTCCAGGAGACCACAGAGTCTCCAAATCACATGTAATAATGAGGCCGTGTCTCATAGAGCCAGGATTCTTGAGTGCAGCAGTGAAGGGTGAGCATGGCAGCCACTAAACTACCCCTACTGACTGGTGAGGAAATATGTTTCTGCCTGTGCCTGCAACTCATGCTCTGCTGACCTAGAGGACTTAATCCCACAGGGATGACCAGTTCCCCCAGAAGACACACAGTGGAAGTTAGGGCTGCCCCCATGAGACAGCTCTACTGACTTATAGCCTTTTTGATATCACTCAATGCATTTTTCTAACTTATGCACAAATTCTTTGCTCATGTACTTCATTGTGATTTTTAAAGAGCATCCATATTTACGTATTTACTTTATGTTGTTTTCAAACAGGTTTGATTCCATTGGTTTTGTCATCTGAAAACTTGCTGGTTTTGATTATTTCTAATTTGTTACAGTGAAAATTCTAATGTGTCTATTCTTTCCTTATCATTTCCTAGACTCCCATGGGTCCTAAAACTATGTAAAAATGCCCCTCTGAATTTTAGTTGGCTTATGCATCTCTAAATATATATTGAGTAAATTCATCAGTTATGCTCATTAAGAAAAATTGGGTCACATTATTTTCCATTGCTCATTATTTTCGCTTGCTCATTGCATACATCCGTCCCAACGCTATGCTTACCTTAGGCAATTGACCTGTTTCTAGCTGAATACATTGGATAGCCAATGCTTAATAGAAAGAGTTATATCATTTAAAGAACATTATCTTATTATTAGGAACATTGCACATGTCATATGATTATTTTTAAGGGTGTAGTGGCTTTTCTGAAGTGGGTAGTACCTACCCCTTGTCTGCTCGTGTGTTCTGCTGTTGGTTTGCGACATTCTTATTGGTTTACAAGAGCAATTCCTGTCTGCTCAACTGAAAACTTCGTTTCTGTCCTACAGTTTTATTTGGGATATGAATATATGATATCTATAAAGGGAATTTTCTTTAAATTTCCTCTTCTTTTCTTCTTCATTCAAAATTACTCTCTTTCTCAATGACCTGTAAATATTAAATATTTTATTACAATCCTTTAAAATGTGCTTTAAAATAATTTATAATACACAGTGAAGATATTAGAATGAAAGAAACAAATTGGAATTTACCACCATACAAGGAGCAGATCATAGGAACAGGCATGGGGTACAGGGGGTTGAGCATAATTCCCTGAACTGAAGGTCTCCGCACTGTCACCCACCCACGCGCACATTTGCAGAGATTTGGGCAAATGAACACACTGGCAGGCACCCTTGATGTTCGGTGAATAGTTGTCCTCCGCACACCTGAGACAATGGTGCAGGGCCCATGGCTGGCTCTCAACAGCTTCGATAGGAAAAACCAACCCAACTACACACCAGTCCAAGGCGGATTGCCAAGAGCCAGAGGTCAGACATGCCTCCACCCTCCCTAATTCTTTATCCTGATTCTACAGCCACGGCCCCCTCCATGGCACTCTGCTTCTCTATCAGGTTCATAACCCACTGTAATGGTCATAGAGAGCTCACTAACAATACTGACAATTACACGACTTTGTTAGGGAGACTAACAGCTTCCCACAAGTCAGGATCATAATTATTAGGGAAACAGCCTTTTGCCCACAGCAGTACCTTTTCTTAGCTGGTAGACTCATGTAGCTCTGGTTCTCAGCCTCTCAGTCAAGTGGTCCTTTGTTCTCAGACTTGGTCCTTGGGCAGGAAAGACCACCTGTGGCTCTACTTCACTGCCTTCTGGTCTTGGGAACAAGAGTCCTCTGGTGCTTCCACTAACTAACTCCATGGATCCAGACAGGGATCTTACATGCACTGTACCAGTGACCCTTCTCTCCTCCTAGTCATGGGAATCTCTCCGTTCTTGCCTCTGAAACGGCTCTCTTACACTCAGAGGAATGGAACAACCGATTGATCCCACTATTTCCTTTTCAACCATTCTATTTGCATAATCACACCCAATCTGTTGATAGGAATTACCAAGAAAAGATAGACAAGCCATATTTAAGTAAGTTTTTTTCCCCCACAAAACTAATGCGTTCTCAGTTAATATGTTTCTACTGAGATGTTACTCAATGAATACCAACATAAGAGACAAGCCTTTGAACCCTATCATCGTGATATTGTAATCATACTGGTATATATTGGCTTTGACCAATTCAGATTCATTGATTGGTGAGCAGAAGCAGAGGCAGGATGTGATGGCATCGCAGCCTCAACCCCATGGAATCAGTGAGCTGGGATTCTGACCGGTGCTCCCTGTGTGAGCCAAGGAACCAGTATTCTGACCCCTCCCTCCATGACTAGATTTCTAGAGCAACCTGTGTGGAATGATTGCCAAGCGTGAGTGATCCCAGGCGTATCTGGGCACGACTCGTCAGCCTGCCTCACCTGAGAGTCAATCTGTTATGGGATTGCCTCAAGTCACTTGAATCCACTACTTGCAAACTTTTGCGTGCTGCATACTGAGGGTGAAATGACTATATGCATATGCATGTTCTACATGCGGATGAGAGATCTAAGCATATCACATACAGACCATGTCTCAAGAAGTTCGCCACATACAGCGAAACAAAGATTCCACAGAGACAGCGTGGGCAAAATTGACTTAATTAATGCACCAACATAGTTTGAAGAAGGATTTCGGAAGCTAAAGAGCAAAGGACAACCTTGGATACAGAGTAGGGTCCTAGTGCACACGGACTTGAGGTCTAGGCCACGAAGCTTAGAGGTTACACTAGCAGTGGAGGACCTTGTCAGAACACCATTGAACGACAACATGACCAACAAAACTGGGGCACACTTGACAATTAGAAGCAGTCCTAGGTTAACTTAAATTGGTGGAAAAAACATAATGTTTTATGACCCTTGGAAAAACGAGATACACATTTATACTGATTGGTGACAGTCAGTTATTGATAGTAATACTCTAAACATATAGGAAGAGAAAAAGAAACAGGAATGTGGGAAGAAACTCTAAAATCAAAAACGTATCTTGACACAAGCATGAAATCTCTCGAAAATAGGTATGTATCTGTGTACATACAGGATTTTCTGGGTGGCACGGGTGATCAATACCCTTACCTACTGAACAGAAAGTTGGAGGTGTACGTCCATCCAAAGGTGCCCCCGAGAAAGTCCTCCTGATTGGCTTCCCCAGTCTGACCATTGCAACTCCACTGAGCCCAGGTGTACTCCAACACACATGGAGTTACCATGGCTTGCAATGGACTCAAAGACCACGGAGTGTGGTTTTAGTCTCTCTCAAGATATGATTTGCACAGACAAGGATTAAATTGCAAACATTCATATCCTGTCATATAATCTTAACTGGGTTCATGCTTCCTCTTGTGAGATAGAGTTTATTCATTCCTGTACAACCCAAAACTCTAAGGAATTTTGATTATCCCCCCACGCCCATTTTTCCTGTTTCTGCCAGGAGAAGCAAATTAAAACAAAACAAAACAAATCAAAACAAACAAACAAAAAACTCCCATGAAGTCAATTCTGATTCGTGATATCCCTAGATGATGGAGTAGAACTTTTCCCCTGGACCTATGAGTCTAAATCTTTCTGTGAGGAGATGGCCCAGCTTTTGCTGCTGGTGCGGCTTGGTGGATTCAAGGTATTAGCCTGTGGTTATCAGCACAACGCACAACTTCTCTAGAGCTTATGCTTGTTTCTTCTGGTGTAAAATGACTGTGATTCATTAGGTTGGCTTAGTTTTGTGTTTTTCATTTCATTATAACGTTGTACACCACCTTGAACCAGGTGTGAACTTCCACTCTTTCTCGTCATCTCCTGAAATAGTAGGAATGATATTCCCCTTTTCAAAGAGAATACGCTGTAATAAAAGCCTAAGGGGGAAGAAACCCCACCCTGGCCCTGCTCTACCCTGTCTCCTTCTCTCCTCCACTTGCTTCTTCCCATTTGTGAGCTGCAGCCTTTCTCTCCAGGTGGCCCCTGAGGACACTGAGATTTGCTGCTCTAGTGACGGGGTCATGCAGAGTTCTCCTAGTACACCCCCCAACATGCCTTTTCTAGTGCATCTTTACAGTCAAACACATCAGTCCTTAGCAGCACAGGAGCTCCTTCAAGAAAGAGAGTGAACTGAAATAAACCACCGACCCAATCATCCAGACTCATGTTCCTTTGAAAAGCACTATGCCTTAAGTTTAATATACTTTCTCTTTATTAATGTATGTATATATTTCAGTTTTTGTAATGTCTACCATGTTGCAAGCTTTCCACCAGGTATTGTGCGTGCATTATTATCTCATTGCCCGGCACAGCATCCTGAGATATTTTTATCTATAACGGTACTCTATAGAAGTGAACATCAAAACAGCACAAACAACTAACTAAAAATGCATAAAGTTCAGAAGTTTTCACAAAGCCACACTGCTCACGTGTGTCAGAACCAGGAGTCCTCTCTCAGGCTGCCTTGCTGCAGGCTATTAAACTCAAGGGTCGCTACCATCGATGGGCACATTTTTTAGTTAAAGATTAGAGATTTAATATGCAACAATATGGAAAGCTTATGGTCTCAGAAATCTAATTTGCCATTGTGCCATAATTACAGGTATAGATGATACATAAATTATTGATTAAGGTTGGATTCCACTAAAATTGTATTGATTAATGAGATTTGGTTTTAATTTTCAATTTCCATGTAGTATAGTAATATTTATTATATTCCCCAACCACTTACATGTGCAAAGTTCATTCTTATTTTGATTGCTGTAAAATTTAATTTGTTGTGTCCTTTACCAAAAGTTGTTTTTCTTTTGTACATTTCTTTTTTTATTTTATTATTCTATCATTGTATTGGGGCTCATACAATTCTTATCACAATTCATGCATCCATCCATTGTGTGAAGCACATTTGTACATTTGTTGCCATATTCATTCTCAAAACATTTGCTTTCTACTTGAGCCCTTGGTATCAACTCTTCATTTCCCCTCTCTCTCCTCCCTCCGCGGTCCCTCATGAACGCTTGATAATGAATAAATTATTATATTGCCATATATTGCACTTTCCAAAGTCTCCCTTCACCCACTTTACTGCTGTCGACCCCCCATGGTGGAGGTTATATGTAGACCCTTGTAATCGGTTCCCCCTTTCTTACACCCCCTTGATCTGCATGGTGTGTAGTTCAAAACCACCTGCAACTCCTTAGGAGAAAGACTGGGTTTGCTTTGTCTGAAGGAAAGATCAGTCTTCTGTGCACTAAACAAACAAGGTGGTGGTTTACTCTTGGTAGGGAAGAAGGATACTGACTGGTGTGGACAGTGTGACTGTCCTCTAGTTCTGAACAAATACTGGCTTGAGCTACCTTGAGAAGTGTAAGGCTTCTCTACATTATGGTGGTTCTATTTCAGGCGGCCAAGAACCAAGGGCTCACACCAGAGACAGAAAGGAGGCAAAGTTCTGGGTCAATAACAGGTCCTCGAATCTGGTACACTCAGAAGAATGAAGCAGGTGGTCATAATGCAAAGTGTTTCACTCCTAATAAATTCTAAGCAGTCATTTCATAACGGCTGTCGTTGCCCTGAGTCGACCTTGGGAGAAGCATGTGGAGAGTATGCAGCTGTCACCCTGTCACGGGGCTCGTGTGGACTGCAGGGGGCAGGTCCTTGCATGCCAGACCTGTCTCACAAGGCAGGGCAGTACCTGTGGCAGTATAAAAGAACCTCAGCCCGCGAACCTCCATCCACACACCTCCTGAGGTGCCAACAGACCTTGCTTCTGTTTGTGAACCAGGTAAGTGTCCCCGGGAACCAGAGTACGGCCTTCCCTGGATGGACGCCCGACTAGAGCCGGGGGAGGGGGCTGGGCATATCCCTGGAGAGGGTAGAGCTCAGGTTATCACAGAGAGAGACTTGCAGAAAGGGAGGAATCCACAGAGCAGTGTCGTGTTCTCAAGGACCTGGTGGGGAGGAACAGGTGATGGTGTGTCTGGGCTTTGCAGTAACTGAGCTGATTTGCACAGGCGAGGCTCAGGTCTGGGGATGTCACGGTCCATATGCGCTCCATTCACACAGTGTCAGAACTAGATCTCACTAGTGGAAGTACAACTCAGCCCTCCTCTACAAAGGAAAAGCTGGACAGTGGGCAGGAGGCTAGATGCTCCTTGGGGCTTGTGAAATCCTCATGCCCGTGAGTCTGGACTGAGGTTGACAAATCTCCCAAGTCAAGCGTGAGCCTTTAAGTCTACAAGGTAAGGCTAAGCTGTTATCCTGAGGCGCTGTTCGAGCCGCAGTAAGCGTATGGGCAGTTTTTGCTCTGTTTCTTTTTGAGCAATGTGTGCTTGTCAAATCAAGTCATCTCCTCATCTCGCAGTTTCCATCAGAATACAGAATCTTGAGAGTTTAGACAAGAGGGTACGGTTGCTCTTTCATTAAGGAAATCATTTACCCTTGGCTGGCCCAGATACTGGCCAGTGTCGGGTCTGGTTGGCATAATCAGAATCATCTCCTTCTTGACATAGAAGACTAATTGTTAGCATGTAGTGCTTTCAGTCTACTACATTTATGGCCATTGACCACCCGCGTTTTTGTAAATTATGTCCTGGTTATCAGAAGAGGTATGTGAGAGTTTCACATTTTTATTAGATACTGCAATGACGAGATTCCTTTGCTACGATTTTATGAGACCCTTACAATGTCTCCCAAAGTGGGATATACCGCCCCCTGGGGGCACTGGATAGATCCACGAGGGCTGCTAAAATGGATACCTACCCTTTCTCCTGGATGATTGGGAAAAGTCTTTCATTGCCAGGATGCCTGAGTCTTTTTGCGTGTGTTTTTTTCTCCTGGAAGTGGGGTAATACACCAAATAAAATGGGACCTATGGGCTAAAGAACCTGGAAGGGAAGGGTGGGCTTTGTGCCTAAGTCTGACTTATGTCTACCTTCCTCATAGTTGCTGAACCCACAAGATGTCCTGCCAGCAGAGCCAGCAGCAATGCCAGCCCCCTCCCAAGTGTCCCCCCAAGTGTCCTCCAAAGTGCCCCACCCCCAAGTGCCCACCCAAGTGTCCCCCAAAATGTCCTCAACCCTCTTCCTGCTGCAGTGTCAGCTCCGGGGGCTGCTGTGGGCCCAGCTCCGGGGGCTGCTGCAGCTCTGGGGGTGGGGGCTGCTGCCTGAGTCACCACAAGCCCCGCAGATCTTTCCGACGCAGGCGCCAGACCTCTAGCTGCTGCAGCCAGCCCTCAGGGGGCTCTGGATGCTGTGGGGGCTCCAGCAGCTGTGGGGGCTCCAGCTGCTGCGGAGGAGGGAATAGTCAGTCATCTGGAGGAGGAGGATGCTGCTGAAGTGGACCCAGAGCTTAGAGGAGCTGACTCAGGAATTCAGAGCTCCAAGGACCTTCTCTTCTGCCTGAGCCTACGTGAGCGGCATAGATGCCCTGAAAGCATCCAGACTCTCAACTCGAGCATCCTTTGCTCTGTGATCCAAGAGACCAACTCTTCTGGTGATCTTGCACAGCCCTCTGTGATGTCCCCTTCACAGTTTATTAAGTGGTGACATCAGACTCAATTGAAACAATAAAACAGAAACTTACTGACTACCTTGTCTTATCCAATTTTTAAAATTTAATTTGTTCCACCATTGGCCTGGTTCTCCTAATGCTTGGGGGCCAGAGAGGCAGCTTAACTTGCAGGTATTGGAGGTGGTGATGGTGGGGTTATGATATCATAAATTACTTGCTGTGTGGCTTTCCAAACAACATTAACTGTATCCACACCTCTCAGGGCCTATATTAATTTTCTATTGCCATTTCAATAAAATATCACAAATGTACTAAGTACAATCAACTTATTGCATTCCGGAGAACTTAACAGGATAATGTATGCTATTGTGAACACAGTACCTGACGTATAATTGCTCAGTACTTGACAGCTCTTCCTATGTGACTGAGGCATTAACTCTAAGAGTGATGTCAGAGGAAGAGGAGGATGTGAGTGAGTCAGGAGACAAGGGTTAGAGGGTCACTTGGTGACATCACGCAAGACTATGGAGCCAGATCATCGGGTGACCCAGGAGGCTGGCCAGAGAATAAGTTGTGGCTCCTCTCACTTTGCTTGGACCACAATATATTTTGTCTAGAGAAAAGACAAAGAAAGCAAGTAGAATATAATCCCTTTTGAAGACACTATTAAAATACTCTAGCCCTCCTTTTTTGAAGACGGACCCCAGTGATGAAGTGATGATGAGTTGAACTGTGATCTGCATGGTCGGCAGTTCACAGCCAGCAGCAGCTCGCCGGGACAAAGACTGGGCTTTCTACCCTTGCAAACAGCTGTCATCTCAGAACTGCACAGGGGCCGCTCTCAGTCAGCCTGGACTCGATGGCAGTGAGACTTTGTGAAGAGCGCTGGGGCCCTGGTGGAGCAGTGGTTACACACTGGGCTGCTAACCTGAAGGTCGGCATTGGGAAAGCATCAGCTACTCCATGGGAGAGAAATGAGACTTTTTACTTCCATAAAGAAGTGCTGTCTGAGACACAGCCAGGGGCAGTCCATTCTGTCCTGTAGTATTGTATGGGCTGACTATGAGCTCGATGGAAATGGTTTGGTTTGGATTTTCATGAAGAGGCCCAGATACTTAGGGTCTTGCATAAGAAAATTAGAAACATAGGTTTTCTTATTCTGGGGAGACTAGAGAAACCAATCCGTAGACACTCATGTGTATAGGAAAGAGCTTTATATACAACATCCCAGACCAGATCAGATCAACTCCATAAGATCAATCTTTGCCCATATGTCTGATAACAATCTATAAAATCCTCTTCAGAGTCATGAAAACATATGCAATGATGCCGAATGCAGAAAGATCACAGGCCAGTGGGTGCAAGCTATGCTACTGGAATTTCAAACATCGGCAGAGTCACCTAGCGTGAACAGGTTTCAACGGAGCTTCCAGACTAAGAGCAGACCGTGAAGAAAAAAGTAGGCTGTCCACGTAGCCACTGAAAACCTGTGGGTAGCAGTGAGATACTGTCAGATACTGAAAACCTCATGAAGAGCAGCAGAGAATTATTAGAGTTCGCGCCAGATTATGAGCTCCTCGGGTCAGAAGACACTCAACATACAGTGGAGGGAGGATGACCTCAGTCAGCCTAGAGTCAAGCATACTGCTGTGGACGGAGAAAGCCTGTGAGAGACAGCCTTGGAGGCCTTCATTTGCTGATGGGGCCCTGCTCACTCTCAGAAGATACAGCTGCAAACATGTGTTAATGATGGAACGTGGAATGTGCAAAGTATGAAACGAGGAAAATTGGAGCTCATCAAAAATGAAATGCATAAAGATGTATATTCTAGGCCTTTGTGATCTGAAATTGACTGGCATAGTCCATTGTTTAATCAGAATATCATATAGTGTACTATGCTGGGAATGACAGATTCATTAGGTATGGAGATATGTTCATCATCATAAGAGATATCTCATGCTCTATCTTGAAAAACACTGCTCTGTGTGATAGGACATTACCGATCTGCAAAAAAGGAAATGCAGTCAATACCACCATTACTCAAACTCAAACACTGTCCACCAAAGTTAACGGTGCAGAAATGGGAGCGTTCTGCCAATATCCTTATGAAATTGATGACACATGCAATCAAGAGGCAATGGGAATTGTCCGTGATTTGCATGCTAACATTGTAAATGAAGAGGAAGGGATAGTAGTTGGAATCTATGGCACTGGCATACAATGAAACTGACGATTGATGATAGGAGTTTGCAGACCAACAATTTCTTCATCAGAAGTACCTTTTTTCCCCCAGTAACACATGTTACCAATAGGTAACCTCTTGAGAAACCAAGAAAGGATTGACTTAGTCCAGGATTTTATCTAGCTTTTATTCTTAATTCAGTGTCATAGAAACACCGGTAAGGAAATAAACTGATGCATTGCATTAAGTAAATCTGAAGCAAAAGACCTCTTTAAAGTGTTGAAAAAGAAAGATATTATTTGAGGACTAGGTTCCCCTTTACCAAGGCATATTTTATTCAACCACTTTCTATGTTTGTTAAAGGTGGACTTGTGATAAGGAAGAAGAACAGATGCATTTGAATTATGGTGCTGGAGAAGATTATTGAAATATCACAAAATTCCAAACAGAGAAACAAAACTGTCTTGGAAGAGCTACACCCAGAGTGCTCCTTAGACACAGGCACGGTGAGACTTCATCTCACGTACTGTGAACACGTTATCAGGAGAGACCAGTCCTGAGGGACAGACATCATGCTCGGTGAAGTGGAGGCACAGCAGTACAGAGAAGGCCCTGGGTAAGATGGGTTGACACAGTGGCTATTCCAGTACGGGCTTTTCGAACTTTTAGGGAAAGTTGTGAGGATGGCACAGGCTGGGTAGCATGTTGTTTTGTTGTGCACAATGTCCCTTTGGGTGGGAACCAAGTCAACAGCACCTAATGACAACACAACATCAACATCAACCGTATTTATAAAGCCATGTTAATAACTTTTTTTGATACTCAATTAGTAACTATAGGGAAATGAGAAAAATTTAAAAGTCTTCTACTAAGAGATCACTGAAGATATGGGTGCTATAGCAAAGTGTGTTGAAGAAATTAGATGGTGTCCAATGATCAGAAAGAATTAAGTCTGGGGTCTTAAAGGCTTGTCTTCAAACATATATTTATGTGAGAAATCAACTAATTTCACATGGAAGAAGCACACGAGCCTGCATGATCAAAAATTTCAAATAACAAAATTCAAACACAAAGGAGGGAATGGTATCAGAGATTAACTTGTGAACAAGTTTGCAAAAGGCTCAGCATGACACTGGAATCCCAAATACCAATTGCAGAGTTTCCACATGGAATGAGCCTCCATGAATCCCCTCTGACCGCAGTCCAGGGATGTAAATACCCTGGCTACCAGACCGAGAGCAGTGTAACTCGATTATGTCCGATGTAGTTAGGTTAAGATACAATACCTTCTCTGATCGTTTGAGCTGTCATTTGACTCATAGTTTACATTTTTACATTGTATACTTAAAATTTTTGTACATAAAAATTATTAAGTGGAAGTTAATACATATATCATATATATCTTATCATTCAAATGAGCAATTGTGTAAAATTTTATATTGTAAAATTGTTACCACAGTTTGCAAACATTCTTGTCCTTCCTGGAGTCCTTCACATTGTCCCCCTTTTATCTGCCCCCTATCTCCTCCCCACCCCACCCTCACCAGCCACTGTACTTCTCCCCCTGGGACCGTAATTCAATGTGCTGCCACTATAGATTCATCAATCCTGGGTTTCATATACCCCAAAATAGAAAAAACTTATAGCACAGCTCCAAGTGGGTGACGCTCGATGACATAACACCTCTGAGACAAGCTCTAATATGAATAAACACAAACAAAACAAAAATGCAGAAAATGATGAGACCAAGTCAGGCACAGAAAGCATCAGCGCAGGGATCAATGGTCAAGGTTTGATGGTTCAAGTCAGGCACAGAAAGCATCAGAGCAGGGATCAATGGTCAAGGTTTGATGGTTCAAGTCAGGCACAGAAAGCATCAGAGCAGGGATCAATGGTCAAGGTTTGATGGTTCACGTCAGGTTGAAAGCTGTTCCAGTTTTTAATGTTTTCTGCATTATTTTTATTGAGTTTTTCCATGCCGCTGTCTAGTCATTGCTGTTGGGTTTGGGTTTGATTGTTTCCTTTTGTGTTTTGCATGGCTGTCTGTATTTGAAACGCAGGATAAATGCAGCTGTAGACAGTACCTGCATTGACCGTGGCCCAGAGGTGTGGCAGGGCGACTGGAGGAAATAGGAGGTGAACAACAATTAAACAATTAGTATGAGAAGAAAATGTTCTGAAATTGATAGTGGAGATGCTTGCACAAATCTTCTTCATATTGCTGAACAATTAAACAGCATGATATGAGTAGTATATGGCAATCTAACTATTTTAAAATAGCTTCTACTCAGTTACTAATAATATAATTCAAAATTGAATAATTAGTAATGTGATATTGCTATTAGCATTCATATGCTCTAAGAAACATAATAGTTTAGCAATTTTCAACTATAATTGTCAAATATTATTCTATAATTTAATTGATAACCAATATGACTGCTCATAAGAATCTATATCTTGTAGCAGCAATGCCAATTCACTTACCCTGAGTAGTGAGCAAAGGACAATTTACTAGATGGTGACACCAGTCGGCAATCTGGCACAAATGTTCAATACCTAATGGAATCCCATTTGAAATCAGAACACAGAGATTCTATACTTTTGCATTGGAGGTCACACCCTGTGGAATCACATACAGATGTTTGAAATTAACTCATTTTCAGGATAATCATTGGAAGTAACTGTCAATCATGAGCAAACAGAGTATGACAAGGTCATTTTTAGTCTTAGGTCAGTCTCAGATGAGGAACCAGATCGCAGGCATAAGTGTTTTGGTCACAGAAAATAAGGCAAAAAAAGGATATTTTCAGATTCTCCGGCCCTTCCAAAAGGCATGAAACCTGTTTTCAATGGAGCAACTTATACAAATACCCGATGTATTAGGAGCAGGTCAAGGAGAGGATGGTGTAAGTCAGGCTAGCTACAGTAAGTAAGGTCAACTTGGACTATGCAAATGATTCTGGACCGTCGGATATGGGAGGAGCGCGGTGGTGGGGATGGAGAATCAATTCCATGAATGACCCCGCTGGGTGGCACCAACTCTAGTGATGTCACTGCTCTCCCTGCTTGGGAGAATCTTCCAGCTCATTCATGTTGACAGCTTGATTGGAGTCATATGCACTCAGTAAACACATTTTGTTACACAAATTTCTGGTGTTTCGCTGCACCTTTATGTTTTAACAAAGCATTCTTCATAAATGTAATTGTGACAGGGAATTAAACTGAAATTAAATTCTCTGCCCAATGGTTGAGCTGTGGGCAACATGCTTATCTTGAATGTGATAAACCGGAGAGAGGGCTTGGTTGTTCGTTTTGTTTATAAGGTGGAACATGGACGATTTGATTGATGGGAGAGGTGAGGAAGTGCAGGGACATGTCACAGCAACGACTCAAAGCTTGGCCAACGGTGGCCTATTGACCAGCTTCTAAACATTTGGTCCTTAAAAATCTCTGACACACCTGGGACTTCCAGGAGTCAGAATCTACTCAGGGGCTATTGACAGCGTTTTCCCCTATTGCTCCCCTCGCTTAAGACATCGGCCTCACTCAGGGTCCCCAGGCGACCAACACCTTCACTGAGCTGGCGGCAACCTTTAGGATTCCGTCTATGGGTTCAGGTTGACAGTTTGTCACAATGATTTGCAGGATGTAGGAAAGCACTACACTCAGGATGGGAACACTGGTAGCGCAGGGGATCTAAGATGGGTTGTTCACTGTGAAGTTGGCAGTTTGAAACCATGAGCCACTCCATGGAAGAAGGATGAGTCTTTCTACTCCCATAGAGAGTTCCAGTCTCAGAATCCCACAGTGGCAGCGTCTGCTTATCCTATGGGTCAACATCGACTCAATGGCAATGAGTTTATTTATTAGTTTTTCTGTACACTTGTGATTATTTTATTATAGCAAAAAGATACAAATAAAAAGCAGAGGCATCCAAAAAAGAGAGGTAATGTATGGGGTCTGGGAGGGTTCAAAAATTATTGCCATTATTCATGTGGACCTCTCTCTCTCTCTCATGCACAAAACACACACACACACACACAAAATATTGTGAGTCAGAGGAGCTCAGCTGAGTTTTATTGTCGAGAGCTCTGTGTCTAGTATTTTATTTTATTACATGACTGATTATCATTAGCCACATGATTCAATTCAATCTCCACCCCACCCTCCCCTCTCTTTCAATGTCACCTGGTTGAAGCCTCAGCTCTCTGCACACATGATATTCTGTCTGGCATGAACAGTCTCCCGAGGGAGCCTTGCAGCACAATCATAAGTCACCTCATAACACACATGATCAGATGTGGTTCTGTAGGTCTCCAATGAATAACAAAAGACAGTCCTGTCACTAGGACATCCTGAAGGGCTCCAATGCAACCTTCCACGAAGGCCAAAATCGTCATGACAGAGTGATGATGAGGGAGTCGAATGAAGAAATGCGGCTATGCCGAGGTAGACTGTGGTAATGTGGCATAACCACACTGCTTTCTCCCGCTGGAGAGCAAGGTCAGAAAGGGGCGATGGAGCGATAGCTGATGTAGCTTCTGGCACAAGCAATGCTGTTTTGAGGTGCATTTGATGAAGGCAGATGCAGAGTTAGTACAGACACTTCCAACTTCTTCTGGCCACATTCCCATTTCCACTCCTAAGAACTGGTAGCTCAGAGGTATGCCCTAGGTCCTGAGGCTCCAGGTCTCCACATGCAAAGGACAGAGAAGAGCAGCCCAATGCTCATCTAAGCAGAAATATAGATCAGTCCAGAACACCGCAGTAAGTGCACTCCCTGTTTTATTGTTTCATGTAAGATGGGGAACTGCAGGAAGACACCTGGGCAATGACAGAGGATCTGGTTTTTGGGGTTGTGGAGCAGCTGGAGATGGGATTTCAGACCAGCTGATGAGCTGACGGAAGAAGATACAGGGTTCTGGTCCCCAGAAAGAAGTGTAGATCAGGTCAGAGCTCAGGGATTTTTCTGGGACATTTCAGCCAGAGGACCAGGAAGAAGATGGGGGTAATCCATGGTAATTGTGCTCTTGGTTTTGGGTCCTCTTCAGCAGCAGCATCCCCCTCCTCCAGAGGACTGGCCGCTCCCACCTCCACAGCAGCTGGATCCCCCACAGCACCCGGAGCCCCCAGAGGGCTGGCTGCAGCAGTCAGAGCTCTGCCTGTGGCGGTGGGACCTGCGGCGCCTGTGGTGGCTCAGGCAGCAGCCCCCACCCCCAGAGCTGCAGCAGCCCCCGGAGCTGGGCCCACAGCAGCCCCCGGAGCTGGGTCCACAGCAGCCCCCAGAGCTGACAGTGCAGCAGGAATTGGTTTGAGGACACTTGGGTGGACACTTTGGGGGGCACTTTGGGGCAGGACACTTGGGGGGGCATTTGGGAGGGGGCTGGCACTGCTGCTGGCTCTGCTGGCAGGACATCTCGGTGGGTGTCAGGAGCTGAGGGAACATCAGACAGAAAGTCAGACCCAGACCCAGAGGCCACTCTGCCCTTTCTGTTATTTCCACACAACTTCTCATTCCTAGATTTTAAAGCCATTTTGAAATCAATCACAGAGAATCAAATTCCCCTTGCTGCATTGCCGTAATCACCTCCTTCTCAAAAATCTCCTTAACAATAGCTAGGACCTTTGTCTATTTTATGAAGTAGAAAACTGAGGACCTAACATAACAACAATAATAACAACAAATGTCTGCTCAAAATCGAAGATTTGGATGACTCATTGTTCTTTAATTATAGCAGACAAAATGCTGAAATCATCCTAACTAGGAAAGACATCAGAACTGAAATCTACCATATGCAAATTATGAATAGTCTACTTTTCAAGGAAAAGTAAATATAGGTATATCTATATATTTTAAACATACAATGCTTTATGTAGTTTTATAACATTTTATACCTCTATTCCCGCTTTCTGGGAAGAGTTTCTTAGATAATCTTGTAACGTGGCGACCTGAAAGGGCAGGCTTACAGCAGGTCTGATAGAATCGCTGAAGTCAGTGCACTGCTCTGTTCAGTGGAAGAGGAGGACCTGGGTCTCCCTCTGGACCTTGAGTTGGTGCCTTGCTCTCCTGTCAGATACCATTTATTCTTCGTCTCCATCTCTTCAACCCAACAAGGTAACCTGGTTGTTCTAGGCTTGAGACTCGATTTGGGACATTTTTAAATACATTCCCAGACTCATAGTTATGCGGTATTAAGTATGAGTTAACTATAAGCCCCCCAAAGCCTGTGGTCCCCTGTCCATTTCCCAGCTCCTCAGCGTAGGCGGACACAGGACTGTATTTTCAGAGGAGAGTGTTGCACCCTCCAGAACCTGGCCCCGTGGAGCACAGAACTCTGGACCTCACTCTTCCCTCGAGGTCCCTCTCCTGGAAACGAGTCCGGTTTCTCCAGAGCCCAAGACAGGGTTACCAGTTGTTCCCCTCCATGTCCTCCAGAGTATTCCAGTGCTTCCTGACGCCTCCCCAAGTCTTCCTGAAGGTCCCCTCCTCTAGTAACATGAACTACAGCTCCCCCAAGTCCCTGACCAACTTACCTCCCTGCCCCGCTTTGAGCTTCCATCTAGTGAAGTTCCTACACCAATTCCCAGGGGACACTTACCAGGTTCAAGTGTAAGCCAAGTGTGCTTCGCACCTCAGGAGGTGAGTGGATGCAGGTGCTTGGCCAGAGGTCCTTTTATCCCAACTCTGGGCTCTGACCCAGCTTGTGACACAGGAGCAGGGCATCTGAGGATCCACCTCTTGCCACCCACATGGGTCCTGTGACCAGGCGATGAGTGAGACTCCTCGCATGCCTCCCTCTATCCTGGTGCGGGACAGTGGCTGCAAGTCAGAGCTGTGCTGAGGAAGGAATGTGACCACTTGGAAGTAAGCGGCAGTGATCCCTCCATCGCTGTCCACCATGCTCCTCCGGGAGGGGTCTGCCCGAACACTTGGCACGCCCCCTAGCATTCTCTCCATCTTCCGATGTGACCCATATCTGGTCAGAACGAATAGATCCTGAAGCTTCTCTAGGTCTGTACACTTTCTTGTCGCTGCCATCTGCCAGACTCTGGGTGTCTGAGTGTGGGTGTGTGCTCCTCCCACACCTGGTCTTGGAATCCCGGTCCTGCTCATTCGGGACTTTTGAAAACTACTTAGCCTCTGCCTTTCCCCCCTTTTTTTCCAGCAATAAAATTACAAGGTAACGAGCAGGATCAGGTAATGTTTTAATGTGAAGGTCATTGAGGCTTCTCCAAAAGACGGACCAAGTGCCTGGTAGACACAGTTGTTGTTGTTACAGGCTGTCTACGCAATCACAACTCATATAGTAGATATGTCCCACAGGGTTTCCAGAACCAGTGTGCTCATCTTTCCCTGAACGACAGCTGTTGGACGTCTTGGTTACCCGCTGAGTGCTTAACCTTGGCCCCATCGAGGCTCACCATGGAAACACACATATCTTCTGAATGAAGACTGAAATTAAGCATGGCCTCTTAAGTAAGAGAGGAGGCTTGTAGTTAATTGTTTGTTCTTAAAAAACCCTTTCTGCATCTGAGTAGCTTGCGGCATTGACAGTCGCATGTGAGCCAGGAACCTAGCTGGTGTTCAGGGGCTGGGAATGTGAGGACAGGGATTGTCCAGGAGCCAAATATGGAGGATGAGGACAATGTCCATGGATTAGAAAGCACAAGAAGAGATATAATTCTCTTTATTTAAGCCTGTGGTCCTATATGGAGTAAACTGACGTGACAAAGATTCCTTATGTAAATGAGATGGGGGACTTTTCAGAGAAGGAGCACTAAGCATTTCACATGAACATGGGCCTGTGGCTGCTTTCTTAATGTCTTTTCACTAGTTTTACTCCTGGTCACATTCTTCCATGAAAGACTGCTTTCAGATTTGTGAATTTTCAGGAAATTGATGAAAAGGCCTTTATGTATTCATTTTAAGACAAGACAAATGTGTACAGATAGTAGCAACTATGTGCCTGAGTTCAAAGTTATCTCCAAATTAAACTCAGTCACCAGGTGAACACAAATAAAACTGATGAAATTATGTAAGTGGAATGTCTTGCTCTTCCCAGACTCCAGAAGAGGCCTGGATTTCCTTGAATTTAGGAGTACTCTCTAGATCATAATTAACATGATGGACAGACCTAGTATCAGGCGGTGATATGTGCATGTTTATATATATGTAGACAATTACATAAAATAAGCTTATATAGAAATACTACATATTCACATAGATAAGTATGTGAGGTGAATCCATTAATTTTATTTTCATTTTCAACAAATTTTTTGAAGTCTCTCTTTGTATGTATATTTTAGACTAATTATAAATAAGTTTCTTTTTCTACCACATAATTCTCTATTTTTTACACTGTGGGGGTTTTGGTGTATACCGTGATGCTAGAAGCAATAGTACTGATACATCAAATACTATCACGGTCACTCCAGACTAATTTAAAGTAGGAAGGATGGCATAGAAATCTACTTTCAAAAATTAGCCAGAGAAAACATCAGAGATCACAGCAGAATATTGTCCAATCTACTGGAAAACGATCCCCCTTAGATCAGAAGGCTCTTGTTGCTCCAATAAACCCCAGCATGCCAACAGTCGTGAAGGTGGTATAGGTGGGATAATGCTTTGTTCTGTTCATATTTGCGAGGACTGCCCCGAGTCCACCTAATGTTTCTTCTATGGTGCATAGAATACTAAGGGTTAGACTGATTTGATGGCCACCTAGCAACAACAACAACACATGAGGTCACTGTGAATTGGAGCCAACTCCATGGTAAATAATAACAGCAGATATTCCCTTACCCTCTCTCTCAAAGCACCAATTCTTTACAGGTCTGTAGAATACTCTGACCACACACTTCCCCTAGTCCCAGGTGTTTTCCCTCATTTCTGCTCCTTGGTGGCAGCCACGTAAAACTTTACTTACTCTCAGTGGTAACTACCACTGACTCATTGACATCGTCGCCTTCAAGGCTGTCTGGTATTTGAAGGAGTCAACGAGCTCGCTGAGTGTCATCCAGTGTGCTGAGAAATACTTCCTTCTGCTCCAGCCATGGCCTCAGCATGTGCCTCCACATTCAGAAATATCTGAACCTCAACTAGCTCGTGTCATGATATTTGTTCTTCCTACAGAGTGCAGCTCAAATCCAAGGTTTTCTCTTTCCCTTTTGGTGACATGCACTATTCAAATGAGACTGCAAGAACACATGACAACTAGGCCTGACTGGTGCCCATTACGCTGCCTCCACAAGCCAATCACCAGGGCTGTGCACATAGTTGGTAGTGAATGGTTTGAAACTCCTGTCGTCAGCAGTGACTTCACACTTTACAAACGGCTACTCCACAGCCTCCCAGGAGGGAAGCCCCACAGGAGACTCACTCTGAGACAGGCACATGTTGACTATGTCACCTTGCAGAGATTTGCCACTCTCACCTGTGTATGACAGCTTTCCTCCTGCTCAGGTTGTTCCAATGTGCTTAGTAGGAAGGGAGTTCTTAGGATCTGGATGCTCTGGCTCACACACACCAGGCTGCTCAGAAGCTTAGGTCATGATGCCTTGGATGGTAGGACTGAGGAGCCAATGAGTCCATGTTTCTCCCCTAGGCAGGGCAACACCCAATCCATTGGGTTGTCTGACTCTGTGTTAGGTGAGGACTCAGCAGCATAGCTGTGTCATAAAGACTGAGTCTCAGCGTTGGCTCTGAGATATCAATGGCTTTGGTATTCTTCATGCGATACATTATGGACAGGAAGCATTGGGGTTTTGAGGGTTGTTGGTGGTCAAGATATCTAACTTAAAAAATTATTGGGAGCTCTTACAGCACTTATAACAATCTACACATCAATTATATCAATCACATTTTTATATATGTTGCCATCACCGTTTTCTTTCTTTTTAAAAATAATTATTTGATTAGGGGTAGTACAACTCTTACCACAATCCACACATTCACCTATGGTGTCAAGCACAGTTATACATTTGCTGCCCTCATCATTCTGAAAACATTTGCTTTCTACTTGAGCCCTTGGTATCAGCTCCTCATTTTTCTCCTCCCTCCCCACTCCCATCTCCCTCATGAATCCTTGATCATTTATGGCCACCCCCACTATGAGACATGACATCCCTCATTGAACCATAGCGCTACAGGGGACAACACTGGAGACACACTGGGGGAATTCCTCCCAATCTGATCCCACCACTCCGAGGCAAACACTAAGGGCGTGGAATAGGACAGCAAGGGGAACAGAGCAACGAAGTCCTCAGGGAATTAAAAAAAATAGACTTTTGCGGCCAGGGCTTGGCACCCCAACAGACTGGAATGGAAAACACTCCTAGAGGCAAACAAACAGTCATTGAGGTAACTATAAGCTTTTCTTTCTTGTTGTCGTGTTTTGTTTTGTCATTGACTTGTTGTTGTTGTGTTTTCTTTTGTTGCTTGGTCTTGCTCTGTCTTGTTTTTGTGCATATTATTCTCTCTGCAGGTCTCTCTAAATAAGATAGGCTGGATGAACAATCTACAGGAGAAAATAACGGGACTGACGGTTCCGGGGGACATGGGAAACGGGGAGGTCAGGGGAATGATATGGTGGCAACAAACCCAGGGACAAGCAAACAAGTGACCCCAATTGGCGTTGAGGAGGGTGTAGGAGGCCTGGTAGGGCATGACCAAGGGTAATGTAACCTAGAGGAATTACTGTAACCCAAATGAAGACTGAGCATGATAGTGGGACAAGAGGAAAGTAAAAGGAATTAGAGGAAAGAGCTAGGAGGTAAAGAGCAATTATGGAGGGCTAAATAAATGCATGCACATATGCAAATATATTTATATGTGAGGATGGGGAAATAGATCTATGTGCATATATTTATAGGTTTAGTATTAAGGTAGCAGTTGGACATTGGGCCTCCACTGAAGTACTTGCTCAATGCAAGAATTCTTGGTTCCATCCAACTGGAATTCCAAAATGCTCACCTTCCCCACACAACCGCTGAAGACAAATGGGTGCATAAGCAAATGTGGTGAAGAAGGCTGATGGTGACTGGCTATCAAAAGATATAGCATCTGGGGTCTTAAAATCTTGAAGGTAAACAAGCAGCCATCTAGCTCAGAAGCAACGAAGCCCACATGGAAGAAGCACACCAGCCTGCACAATCACAAGATGTGGAAGGGATCAAGTATCAGGCATCATCAAAACAAAAAATCATATCAATGTGAATGAGGGGGAGTGCAGAGTGGAGTCCCAAAGCAAATCTGTAGGCAATTGGACATCCCCTTATGGAATGGTTATGGGGAGGAGACGAGCCAGTCAGGGTGCAGTGTAGCTATAATTAAACATACAACTCTCCTCTAGTTCCTAAATGCTTCTTCCCCCCGCCGCCCCCTCTGCCCCCCCGCCCCACAATCATGATGCCAATTCTACCGTACAAATCTGGCTGGACCAGAGGATGTACACTGGTACAGATAGGAACTGGAAACACAGGGAATCCAGGGCAATGATCCCTTCAGGACCAGTGGTTAGAGAAGAGACACCGGGAGGGTGAAGGGAGGGCGGAGTAGAAAGGGGGAACCAATTACAAGGCGATGTTGGTCAGTGCAAGATATGACAAAATAATTATTTATAAATTATCAGGGGTTCATGAGGGAGGGGGGAGCAGGGAGGGAGGGGAAAATGAGGAACTGATGCCAGGGGCTTGGGTGGAGAGCAAATGTTTTGAGAATGATGAGGGCAATGAATATACAAATGTGCTTTGCACAATTGATTTATGTATGCATTGTGATAAGAGTTGTATGAGCCTCTAATAAAATTATTTTTAAAAATAAATAAAAGTAATGATAGTAATAAAAATATTTATAAATTATTATTTTTGTCATACCTTACTCTTCGTATAGCTCCTCCCTGGGGGATGGACAAAGAAGAGTAGGTGAGGGGAGAGGTTGGACAGGGCAAGAAATCTAAATTCCAAATGGTCTCCTTTTCACTCTCTCATGAAATCTCAAATGGATTTCAGAAACTGCATTGTCTTCCTTGTTGTTTGCCCTGTATTTCAGGGAGAGCACCCAGGAAATTGTTGATGCTTGCTTCGTTAGCCCCTTCTCTTCCAACTCTACAAAAAAGTATAAATCATTTTATTAAATTTAGTTGCTTTTAAAAAAATCATTTTACTGGGGCTCATGAAACTCTTATCATGATCCATGCATACATCAATTGTGCCAAGCACATTTGTACATTCATTGCCCTCACCATTCTCAAAACATTTGTTCTCCACCTGAGCCCTGGGTATCAGGTCCTCATTTTTCCCCTCCCTCATGAATCCTTGATAATTCATAAATTACTATTATTTCATCATATCTTGAACTGTCCGACGTCTTTCACCCACTTTTTCTATTGTCCGTCCCCCAGGGAGGAGTTTATATATAGATCTCTGTAATCGGTTCCCTCTTTCCAACTCACCCTCCCTCCACCTTCCCAGTATCGCCACTCTCACCACTGGTCCTGAAGGGATCATCCATCCTGGATTCCCTGTGTTTCCAGTTCCTATCTGCACCAGTGTACATCCTCTGGTCTAGTCAGACTTTCAAGTTTGCTGTTTTAAATGGCTTCTTTTGAAATTACATTTTCTGATGTTTGCTGGTGTCAGTAGCCTTCTGAGTTTTGATATCATATGCTGCCACCGTGCTGAGCTCGCCACCACGCCTAAATTGTGGCAAAAATCGTTTTCTTAAAAAAAAATCCTTTGTGTGTATTGGGTGAATGTTTGCGATGTAAATCGGGTTTTGTATGTAACAGTTCACACGCATTGTGTTTCATCTCATCGATTGCAATGCCCACCATGAAGCATCACACACCCCACTGACTCCGTGTTTCCTGTTTCCATTTCTCTGTATTTTCAAGCCTCTACGTTTTGTCTTGGGGTAGATGCTGCCTTTTTAAAAATCTCAGGTGGTTGATTATTCTAAGGTCCATGCACCTCCCTAGAGTTACTGCTCTCCCTCTCGATCTGTCTATTGTTTGCCTTGGTGATACACGGCTTCCGCTTCGACTGCTCTGAAATGGAACACATTTGAAGGCGCTGATGTGGTTGCAATGTCGAACAAATCTCTGCTTTAAGAAAAGACCAGGTTTAGTGGTTGATAGAGACTGGTGGAACCCAGAGGCCTTTAGTCACTCCTCAGGTCTGGAAATGGACTCACTCTGATGGTTACATTGGCTGTAAATGGGTTTATGTATATATGCATGTAATTACTATATATCATATTTGGTGAAATCCTAGAACCACGAGTATTTAAAAATAATCAAACTCACTGCCATTGTGTTGGTGCCAACTCATAGTGACCACAAGGACAGAGTAGATGGCACCACTGAGTTTCTGAGACTGTAACCCTTTTAAAATTATTATTAAAATATAATTTTATTGGGGGCTCTTACAAGTCTTATAACATCCATACATCAATTTTATCAAGCATATTTGTACATGTGTTGCCTTTGTTATTTTCTAAGCATTTACTTTCTATTTGAGCGCTTGGTATCAGGTTCTCTTTTTCCTCTTCCTCCACCCTCCCACTGATAAATTATAAATTATTATTATTTTCATATCTTTCACTAACTGCTGTCTCCCTTTCCCCAGGGTTTCTGATTTCTTGTCTCAGGGTATGGAGTGGGATGGTTATGCATAGATCATTGCCATCAGTTCCCCCTTCCTCCCCTTCTCTCTTCACCTTCCCCCTACCTTCCTGGTATTTCTATTCCCATTCCTGTTTCTGGATTCCGTGTGTCATGAGCTCTTACCTCTTACCTGTACCTGTGTACATGTCCAGCCTGAACTGAAAGGCAGGACTGGGGCCATGATAGTGGGGGGTGAGAGAGCCTCAAGGAACCAGAGGAACAGTGTGTGTTTCATCAGTGCTATACTGTGGCCTGGTTGACAAATCCTTTCCTTGTGACCATTCCTGTGACCCCATTGTCTACAGATGGATTTGGGGTCTCTGCTCCAACCCCTCTTATTCTCAACAATATGGTTATTGTTCCTTTTGCTTTTGTTTTTTGGATGCCTGTTACCTGATTCCGTCCACACATCATGATCACAAAGGCCAGTGGGCTTGTTGCTTCTCTACTTGTTTAACTTCAAGCAATTAAGACTCCAGATGTTATATCTTTGAATAGCTGGGCAGCACTAGCTTTCTTCACTACCTTTGCTTTTGCACCCATTTTGTCTTCAGCAATTTTACCAGGAGGGTGAGCGTCACAGAATGCCAGATTGTTAGAAAAAAGTGTATTTGTGTCGAGGCAGGGATTGAGCAGAGACCCAAAGTCTGTCCACTACCTCAGTATATTGCCATATAAATATATATACATAGGCCAATACCCATGTTCTATGAATTAATGTATTTACATATGCACACACCTATGTTTATACCTCTATCCATAGCTTTGCTTCCGAGATCTTTCCTCTGTTTGCTTTGACCTTCCTCCTGCCCCACCATCATGCTTGTTCTTCTTCTGCCTCTTAGTAATTCCTCTCAGCTAGCCTGCTGTTGCTCCAGCCCCCATGATATCTACATCCTCCTGGTTGTTGATTTTAGTTTCCTAGTTGTTCCCCTCTGTATGGTGTTCTTTTCTCACTTCTAGCTTCTCCTATCCCCTCCACCCCTCAAGTCCCTCCAAAATTGTCAGTCCTGACTAGCTGCAGATCATAGCCCCACTTCGTAAGAAACACATCACCAGGGATCCTTTTATTCCTGTAAATTCTGATTCCATTGCTCTCAACAATACCTATTGGATGATTGAATCCTCCAAGTCATCTCTGAAGGGTTATGCCATCCCCAACAACAGAGAGCAACTTAATATTGTCTTATAGATTGACCCACAACAGATTGTGGATGCCTTTAAAATTTGGCCAATACATTATGACTCTGACATGTCCCTCCTTACTAGATACATCTTATTTCTACACTAGAGAGGCAGAATAACTTTACCAATTCTGACTCAGTAGATATTTATATCATTTTCTTCCTTTGTTTTCTGTTAAATTTCTCATTAACAAATTTTGCCATTTTATTTGATTGAATGTTTGTGTGTTTACTCTTAATATATACGAATCTGATACCTACTAGAAAATTAACCCTATCCCTATCATGTGTATTGTATTTTTCTAAGGTATTTTAAATAATTTTGCAACTCAGTTTGGCTTACTTCACGTAGTTGACTTAATTTACATTACTTAATGTAGTTAGTCTAACTGACATCATTCTTTCCTTGGCCCCCCTTCAATCCCTTTGATGCTTTGCTACTTTGCTCAGAGACAAATCAGCTGGATGGGGATGCCTCTGGGCAAGGCCAGATGATTCTGAGAATCCCTCTTATTTGCCTGAGTTTAGTGTCTAAAAGGCTAATGCTGCAAAAACATTCAACTACATGGATTATGAACTTTATGGGTAGCACTGAGAATAATGGGGTTTCCAGAACCTTTCCCTGTGCTCTTGCAGAACCTTTACATAGATCAAGAGGCAGCTGTTGAAACAGAACCAGAGAATACTGCATGGTTTAAATGAAGAATGGTGTGTATTAGAGGCGTATCCCTTTCACCACACTTATTGACGACATGAAGAACAGCATGTTCTCAGGAGAGAGGAAGGCTTAGTAACAGCCTGCGGTGTGCAGATGACACAACCTCGCTCGCTGAAAGTGAGGATCACTGGAAGCGCTTGCTGATGAAGGTTGAGGATTGTGGCCTTCAGTGTGGACGACAACTCAATGTAAAGGAAACCCAATCCTCACAACCAGCCCAATAGAAAAGACTGAAGTTGTCAAATACTTCATTGTGTTGGATCCATAATCAATGCTCGTGGAAGTAACAATCTAAAGATTATAAAGTGTTGGTAATCTGCTGCACGAGACCTCTGCAAAGGGATGAAGAGAAAGAGCCCTACTTTGTGGATTAAGATGAGCCTGACCGAAGCCATGGTGTTTTCAGACATCTCACATGCATGTGGAACTGGAACTTTGAATAAAGAAGACAGAAGAAGAATTGGTGCACTTCAACTATGTTGTTGACAGAATTCAATGCAAAAAATAATGAAAATACCAGGAAAAAATCTGTCTTGGAAGAAGCGTAATCAAAATGCTCCTTAGCAATGAAGCTGGAAAGACCATCTCACACATACTTTGGACATGTTCTCAGGAGAGGTCGATTTCTGGAAAAGGATGACACCTTGGTAGAGCAGAAGGTCAGTGACAATGAGGAGAACCCTGGACAAAATGAATGGACTCACTGAGCAAGGACAATTGCGAGAAGGGCACAGGACCAATGTGGCACAGAGCTGATAAGAGTTGTAACCTCCTCACTGGTACCTAACAACAACAATAGGCTAACACCTACTCTCTGGTTAGTGAACTTAGACATCCCCCTCACTCACATTGATATGATTTTTTGTTTGGTTTGGGGTCTTTGGTGCCTGATACATGATCCCATCAAGACCTCATGATGACACAGTCTGGTGTGCTTCTTCCATGTGCACCTTAGTGCTTCTGAGCTAGATGGCCACTTGTTTATCTTCAAGCCTTTAAGTCGCAGATACTATATCTTTTGATAGCCGGGCACCATCAGCTTTCCTCATCACATTTGCTTATGCACCCCTTTGGTCTTCAGCAATTGTAGCAGGGAAGATGAGCATCACAGAGTTCCGGGTTCGTAGAACAAAGTGTTCTTGTGTTGAGGGAGTTCTTTAGTGGAGTTCCAATATCTGTCTGCTACCTTAATACTTAACATATAAATTTATGTACATAGATCTGTTCCCATATCATTATATAAGAATGCATTTACATATACACATGGCTGTATTTCGACTTCCATAAATGTCCTTTGCTTCGAGTCCCTTCCTCTATTTCCTTTTACTTTCCCCTTGTCCCACTAACATGTTTGACTTTCTTTCAGGTTTCAGTAATTCCTCTGGGCTACATTTCCCTTGACCAAGGGCCATTTCAATCCACCCCCTCACCCCGCCCCACCCCTACCCCATCCCAGGCATCCTATGCCCTCCTTGTCATTGATTTGAGATCACTTGTTTTCTCTTGTCCCTGGGCTTGTATAACTAGCTTTTTACATTACCTATTCCTTATTAGTTTTGTCCTCAATAAGCATCCAGCAAATTGTGGCTCTTTACTTGGTGAAGCTAGCAGGACCTTCATTTACAAAAAGTCTAGGCATCACTAGTCTTGCGCAAATTGAGTTGCCACAGTTTTCTATTGACTTTAATCACAGGAAATGGTTCATGGCCAAGAATTGATTTCAAGTTATCTTGAAATTATATGACACAATAGAACTGCCACATGCGATTCAAAAGTTTTACCATGTACAGAAGCAGACTGGGAAATCTGTCTATTTTGGAGCAGCTAGTGAGTTTGAACCACTGATGTTTGTGTTACTACCAACTGTTTAATTACTATGATAGCAAGTCTCCAACTGGACACAGTAGTGAAAGGAAATAGCCTAAGTAATTCTTTATATTTATGATATATTCTCACTCTTTGGATTGTCATAGCTGCCCATTTCCAACTTCATAATCAGAATAGATCACTTGATTTACAGTAAGTCCTTGGATTAATAGATGAGTTAAGGCAGGAAGAACCCAATTTAACTGTTGTCAGTGTGGCTTCGAGTTAGTGGACTGAGGATTGTGTCTGCTGGTAACAAAAAAATCCCACCTTTGTAAGTAAGATGTCTACACTAACAGAGCCTAATGTCATAGGACATAAAGCAAGTTCTTTGCAGCTGGATCACTAGCAGTAGTGTGAATGTTGTCACTTCCATTTCTACTCCTTGATTGCTGGACTCTTGAGTCCTGGCTATGAGAAAAGTAGCATCCTATATTGGATTTTGATACAGAGAATACACAACTTCCTAGAGAACATTGTGCCAGCCCTACACGGCATTGCCATCTAGGTGCCACTGAAAATGAGTCTTCAAAAGGCCATTCCATTCATCTATCACACTAGCTACTTCAAAATGATGAGGGATGTGGTGAAATCAGTTAATTCCGTGAACATGGGCTGTACAATGTGGTTTTTCTCTGAAGTGATCCTGTGTGGAATGCCATGACAGTGGAAATGGCATTCTGTAACCCCACAGATGGTAGACTCAGGAAATACATTGAATTCAGGGATGGACAAAGCAAGAGGACAGACCAACAGGCTGGAAGCTAAAGGGACCAAATGGATGTTATTGTCCTGAGTCTTAAATCGGTATAGCAGATCTGCGGACTGGAAACGGAGATGAGAAGGTTTATAATACGGTCTTGAGGCAGATTTCCTTCTTGAGATCATTAAGGTTTATTGTGCCAACCTGGCTGATAAAAATCATGTAGGATTAACGGAAGGGTGGAGAGATAAATGGATCAGTGAGCCTTGCCTTTCAAATTCTCGGGTCTCTTGGTTTCTGATAGTTGGCAAGGTTGTAGCTGCCTTAGCCAGTTCCTTGCTTCAGCTGACAAGGCTCACTTCCTGCAACATATCCCTGAGGAGAAGCCACATTGACCTACCCGATGCAGCCCTGGGAGCTACAGCAGCCATGTGCAGACCCCAGCCAGTGCTGAGATGCTTACACGCTCACTGATTTGGCTCCTGCAGTCAGTGTCATTGCGTGTGTTTTGTGAGATGGAGGGGACTTTGTGGATTGGTGCTGAACATATGGGATAATGTTGGACTTATGGGCTTGGACAGCACTGGGTTAGGATGTTTTCTTAATGTACACTTATCCTTTATATAAAATTCTCTTTATACATATAAGTTCATGGGGATTTGTTTCCCTAGTTTACCCAGACGAACACACTTCTTATCTAAGAAACCTCCCTGTTTTCTACGAATACCCTCGATGATTCGATAACGGCCACCTGCATAATCAAGGACACTATTTTTACCGAAAACCAACTAATTTGTTAATCTTATTTACAAAGCACCTTCACAGCAGTATCTAGATTAGAGTTCGGCCAGACAACTGAGATCCACAGTCTTGTAAAATTAGCATACAAAATTAACCGAAGCGAAGCAGGTGGTAAAAATCATTCCATATCAACTTGGGGAGCAGATGCTTTTTTAATGTTTCTCACTTCAGGCAGCAGAGTACAGGAACATAAGGCAGAGAAGAAAATGGGGTTTGCTATTTGAACATCATAACGTAAACCACAGACATAGATCCTAAGTCAGCAGAGACCTTGTTGGGGGAGAGGTGGAGGCTTCTGTAACACAAAGCACAAAGATTCTCTGTTTTCCCAGTTCAGAGCCTTTACTGGAAACTCTCCCACAATTATATAAAGTGAAGAAGAAGAAGGTCTTTGCATCTTCATGTCTGCTTTTCGGGGCACAGTGTCCACATCAGCAGCATCCCCCTCCTCCAGAGGATTGGCCGCTCCCTCCTCCACAGCCGCTGGAGCCCCCACAGCACCCAGAGCCCCCAGAGGGCTGGCTGCAGCAGTCAGAGCTCTGCCTGTGGCGGTGGGACCTGCGGCGCCTGTGGTGGCTCAGGCAGCAGCCCCCACCCCCAGAGCTGCAGCAGCCCCCAGAGCTGGGACCACAGCAGCCCCCGGAGCTGGGTCCACAGCAGCCCCCAGAGCTGACACTGCAGCAGGAAGAGGTTTGTGGGCACTTGGGGGGACACTTTGGGGGGCACTTGGGGGCAGGGCACTTGGTAGGACACTTGGGGGGGCACTTGGGAGGGGGCTGGCACTGCTGCTGGCTCTGCTGGCAGGACATCTTGGTGGGTGTCAGGAGCTGAGGGAACATCAGACAGAAAGTCAGACCCAGATGTAGAAGCTCTCCTGCCCTTTTCAGTTCTTCTAGCCTCTCTTATAATCAAAGACAACTAGTCTCCAGTCCTTTAGTACTGCTAATAATTTCCCAAACTCTCACATGATTGCTTTTAATCTTAATGGTATCTTCTTGAGGCAAACTAGAATTTTTACTTATCATGCAAAGTATAGACTAAGTACAATGATACTGCAGAAGATATTAAAATCAAAATTCTTCTATGTCAGGAAAGAAATTATTCTAAATATGTCCTTCAAACCAAAAGCTGTCTGATTTGTGGGTAAGAGAAGGGATAATACAAAATAGTAAACCAAGACTAAATGTTGCTAAAATATGTTTTGAAGTCTCAAATATTTTCTAATTGGGCAAGAAGTGTCTTCTAATTATATCTTCTAGACTCAGAAGTGTCTAATATATATGCCAGTTAAGAAAAACATGATTTCTTAAAGAAAAATAAAGCACATTTTCCCTCTTGTAATGAGACTCAAGATTATTGTATCCTGTATGGTCCATATTGCAAAACATGGGAGATTACATAACTTAAGGCGGACTCGTAATTAAAGAAGATACTACATACTGAAACGTGAACCAGGCCCCAGATCTCAGCTCAGAACTCTCATCTTCTCAGCCTCTACATCTTCCAGCTCATGAATTGGCCTGTCATTCTGAGTTTGCTGGGTCACGCCATGTGGGAAGTTACTCACAGACGCATGTGCATGTGGGTTTCATAAGCCCCAGGAGCCCGGGTCTCCTGCCCACTGGGCAGATCTTTCGTTGTAGGCGAGGGCTCCTCCCCAACTGTCTGAGGGGAGCATGGTACTCCAGCTTTCCCTGTCTCCAGGTCAGAAGGCTCAGCTTCCACAGCCCTCAGACCAGCTCTCACCAGTCGTTCCCCTCAGGCCCTCAAGAACATCACACCACCTTTGAACACCATCCTGCATCTTCTTGACAGGCTCAATCTCTCCAGTTCCCTGCCCGCCCTCCCTCTTCCTCTGAGTGTGTGTTCAATAAAGCCGCTACTCACTGCTTTCAGGAGTACGCACAGGGTTCTTTAGCACCTCAGGAGGGGAGTGGATGAAGGGGATTGTCCCAGAGTTCTTTTATTCTGGTCCAGGGCTCCGCCCCTAAACTGTGAGGCAAGACTGGGACATGCAAGGACACCTCCTGCCACCCACGCAGTCCTGTCACTGGAAGATCCTCACATGCTCAAGGCCAGCTCAGGGCATCTGCTCCCGTTAGTATGTGACGACTGAGTCAGGAGGGTGAGGCTGGGGACAATTTGCATTTCGGTCTTCTGCCTTATTCTCCTCGCTGAGTACCAGCCTGAAGTCCTCTTACTTCCCCAAGACCTCTGGTTCCTGTTCGCTGTGGTGTTAGCCCACTGGCTGTATGCAGCCCAATTTCTACCACCTCATAGAGCAGGCTTCTTAAACTTCTCCCACCCTGGACCTCCTTTTGCCCAAGAAATTAGCGATAAAAAATACCTCAGATTCCTTATGAGTTTGGTGTTGAATTAATTTTTTGTCTTTGTGTATTTATAAACCTTTTACTGTTGCCAATATTGTCCCAGCTCCTATATTAAGTTATGGGACCTTGATCCACAGAGAAGACATTTTGATATAGAAAAGCTTTTTCATCCCTCAGCTCATATCTAAGTCAGGCTTGGTGTGCTGAGACGGGAAATGCCCTACGGCAGCAAACTTGTGTGTGTGGTGTGTGTGTGTTATTGTTAAGGATATAACTGTTTCTCAATGAGGATTAATCTTAATTCTTTGGTTGGTGGCCTATTTAATTTTGTCCTCTATGGCATCTTTGTTCTGCTATGCATTGGTGCATTGGAATATGAAAATGCAGCCAGGAAAGGATTGAATGAAGGAGTTTGGGAGCTCTGTGTGGCCCTCATAATCAGAGTGACAAAACTTGGAGTCCTCAGGGGCCATATGGATAGAAAGAGCGAAGACCCCAGATGAGAGGAAAAGAAGGAGGAGCCAGTGAGACGGGTGAAAGCCAGCTACCTGGCAGCCTCCTGTCCCAAGTTTGTCAGGACTGGTCTGTCTGCTAGCAAGGGGGTTCCATTTCTAGTGTTTCAATAAATCAGGGAAAGAGGAATTCACACCTGATATAGGTGGTATACCACACTATACTGAGACTAAAAACAAAAGCAAAACAGTCAAACAAAAAACTAAACCAAATCGAAGTAGAAGGAGGACATTGAAACCAGGAGAAACAAGGAGAGAAAACGTCCTCCCTCTGGGAGTCGGCAGAAATCCAGAGTAAGCATCCCAAACCCCCAAGGCCTGGAACACAGTAAGAGTATTATCTAAGTCATAAAGGGAAGCATGAAGCCGGTTAATATGTATGCTGTAGGATATAAACATGTTTGCATGTATGCATTTAGGGGTGCACATGTTTATCTTGAGACACTAACTGTGTGCTTAAACAGATAAACAGTTGCCTCGAAGTCAACTGAAACCCCTGGTCGCCCCATGTGTGTCAGAGTAGAATTGGTGTTCAGAGATTTGTCAATGGTGAAATTCTCAGACGTAGATCACCAGGTGTTTCTTCTGAGGCACCCCTGAGTGAACTTGGACCTCCACCTGTCGGTTAGCACCCAGGGGCTCCTAGACAAACGCAGATAGATTTTAAAGCAGAGGTTCTCAACCTGTGGGTCGTGACCCCTTAGGGTGTCAAATGACCCTTTCACAGGGGCTGCCTGATTCATAACAGTAGCAAAATGTCAGTAATTAAGTAGCAATGAAAACAGTGTTATAGTTGGGGCTCAGCACAACATGAGGAATTCTACGAAAGGGTTGCAGTATGCGGAAAGTTGAGAACCTCTGTTTTAAACTGGTACTGCCTCTGTGTCCACATACATTTATGCTGTTTCTCTTCTTTCTCCGTCTTCAACTATTTATCATGAAATGTATGTAAGTAATTGACTTACATCCATGATTATTTGACTATGACCACTTATTCGGACAAATGCATGTCCCACTTTGCCAAGGCTGGCTTTCAGATCCTGTCTTGTGTCCCAGTTTGAATGAGCACAAGGTCCTGTGCAGGACCACCCAATTCTACATCCACACACGGTCCTTTACTCGCTGCCTTGAGAAGCTTCGCTCTTAAACTGAGCTGGGGCTGCGGTCTGCCCTGTCTCCTACGGGAGATTGACACGTTCATGCGAACACAGTCAGCATGTGACAGGCTTAAATCTCCAGGAACATGTGAGCATGAACAGGCAGGCGGTCCTGTCATCAGCATGGCACAGGCGCTAACAGTGTGAGTGTGACAGTAGTTGTTTCACGTGCTGGAAGGCACTCACACTCCTGATTGGCACGCAGGTGTGCGCGGTGCTGCATGTTGGCCGTATCAGTCAGCAGGCATCTGTTGCTTCATTGCCCATGTGTCATGGCTGCTGTGCTCAGGTTGTTCCAAAATGCTTAGGAATGGAAGGAGAATTCAGGATATTGATGCTGATGGTGCTGCACATAGCACAGGTCACACCCTGTGCCATCTGACCTTGTTGTTGCCTCCAGGAAGGGGCAGCATCCAACCACTGATTAATGTGACTTGGCCGTATTGTTATATCCCAGAATGCTTGTAATGTCAGGAAGACATGACTGTAAGCCTTGGTTATTAGCTTTCATTTGATTGGATACCATTTAAATGAAACATATATTAACTGACAAGGAATTGACTGACTGAGATAATCTATTTATAAAAGTTCTGGGTTGGGGAGGAGCACTACCGAGATCTTTGAGAAGGAATTCAAACGGAAGAATTTCACTTTGCATCCTGTACCCTGCATCTCCTCCCAGGAGCTAGTCCTAATGTATTATCAATTTTTAGTGTATTTCCCTCCATCCCAGTGCCTTCATTTGTATTATAAGTGCTTTTCCTTAAAGGTCACTTAAAAGTATTAGAAGAAAATATTTAAGAATTCATAAATTGTCGAGAGAAATAATTTTTTTGAGTGAAGAAAAAAGGACAAGAAAATACAAAAGAAACAGTGAAGTGTTTATCCACCTTAAACATTAAAGGTACAAAGCAAAACAAACCATACATATGATTTAAAAACCAGTTATCCACCAAGGAATATTAAATACGTTAGGAATATTTTTAAAACCTCTTATCAAGAAGAAATGTCCAAGTCCAACAATAGAAAAATAGGCATTACACATATTACAAAAAAGTCAAGGGCTCAAAACTAATGACAAAACAGATGCTATGTTACTAATAACATTTAACAAAAGAAAATATCATTTTTTGTTGTATAGAGTGCCAATTTATTCATTCACATGAAGATGGGCAAAAATCAAATGCCTCACATAAGTACAGTGTGGGAGTTGCATGAGTGAGATTGTGCACTCATGCAATATTTGTGTGAAAATGAGTTGGCAAAATTTTTCGGCATAACTTTTTGATAATTCGTTCAATATACACATTGTGATCTATAAATGAATTAAATTGCAAAATGAGCATATTCTTTGACACAGTTTTAAAACATGTAAAGATTTCACCTACAGATGAAAGGGAACAAATAATAAGGGAAAAAAGAGTACATATATTAGAATTTCTGTGGTAGCCAATTAGAAATAATCAGTCAAAGTGCTTTCAAAATATGATGCCAATGTTATAGTTACAGGATTAAAATTTTTTTAATGCTATTTAAAATCAAACCAACATACATGAACTGTGTCATAATGCATGTTTATAATAAACAAAGCACATTATGTATAATATGTTAAAATACTAAATGATATTAAAGCTAATATAAGTAATGGATTCTAATACATGGTCCTGGTGGAATGAAAGGAAAAAGCAAGTATCATTAATATGTGTGATAAGCTGAGTTTTCTAGAGAAACGAAGCCAGTGAGCCTATGTGTCTTAAAAAAACTTTATACCAAGAAAGAATTTTATATCAAGAAAGCAGCCTGGCCGAGTCCAACTCAAGTCCATGGGTCAGATGCTAGCTGAGTATTCTCAGATCCACACCGCTGCTGGTGGATACAGCGGGAAGAGGAATCAAGAAGCTGGGAGACCACAGGCCAGGGGGTCCAGAGTCATGTGGAACCAAGGTCCTCAGGAGCAGGGCGGGGCGCTGACAGCTGCCCGACTCTGCAGGTCATATGGGCTGCTGGTCCCAGACATGAGACCAGGACCCAACCGGGCAGGAAGGCAGGTGAACAGTAAGAGAAGGCTTCCTCCTGTCATGGAATCTCTTTGGAAAAGGCACAGACCCGGGGAGCATAACTAGCCATGACCTGAGGGCGACGTCATCCCTCCTCCACCTAGCTCTCACATAGCCTAGATGTTGTGACAGCATCACAATATGTAACACTCTCATTTCCTTTGTGTAACAGTGAGCAGATGTTCCCTTGACCCTCAGTATCAGTAGACTAGCCAACTCACTCCTTTCTTTGTCTCTATTCAGAGGCGTACGAAGCTAAAAGCAGCCGTGGAAACCTTGTTTTCTAATTTATCGTTCCGTTTACAGGTAAAAAGCATTGCGTTTTGCTTTTTTTGTCTTTTAATCATTTTAATGGGTCTTGTACAACTGTTATCACAATCCATATATCCATCAATACATACATACATACATCTGCTTTTTGCTTCTGTTTTAAATCCAAAGGTTGCTTTGGATGAACATATTTAGATCAGCAGAACATAAAGTTGCAGGGGCAGGAAGCATACAAGGTCATGGGGATAAGTCTGATCTCCTCCGACTTCATCATTGGGAAGAGGAGAATCAACAACACCATCGCCCAAGATCTATTGCTATGAGGCAGAGATTAGCTATGCTTCAGTCCCCTTTCCTTCTTTGCCAGTTCTGTCTCCAACCACCCCTCCTGCATCACTCTCAGCATTTAAAAAATCACTTTATTGGGGACTCACGCAACTCATCACAATCCATCCATTGTATGTCAAGCACATCTGTACAATTGTTGGCCTCATCATTCTCAAAATACTTACTTTCTACTTGTGCCCTTAATATCAGTTCCTCATTTTCTCCCTCCCTCCCCACTCCAATCTCCCCCATAAACCCTTCATAATTCATAAATTATTATTTTGTCTTATCTTACACTGTCTGATGCTCCCTTCACCCACTTTTCTGTGGTCACTCCTCCAGGGAGGAGGTTAAAGGTAGATCCTTGTAATTGGTTCTCTCTTTCCACCCCGGGTTTCTCTGTGTGTCCCTGCTGTTGGCGTTTTTTGTTTGTTTGTTTTTGTTTCTTGTTTTGTATGATTTTCAATGTATGAAATCCAGGTAGGTAAATCTCTAGAGAGAATAACTGGATTAATAATTACCTGTGGAGTTCCAGTCCCCACAATCAAACAGGTCCCAGGGGTGGTTGTGTAACTGAGGGGTAAAATTAAAGAGCCATCAGACAAGATAAGGCATGCAATTGCTCACCTCCGGGACCACCGTGATTTCAGGAGCCTGGAAACACAGAGAGAGAGAATACATTTCCAACCAAGGTTTATATATACTTGGGAGGGGGCATGAAAGCCCCATTAATAACAGGTAACCACATAGGTAACAAAGTGGGTTGTACCCTAACTCTAAAGGTCCCTGAGTCTATTGGAGTAACCTAACACCAGTGTCTGGGCAGGTAAGGGGGAGTGGCTGTCTTCAGAGCCCAGAGAGCAATAGCACGTGTCTGCTCCTATAGATAAAGCTGTAGGTTACACAGCAGTCAGCCATGGGCTTGTAGGGGTAACTTGAAAGCAGCAATATTATGGGAGGATATAGTAGGGAGGCCAATATTCATGATGAGAAGGTGATTGGGACTCACTTCCCACTCACAAGGATGAAGGCTTCTCTCCAGTCCAGAAACCCCGCCTGCCAGGCTCCTTAACCGATGTATTAAAGCATTCATTCGTATGCACTCGCATCCTGCTCTCTGTTCCCCACAGTGACCTAAGGGCTTAGTAGGGGAAACCTCCCATTGCACAAGATTTCTTTAAAGTGTTGAAAAGTGTCAGGGGAAGCCAGCCCCTAACCCATCATTATAGGTCCGGTAGGCACAATTGTACAGCGATAATAAGTAAAAATTATAGAGAGCATGAGAGATAGAAGTATTGAAATAAATGGAGTCAGACACAATTCATGGTAGCATGCTCACCTCTGCCCCACTTGGTGGTCCACGTGGAGGGAGAGAGAGAGATTTAATCCTAGCCCAGGCTTTTATATTCTCTGGGGACCTGCAAAACCCCTAATTACAGGTGAAGACATACGTCACAGGAAGGGATTGTGCTATAGGTAATACAGCAATGGTAGGGGGTGATCAAGGGGCATCCACATAATAGGAAGAGTAGAGATTGGGGTATACATGTGGCAAGATGGACGGATCCTAGACTTAGGGTGGCTATTTAACTTTGGATGTCACAGAGCCAGTTTGGCCTGTTCCCTGGCTCAACTGAGAGAGACCATTATTGGTAGGGTGTGAAAGCTTGGTCACAGGCCTCAAGGAGAAATAGTTTATTGTCCCCAGCAGCAGGGAGCAGGCCTACCCTGTAGTCTGGTGACTGCCCTCAGGGAGGAGGTCTGCAAGTCTCTCACCTCCCCCCACAAGGGGAAGTAGGGAACTAACAACAGTGAGTACAAGAAAGAAGAAAAGCCCTAAAATTGATGATTATGGGGAAGATTGGATAATTCTTCTGAATATGATTGAATTCCATGATATGTGAATCATATACCAGTAAAATTATATAAACAAACAAACAAATAAATAGAAATAACTGTTCAGGATACAGTTCTTTGTTCAGGACAACCATTTCTCTCCCTGGCCTCTAGGCAGGCCTCTCTCTGGCCCTTGGTCCCTGGATTTGGCCTCTGTCCTGCGTGGGCAGTGTTACAGAGCTCGTGAGGCACTGCCAACGTATATCCAAATGGCACTCCAGTCTACCAGAAGACTTAGCTGTCTGGCTCTGTTAGAGCATTCCAGCATTCCAGACCAGAAAAAAACACCCACAGGAAAGAGATTATAAAACTAAGCCCTTTGTACCTGAGCCTTCAAAAGGCTACCCCATCGTTCTATCAAAATGACTACTTCAGGATAGTAGGCAACACGGTAGGACCAGTGACATCCACGATCGCCGGCTCCCTGCAGCACTTCACGGACCGTGAGGTGACTTGGTTGCATGAGCAGTGTTGTGACCCAGGGTGGCGGATCAGGCATTGTGCACAGCCACAGAAGCTCCGTGTCCAGCAAGGCCCATGGACCGGATACAGAGTCAACGTTGCGAAGCAGAACTGAAAATGTAGATAGTAGCTGGACTTCCCGGTCCACAGAGCTAGTAAAACTGAGTGTCCTCAGTCAGGAGGCTCGTGCAGAGAATGAGATGCTACCACACAGCCATTTGGGATGCTGCTTTGTTACCTGACTGAGGCAGACAGCTAGGTCTTTGGGGGAGCGGAGTGTCCTTTGTACATATAAGGCTCATTTCATAATCTGTGGGGAGTCCACAGTCAGGGTCTGGGCTCCCTACACTTGAACAGGTGCCCAGGAGTGACTTTGCAATTGTGGAAAATAAATCAGATAGACGTGGGGTACAGGGGCTCCTTGCCTCTTTGTGTTTTCCAAGAGGTATATATAATGGGGAAAAATGAGGCGCTGATGCCAGGGGCTCAAGTAGAAAGAAAATGTTTTGAGAATGATGAGGGCAACAAATGTACACTGTGCTTGACACAATGGATGTCTGTATGGACTGTGATGAGTTGTATTAGTCCTCAATAAAGGGATTATTTTAAAAAAAGAAGAAATTTTTCTTTGGAAAAGATGACAACACGTGTTTGACAAGATGTGTTTGACAAAGTGAATCTATGCATGGATTGCAATAAGAGCTGTAAGAGCCCCCAATAAAATGATTTTTAAGATTAGCATATGCATTTTATAACAAAAGTAAGAGGAGAAAAAACGTTTTCTGAGTAGACTCATCATGTGTTTATTGTTTTACTTCAAGGAACCGAGTATAAGAAGAGAATTTGGTAGCAACATGGAGGTTGGCATTTGAGCACCAGAGTAGAGCAAAGAAATAAAGGCAAAGGTCCGCAGCTGTGTTGGGGGAAGTAGATTCAGGATCCTGGATCTCCAAGGAGAAGGATCATCAGTCTGAGTCCAGAGCCTTTGCTGTAACCTCTTGCAGGTTCACATGGGCTCAGGAGGAAAAGGAAGCCCTTGGAGTTGTTTCTTCGGGTCGCCCAAATCCCTGGGATCTTGTTCCTCTAGAATCAGGGTCCTCCTCAGCAGCAGCATCCTCCTCCTCCAGAGGACTGGCCGCTCCCTCCTCCACAGCAGCTGGAGCCCCCACAGCACCCGGAGCCTCCAGAGGGCTGGCTGCAGCAGTCAGAGCTCTGCCTGTGGCAGTGGGACCTGCGGCGCCTGTGGTGGCTCAGGCAGCAGCCCCCACCCCCAGAGCTGCAGCAGCTCCCGGAGCTGGGCCCACAGCAGCCCCCAGAGCTGGGCCCACAGCAGCCCCCGGAGCTGACGCTGCAGCAGGAAGAGGTTTGAGGACACTTGGGGGGACACTTTGGGGGACACTTGGGGGCAGGGCACTTGGGAGGACACTTGGGGGGGCACTTGGGAGGGGGCTGGCACTGCTGCTGGCTCTGCTGGCAGGACATCTCTGTGGGTGTCAGGAGCTGAGGGAACATCAGATAGAAAGTTAGACCTATACCCACAAGCCACTTTGCCCTTTGTAGTTCCAGCTTCATATCATTTATAATCATAGAAAATTTATCTCCAGTCATTTAAAACTTCTAATAATTTCCCCAAACTCTCACATGAGTATTTTCAATCCTCATGATACTTTTTAAAAAAAAATAAGAATGCTCAGTTATTATGCAAAGTAGTAGACTATACAAAACTTGTTAAAAATCAAGTCTTCTATGTCAAGAGGAAATTATTCTAATTGTGTCTTCCAAACCCAAAACTGATCAATTTATGGGTAAGGTAAGAAATAATTAGTTCTTTTTTTAAAGTAATTATTTATCTCCTTAACTCTCAATATGATTTCTTTTTGTATGATCATTATTGCAAGAGTTGTAGCTTACCCGATTAAACAAATGCGTTTTATTACAGAAGAAGCTAAAACCCCTTATCAAGGCAGCATACTGGAAATCGCACCAGGCTCCAGCCAGTTAAGAGCACTGATGTCCTTAGTCTCCTTGAAGTGGAATGGTTATTCAGTGCTTGAGTGGTCACACCTGATGTGGGAACTTTGTAAAAACTGGCCCAGATCCAATGGCACGTGGATTTAACAAGCCCCAATTTGCCTCTGGTCATCGATCCCCTACCCAGCTGTTCTCTTGCTGCTGAGGACTGAGCTGTTTATCACAAGTGAGAACTGCTCCTGGAAACTGTCCCCATGGAACCTGTCTGCATTGATGTCTCGGAACCTGAGGGTCCACCCACGCAAATCTGCTTCGCTTCCACAACCCTAAACCATCGTCACCGGTCCTTCCCCATCATGTCCTTGAGAACATTGCCTCCCTCCTTGAATGTTTCCTGCATCTCCCTGAACATCTCTCCTTGACAGTATGTCCTCCAACCTGTCCACAGACCTACCCAACCTCCCTCACGCTGCGTCGGGAATCCATCCAGGGAAGCCCCTATTCTCATTCTTAAGGCGCACTTACCTAGTTGACAGGGAGGAATGGAGTCTGTTGGCACCTCAGGAGGTGAGTGGATGGAGGTGCTTGGTTTGAGACTCATTTATACTGCCATGGGCACTGGCCCCAGCCTCTGAGACAGGTCCTGAGCATGCAACCTGCCTCCTGCCACCCACACAGGGCCTGGCACGAGGTGGTGACTGGAGGCTCCTCACATGCTTTCCCTCCAGGTAGATTCCAGGCAGCTGCTTGTTAGGAATACGGCAGCTGCTAGTTAGGAATATGGCTGCTTAGAATGAGGAGCGAAGAGTGTAGGACAATTTTCATGATGATGTGCACCTCATACTTCTGGCAGTGGCTTCCCTGAAGTCCTCTTTGTTACCTAGAACTTCTGTTTCCTTCTTGCCTCTGATGTGAGCCCCTGGCTTTGGGCAGTCTGATTTAGAGTCATCAGCTAGAGAAGCCTTCACACGTCTCAGCTTAGCCCAAGTCAGACTCCCTCTGATGAGAGAGGAGATGGAGTGAAAAATACTCTAGAGGGATATTTTGCTGACTAATCAGATAATGCAAGAAACATAACCTCAGAGAGAGCCTGCATTGGGTGGGTGCTAACAAGTCAAATGCCTGCACACTAATGCATGATGGAGAACTGTGTGTTCTTTTTAAGGTGTAACTGCTCTCCAGGGAGGGTGAATCTGGGCCGTTTGCTTGGTGGTTGACCATAACCCCTTTGCTGGTGTTTGGACTTGGTTCAAGACCCTCTGCCTTGCTAAGAATAGCTGTGGCGATTCATGAGGCCATGAGAGACTTGTGGGTGTAGACATAGGGGAACGATACCACCCAGCAGCTGTATGAACAGATGGAGTGAGCTCTCAACCAAAGGGGAGGGAGAGTGAGGTGGGCGAAGGCTGGGCCAGTGGGCAGCTTCCTCCCCTAAGTTTCTATACTTACTGCTTATTCTGTTTGAAGAAGGACTTTTCATTCCCACAATTTCAGCAGGTTGAGGGAAAGGGCAGGAACTCACATCCGGCTCCAGGTGGTGTACAATACCATGATGAGATGAAATGAACTAAACTAAGCTAAACTAAGCCAAATATGAGTCTGAGTTGTAGAGACAGGTGAAACACCACAGATTATGGTCCTGTAGGTCTGAAACTCTACCTCGCCCCTAAGTTAGAATAATCAAATCATTAAAGATCAACAGGGCAGCCTTTACACAGGACAAGTTTCATGGTGTTAGGGGAAAAGAGGAGTGGAAATGGAAAGCACAGGGAGGAAGAGGGATAAGGGATGGCACCCGGAGGTCACTGCCAGGGATGTGTTGAATGATAATATGTATCTATGAACTGTGAATGGAAAACTGTGATCTGTTCTGTAAACCTTCCCCTACTTCACAATGAAAAGTACTCACACACACACACACACACACACACACACACACACACACCCCGCATATCACGAAAAATATCCTCCCCCCTGTCAGTGCTTCCCTACATTCGAGATCCGTCTAAGACTTGATGACTGGTGGTGCGGGCAGGTAAACACTGCACTTCTAAATGTAAGGTCTGTGGTTCAAACCCACCAGCTGCTCCACGGGAGAGAGACGAAACTACCTGCTCCTGTACAGATTTACTGTCTTAGAAACCCTATACTGGGCCGATAGGAGCCATGCTTGATTAAGTGGCAGAGGTGGGTAGGTAGATCTTCAAGGGAAGTGTGAAGCCAGTGAGCGTGTACTTTGTAAGATATGAATAGGTGTATTGGGGTGTGCCCATGTAGATCTCGAGAAAGACCACACACGTGTCCATGCACACATAAAGCAGCTGTCATCCAGTCAGTTCTGTTTCCGGTGACCCCGTGGGACCAGGTAGAATTGTGATGTACAGGGTTTGCAATGACCACTTTTTAAGAAGTGAAAATTGAGGCACTTCTGGGTGGATTCAAACCCCCAACCTTTGCTAAGCAAATCAGCACATTAACCATTTACACAACCCAAGTACTCATGCCACACACACGGTTTTGTTGTGTGTGCTTGAGACCAAGTCTACTCATAGCAACTCTGTGGACAGAGTCTGACTGCTCCCTAGCATTTCCTTGGCTGTGACCTTTATGGAGGCCCTGTTGGTACCCAACAGAAGCCCTGATCGCATAATGGTCACTCAGTGGACTAATAAACTGCATTGTCAGCAGTTTTTAATGACCAGCTGCTCCGTGGGAAAATATGTCACTTTCTACTCCTGTAAAGAACTATAGTCTTGGAAACTCACAGGGGCAGTTCTACCCTGTTCATAGGGTCACTACGAGTCAGCATGAACTCAATGGCAGTGAATTTGGTTTGGTTTGATGGTGCCAAGGATTAGGCAATGAGCTACTACCACTTCAAGCTCACCAGCTACTCTGGGGAGAAAGAGGAGGCTGTTTTCTGTCATATGTAGGGTCATTCTGAGTTGCAATTAACTCGGTGACAATAAGATTGAGTTTTACTTGTTTGCTTCAGTCTTATGGGAACACATCATCAAGTCTTTTTACCAGTAGAGAGGCTGGTGGGTTCAAACCTTTGAACTTTCAGTCACAGCCAAGCTCACCTAACCATTGCACCAATAGTGTTACATAAGTACACATTCATATATTTTTGAGAACGATGTTGTGTGTGTGTGTCTATACGTGCGTACTTGTTTATTTGTATCTGTTTCTCGTACCTTCCTGTTGTTTCTTCTCTATCTCTTATTCATTAGAATATTTCTATAAACAATTGACTATGACTATTTATTAAGGTGATCACATACCCTACTCTTCCAGGCACAGTTTTATATTACGTTGTTTGTCTTGGCTCATCTTACCATAGAACTTCTTCTGACTCTCACACAGCCGTTAGGTGAACTTTTATCAAGGGTGTCCTCTGCCAGGTAAACATCTAAAGTCCTAGATTTAAACCAGTGGCTCTCAACCTTTCTAAAGCCATGACCCTTTAAGACAGTTCCTCATGTTGTGGAGACCCCTCCAACCATAAAATTATTTTTGTTGCTACTTCATCCCTTTAATTTTGCTACTGTTATGAATTGGGCGACCCCTGTGAAAGGGTCTTTCAACCCCCAGAAGGGACGCAACCCACAGGTTGAGAATCGCTGATTTAAAAGGAAGGATCTGTTCAGTATGACACTCTTCTGCCCCCATAGGTTTTTCTCTGCTTGCTACCTTCAGAAAACTTTCTCTTAACTTAAGCTGGGTCATTGGGGTTACTTTAAACATGTTCTTTCTACTCCTATTTTTATTTCATACTATCTGCCATATCTTCTACAGGAGATTGAAAACTCCTTGAGACCATGGTCTTTATTCTCCATCAATATCCAGTGTTTGGATATGTATATAGTTATTTCACCAACATTACACAGCACCCAAGAGATTAAAAGTATTTGTGGCTTCAGGCAATAATGAAACAGATTGACACACAGATATGGATAATGATAAGAGTTGTTCATATCACCCAGCAGACATCTGGGCCCCGATGACTTACTTACATATGACAATTCTTCCGTTCAGGTTGTTCCAATGAGGCCAGCTAGTCAGAGATGGGTGGGGCCCCTAATACTATGTCCTTCAGTGAGCTTTGTGTCAGAATGATTCGCTATTTAAGATCAAAAGGGGAACCTTTACCCTCGGAGGTTAGGAGGTTAGGAAAGAAGGAGGAATAGAAATAGGAAACCTTGGGAAGAAGTAGGATATGTGATACGGGTACATTGAGGGTATTGAAATAGATGGGTTGAAAGCACACATAGATAAATTGTTGCATATGAAACTGATGATTTGCTCTGTAAATCACAATAAACTTTTATTTACAAAATAAAACAAAACCAAGCAGCTTAGTTTTGGAGGGAAAGGTCAGGCTATTGATTAGGACCACACAGGAAGCACTGATCTGAATCCCAGCTTACCAATTCCTTGGAGATGAGGTTGAGATGCCATCAGATCCTGCCTCTGCCTCCAGGAAAGGCGGGGTCCAACTATTCATGAATGTGACTGAAGTGTAGGTGATATATCCCAGCGTGATCATGTGTGTTCTGTCATGACGGCATCCTTGGAAGTCTTGGCTTTTGGGTTCCAGTTGATTGGGTACCATTTCAGCAGAAGATGTTAACTGACAGCGAGTGGTTCACAGGCCACCTACTCACGGAGACCTCTTTCTCTTCATCCGTCTCTAATCTAAGGCTATGGGAGTGGGCACTGCTGAGATTCATGGGAAGTCATTCAAACTGGGAGAATTACGCTGTGTCCCCTTTTACTGGAGCACTTTGTAGTTTGCTTCTCTCCCTCTCAATGTTTCTATTTTATCTTAGCAACCTTGAAAGTATTAGACACACAGTTAAAAGTATTAGAAGAAAATATTATTTCTAAATCATTGAGAAAGAAAATTAGTCTGAAGAAAAAAAGGAAAAGAAAATATATGCATACAAACACTGATGAATTTATCATCATTAAAAAGAAAAAATTCAAATAGCCAATAAATAAGATGTGAGGAGAGAGTACATGTTTAGAAAATAATGATGGCAACACATGTACCAATATGCTTGATACAATTGATGTATAGAATGCTCTAAGAGCTGTAAGAGCCCCCAATAAAATGATCTGTAAAAAACACCTGCATAATCCAGGACAGATAAACCCGTCAGGACCAATAATGAGAGTGGAGACACCAGGAGGGCAGGAGGAAGATGGGAGGGTAAAGGGGGAACTGATCACAACCCCCCTCCCCACCAGGGGGATGAACAACAGAAAAGTGGGAAAAAGGAGATAGAGGTTGGTGCAAGACATGAAAAAAAGATAATAATTTATAAATTATCAAGAGTTCATGATGGAGGGATGATGAAGAAGGGAGGGGAAAAATGACGAGTTGATACCAAGGGCTCATGTAGAAAGATAATCTTTTGAAAATGATGAGGACAACATATGTACAAATGTGCTTGACATAATGGATGTGTGTATGGATTGTGATAAGAGCTGTAAGACCCCCCCAAGAAAAGTATTGAACACACACACACACACACACACACACACACAATAAAGTAAATAAATAAAGTGGGAGGAAAGCAATCAGGGTAGTTGCAACGCACCTGCGTGGAAGATCAGTCCTACAATCCCATGAGACATTTGCAAACACACCAACAGAGCAACTGGACAAATGAGAAAAATTGACATGACTTGTGTGATGTGAGGATGAGACCGTGTCTCATATAGTTCGGACATGTTGTAAGGGGTGACCAGTCTCGGAGGACATCTTGCTTGACAAAGTAAAAGGTCAGCAAGACAGCAACATATGCAGAAAGGAGGGGGTGCAGATGAAACCCAGTGGTTGGAAGTCTCCTTGTAACGGTGTGATCCTGGTTAGAGCTCAGACTGGAGCCAGTTGAAGGTTAACAAAGGAAAGGACCACAGAGTTTTATTCTTATAGGTAGATTGATGACTGCAGTCTGGCCCTGTGGGAAAGGGTTTTGTTATTATAACTAACTACAGCTGTCCTTTACCAAAAAAATCATTTCTGCCTAAAAACTGCACAGCAAGAAAAATGAAGTGGGTTCATGTCATGGCTACAACACCGGCTCAGAAATAAAAACAATTATGAGGATGGCACATGACTGCAGGGTTACTTTGTTGTCCTCCGGTCAGTATAAATTGAGACAACTCAATAGTACGTACCATAAAAACCACATTTAAAATTGCAATAAAAATACATGTGAAATGACATAACACAGATGTCCGATCTCCTTGCCTAACCATGCAGAGGGCGAACGATATGTGTATGAATGGCCTTAGGCTGAGTCCATGAGGTGAAGGTCAGACACAATTCTACCTTTCAAACTTTACCAATTTTGACACCAACCATCCCTTCCACAGCATTTTCTACTTCTCAGTTGTGTCTTATCATTTGCTGAAATGGCCTAACCGCAATCCTTGTTAGGAGGGTTATTAGGGAAGTAACAGGTTATAATTCAGGTTCAGGAACGCACAGGGTACAGATTTTTCTCAGCCAGGCCTACAACCAAATCTCTGTCAGGCCCTTGGCCTTTGGGATTCCCTCTAGCCTACAGCGGCAAGTGTGACAAAGGTTTTTAGCCCTGGTGATAGTGGCTCAGAAGCACCCCTCTCTGACAGCAGGCCTTGGCCTGAGGCTTGAGGGCGCTCTACTCTAGTTTCGTGGGTCGGGCTGCACACCTTGCCATTTCCTGCAGGTATCCTGGGTCTGTGGTCATCACTTTTCTGGTACTGCAGCTCCTATCTGGCTCATTTAAACCCAGTGGGTTGGTCAAACTGACCAATCCAATTATTAGGGTTCCGTATACCTTATTTGGATGGCCATTCACCCACAGGAGTGCAATGCATTTTATTTATATTATTTGTAACCCATCCAGTCCTCTTGGTGGAGCACAAGCATCTCATTTGCATAGCCCCACCCAGGCGTTTGGTATTTACGAAGATACTAGCTGGAGGAGGCTTAAAGAGCTATTCAGCGTGCCACAGGACACAAACCTGTACTCGTGCATAGTCCACAATAAATAAACTATCCATAATGTCCTAAAACGATGGAAAGATATTTAAAAGCATATGAGAATGGAAGAAAAAGTAGAGATCATTAAGGTAACTCTTCCTTGCTTCCATCGGGTAAGCACTGCTCCAGTTCTCCTTAGATAATCCAGTTTCGCCACTCCAGTGAGGACATTAACTCCGCGCTCTGGCTGTTTCTTCAGATGCATAAGGAGCCCAAGTGCAAACCCAAAGAAGCCCAAGTAGTTTGTGGCAACCTTCACTTTTATTTCATTGGTGTGTCCTCTGCTGAAAGCATCTTTCCATTTGGAATTAAAGCCACTAGATCATCAGAGCATAAAGTTTCAGGGATGGGAAACAATATGTTTTTTTGTTAAAAAAGATCATTAGGGATAGTTGTGCATATAGCCACTCTCATTCCCATGCTGTGAATCTTGGGCTTGGGAATCCTAGCTCTGAGAAAAAATGGTACCCTGCATGGAATGTTAGCTGAGAGACCAGACAGCCCCTGGCGAGCATTTCCCAAGCCCGATGTGGTATTGCCTCCGGACTGTCTCTATGAAGGAGTCTGCAAAGGGTGCTTCATCCTTCTATCAAAATGGCTACTTCAGGATTCTTGGGAGCACGGAAAAATCCGCGCGTTCCAGGAGCAATGGCTCCCTGCAGCACTTCGCTGACCGTGGAGGGATTTGCTTGCGTGCTCAGAAGCAGTGCTGTGTACGGTGCCATGATGGGGGACAGGGCATTGTGTACATCCACAGAAGCACTGCTTGCAGGAAGGGTATCGTCAAAGAGCGGGCCCATAGGGTGGGCACTCAAGTACTGAGTCAATGCTGCCAACTCGAGGTGAGCAATGTGTACAGTAGGCCAGCGGTGAGGAACTCAGGTAGGACTTCAATGTTAGTCTTGAAACAGAATTTTTTATTCTACAGGAAATTTCTTCTTCCTTCCTTCCTTCCTTCCTTCCTTCCTTTTTTCTCTCTTTCTTTTAACTTTAATGACTTCAAATGATTGGGAAAGACTCACCCACATAAATGAGGCAAGGTCCTTTTCTTGAGGTGAACAAATTGCAAATATTAATCATATTTTCAAAATGCTTCCACATTTTATAGTTAGCACCCCAGTACTATAGTGCTGGCAAAGAATAGTGACGGGACCAGGGACTGCCGAAATAGCAAACACTTCTGTTTGGGGAGAAGTACAGCCAGAAGGCTCCTTAGAGGCAAGGGTGGCGCGACTTCCTCTCATGCGCTTTGGGCATGTTGTTAGAAGAGACCTGCTCCTGAAGAATGACATCATGCTTGGTAAAATAATGAGGCAGTGATAGAAATGATTGACACGGTGGCTGCATCAGTGGACTCAAACATAACAAAACGTATGGGAATGCACAGGACTGGGCCACGTTTCAAACGGACTAATGCCACACGAGGACAACACTAGTGTAAGATCAACTCAACAAG